>NC_045443.1:61476806-61585016 GCF_002776525.5 Piliocolobus tephrosceles
AGGGAGGGAGGGAGGGAGGGAGGGAGGAAGGAAAGAAAGAGAAAGAAAGAAAAAGTTCAACAAGTACGTGATTTCCTGTCACATATATGGTCATTCTGTTCCTTATCTACAAGGTAATATTAAATTCTTCTTATTGGATACAAGTCTAACTTTCTGAGATTGACCCAAGGCAAATTTTACCTTTTTTGGATCACATTTTTAGTGAAGTGACCAGTAGGTTAGGCCATGAGAACCATGTAAGGATTCCACACTAGAAGTACCCTTCAGTGGTTCTAGGGACCCCAAGTGTTCCCATTCCCCCAACTTGAAACTAAAGGCAGACAGTACACACAGTAAGATATTTAGAATATGTGGCATATAAATAGAACCTGACCTTTTTTTTTTTTTTTTTTCTTGAGAAGGAGTTTCGCTCTATCACCCAGGCTGGAGTGCAGTGGCACAATCTCGGTTCACTGCATCCTCCACCTCCCGGGTTCAAGCAATTCTCCTGCCTCAGCCTCGTCAGTAGCTGGGATTACAGGCACCCACCACCACACCCCGCTAACTTTTGTATTTTTAGCAGAGATGGGGTTTCACAATGTTGGCCATGCAGGTCTTGAACTCCTGACCTCGTGATCTGCCCACCTCGGCCTCCCAAAGTGCTGGGATTACAGGCGTGAGCCACCACGCCCAGCCTAGAACCTGACTTTTTTAAAGGTGTCTCATTTAGGAATCTCTTAGTGCTTCAACTTAGACTTTTTTATTTTTTTATTTTTTGAGACAGAATTTCACTCTTGTTGCCCAGGCTGGAGTGCAATGGCGCGATCTTGGCTCACTGCAACCTCTGGCTCACTGCAACCTCCACCTCCCGGGTTCAAGCAATTCTCCTGCCTCAGCCTCCCGAGTAGCTGGGACTACAGGCATGTGCCACCATGCCCAGCTAATTTTTGTATTTTTAGTAGAGGCAAGGTTTCACTATGTTGGCCAAGCTGGTCTTGAACTCCTGACCTCCTGAACTGCCCACCTCAGCCTCCCAAAGTGCTGGGATTACAGGTGTGCATCACAGCACCCAGCGTTTTTTTTTTTTTTTTTTTTTTTGAGACAGAGTCTCACTCTGTTGCCCAAGTTGGAGTGCAGTGGTGCGATCTCAGCTCACTGCAACCTCCCAGGTTCAAGCAATTATCCTGCCTCAGCTTTCGAAGTAACTGGGACTACAGGCATGCGCCACCATGCCACCATGCTACCATGCCTGGCTAATTTCTTTTGTATTTTTAGTAGAGACATGGTTTTACTAAGTTGGCCAGGCTGGTCTCGATCTCTTGACCTTGTGATTCACCTGCCTCAGCCTCCCAAAGTGCTGGGATTACAGGCATGAGCCACCGCGCCCAGCCTCTTTATTTGTTCTGAAATAATATGAGGTTACAAAATTGAAAGAGATTTCTACAATTCTAGGTATTTCAACTACCATATATGAAAGAGCTAATGTTAGTAGATAAACTGTAGATAAACTGAAGATAGGCTTTGTATGACATTCAACATAAGAAGTAACCACAAAATGAATTTACAAACAAAACAGCAAGTAAAGCTATAATACAATATATACAGCTATAATACAATAGATTGAATTGCCATATTCTTTAGGATGAGGCCTGGCATATGCTGAACATACAGACTGCAGAGGCACTCAGCCCAAGATTAGTATTGAGCCTTCATACTCAATAGTTGACCATCACAGCTAATATAAGAGTTCATGCAATGATTCAGTTATTGAGTTGTAACTAGCAGGCTGGCACTGTGCTAGACTCGGAAGATACACTGAAATAGGTAGGGCAGAAATCCTAGCCTGATAATTTTTTTCTTAGAAAGGAACATTTAATAGCAACTTGTGAATAGAAGCCATGTCTGTGTCTCTAGCAACAGTGAAACAAGATGGTGGATCCCCTCGCCATTAACCCCCATATGGAAAGGGTATATGTAATTCAGAAGGGATGTGATTAGTCTGTTCTCACACTGCTATAAAGGACTGCCTGGGACTGGGTAATTATAAACGAAAGAGATTTAATTGACTTACAGTACCTCAGGGCTGAGGAGGCCTCAGGAAACTTACAATCATGGCAGAAGGGGAAGCAAACATGTCCTTCTTCACATGGCGGCAGGAGAGAGAAGAATGAGTGCCCAGCAAAGGGGGAAGTCCCCTATAAAACCATCAGATCTCATGAAAACTCACTATCACAAGAACAGGATGGGGGAAACCACCCCCATGATTCAATTATCTCCACTGATCCCTCCCACAACATGAGGGGATTATGGGAATTACAATTCAAGATGAGATTTGGGTGGAGACACAGCCAAACCACATCAGGATGTGAAGACAACTGAAGCACAATAACATCAAGGCTATTTTGACCTAAAGGCAGGATTTACAGTATGTGCTCTCACACAACTTGAAATCTTAAGAGGACTTCCGGGAACAGGGGTTAATCAGAAGCCAACATAGCAGATTAGTACCAAAGATGGAGTTACTTTAGCTTCCAGATTCCACCCATCAATCCAGCTCTTACAGTCGCACCTGCCCTCCTATTTGGAGATGGTCCCTGAGCTTTTAGGGAGGGTGGTTTCATATGATATAGCTTTAGCAGCAGCACCCCAGCAGTGGAAAACAGATTGGGCCCAGAGAGATTCCAAATGAGGGAGATTCACAGGCTTTGTTGAATTATCTCTCATCTTGAGAATACCATGACTTTGGTTTTCTCAGAAGTAGAACAAGAGATACCTAGCATTAATAATTTGAATGGTAGAAACATAATGCATGCAAGGATTACAATCAAATGAAAATTTGTATGACAGAACAACAACAAAGAACCTATTTCGTTAGGAAGCCAACTGAAAGCAGTGTGAAGAAAATTAAGGCCTGACACAGGGACTCACACCCGTAATTCCAACACTTTGGGAGGCTGAGGTGGGAGGTTCATTTGAGCCTCGGAGTTAGAGATCAGCCTGGGCAACACAGCAAGTCCCCATCTCTACAAAAACAAAACTAGCCAGGTATGGTGGCGTGCACCTGTAGTCCCAGCTCCTTGGGCAGCTGAGGCAGGAGAATTGCTTGAGACCAGGAGGTCAAGGCTGCAGTGAGCTATGACCGCTGTACTCCAGACTGGGTAACAGAGCGAGACCCTTTCTCAAAAAAAAAATCAAAACCCAGGTCTCCTTTAGCTACATCTTGTAGCCACTAGCCTGACATTTTAAACACATAAATTAGAAACATGATGCAAGAGTGATTCAAGGTATTTTATATAGGAAATGCCTGGTGTAGTGTCTTGTCCAGCTATATAAACGTAGCTGTGAAACTTTAACATTAGTTTTATTCTACGCTCTTACCATCCCTCCCTCTCCAAATTTTGTTTGTAGTCTGGGGTAGCAACCTTGTCTGTATTTCGTACATATTGAATCAACAATGAAATGTAAATATTGAGCACATTGTGTGTCAAACACATGTATTAATTCAAACCTCACAGAAACCCTTTGAGGTCGGTACTATTACAATCCCCATTTTACATACTAGTAAACTGAAGCATGGATAGACTAAAGTAAAGTGCCTGCGGTCAACTAGTAAGGAGGCGGCGTGGCAGTCAAGTCGAGGCAGCCTAAGCCTACGCTGCCTCTATGTTGCATTAATAAATTAATAAATCTGTGACTAAATAAATGAAGTGACATTTAGTGGCATCGAAAGAACCCGTGAGTAGGACTTCCTAAGAATGCTCTCCTTCTTTTGATGGACAAAATTTTAATCTGTTTAAGATAAATTTTGGGCCGGACACGGTGGCTCACGCCTGTAATCCCAGCACTTTGGGAGGCCAAGGCAGTCGATCACTTGATGTCAGGAGTTCGAGACCAGCGTGACCAACATTGTGAAACTCCGTCTCTAAGAAAAATACAAAAATTAGCCGGGCGTGGTGGAGCGCACCTGTCACCCCAGCTACTCAGGAGGCTGATGCAGCAGAACTGCTTGAACCCCGGAGGTGGAGGTTGCAGTGAGCCAAGATCTCGCCATTGCACCCCAACCTGGGCGACAGAGCGAGAATCCGTCTCAAAGAATAACTAAATAAATAAATACATAAATCTTGAAAAACTGTCAGCACTCATCAGTAAATCTTTACACTGCTGGACTCGGGACACTTGGGGCCGTAGACAAGCAATTAAACTGAGTCACACGTGGTTAGAACCACGTCATCTTGATTCGTGAATCCGTACTCTTAATTACTAGAAGCCTGTGTGGAACGCGCGGGGCGAACCTGACGCTTGAGCTCTGACACCAGACAGGCACACCCGGGGATTCAGGAGCTGGGTAGAGACTCCTGTGCCGGACGCCTCATCCCGGCATGCACCTCAAGCCCCGGCGACCACGCCTTCCGGCGAGCGCCAGGGAGCGCGTGTGCACCTCGCCGCCCGGAAGCGCCGCCCGCTTGCTGCATGCTGGGAGTTGTAGGCCTCCAGCCCCAGCCCGCGGGCGGCCGCCCGCACTCTCCATGAGACTGCTGGCGCCGGCGTCGGCGCCCGCCCGCGCGGCACCGACGCGGGGAGCGCGCTTCGCGCTGACTCAGCGGCGGCGGCGGCGGCGGCGTTAGCCGGCCCTCGCGCTCTTTCCCTTCCTGGGGCGCCGACCCCGCCCGCTTGCTTGCTTGCTTGCCTGCCTGCCTGCCTGCCCGGCGCCACGCAAGAGAAGGTGCCAGGGGACGCGGAGCGACTAGAGGCGCGCGGTCCCGGCCAGCTGCGTCTCTGGCGTTGGCGCTGCGGCCGTGGCGGAGGACTACGGCGACAAGGACGAGGGCCGCTCTTCGAGCTCTCTGCGTGCCGCGCCGCTCCGCTCCGCTGGCTGACCATCTGGAGTGCAGGCTGGGAGGCGGGATGGAGTGATAGGGAAGGTGACTCGGGGATCGGGGGCGGCGGGACCGGGCCGGATTTGGTCCGCGTGAGGCTTCGAGGAAGTTGGCCGGGGCCGACCGGCCCGGGGGAGTCTCGACGCCCGGGAGGGTGCAGGCTTGGGACCCTCCATGGCGGTGCACCTCCAGGCTGGGCGGACCGGGTGGGGGTGGGTACGATCCGGGGCCGCCGCCGAGGAGCGCGTCCCGAGTGCGTGGCCGCCCGTTGCCTGATGTTTCATCACCCGAATTGCCACGAGGCTTCCTATAGGGGAGGGATCGGGGGAGGGATGGGAGCAAGGCTAGCCGAGGAGGGTCGGCATCGCCTGTGGTTCCCAAGCCCGTTAATCATCGTTGTAGTCTTATCAACTGTGGACACCTGAAACTTGATTCTTTCCCCACTCCTGGACAAAAAGGAGGAAAAGTGTTATTTCTGTGCAGTAATTGGCCAGCACGGGCGCTCCATTTCTTCTCAAATCTTCCTCACTATCCTGCAGGACTAGAGAAGCATGAGGTTTTCCTGTAACCAGAAAAACGAGTACTTTCTGAAAGTGCTAATTAGTTGTGGCGGGTGGGGGTTGGGGGAGAGTTAAGTTTTATTAAACCGACTTGTCAGCGTGGTGTTAAAAGGCTGGAAAGATTCAGTCGTAGTCTTTGAAACAGTCTTCAGTAGGTGTAGAGGAATTTTTCCAAATTGTTTGATTCTTAATGGCTGTCCAGGAAAAGTTAAGGCTTAATATTTTAAGTATGTTGCTCGCCTTCCCCCCAGAACCTTTGTACGATGCATAATTGTTTACCGTATTGAAATAAAGTTTTTGGGTTTTTTTTTTTTTTGAGACGGAGTCTCGTTCTGTCACCCAGGCTGCAGTGCAGTGATGCCATCTCGGCTCACTGCAACCTGTGCCTTCCAGGTTCAAGTGATTCTACTGCCTCAGCCTCCCGAGTAGCTCTGTTACAGGCGCGCGCTGCCACACCTGGCTACTTTTTGTATTTTTCGTGGAGACGGTGTTGTCGCCGTGTTAGCCAGGATGGTCTCGATCTCCTGACCTCGTGATCCACCCGCCTCGGCTTCCCAAAACTGCTGGGATTACAGGCGTGAACCACCGTGCCCGGCCTTCCACTGTATATTGATCGTCCAAGTGCCTTCTCTGTGGGGGATTCTTTTTGTAGTGACAACTGTAACTAGTTTGTTTCCTTGGATTTATTGGCTGTTTTCCTTGGGGCCACTTGATTTTTCTCCCGATAGCTTCAGAGTGACTTGACCGAGCTTAAGCTTTTTTTTTTTTTTTTTGGACACGGTGTCTCACTCTGTCGCCCAGGCTGGAGTGCAATGGCACGATCTCCGTTCACTGCAGCTCCGCCTACCAGGTTCAAGCGATTCTCCTGCCTCAGCCTCCCGAATAGCTGGGCTTACAGTCATGTGCCACCACACCCGGCTAATTTTTGTATTTTTAGTACAGCCGGGGTTTCTCCATGTTGGTCAGGCTGGTCTCCAACTCCGTACACCTCAGGTGATCCCTCCCCTGCTTGGCCTTCCTAAGTGCTGGGATTACAGGTATGAGCCACCCTGCCCGGCCAGCATTTTTTTTTAAAAGCCATAGCATATTCAAGGAAGCTTTTATTGGACTTCTCAATCTGGGATTCTTAGAAACTCCGAAATTGTTTTTTCCCTCTGTGTGCATTTTTCAGGGGAATGGACATCAGATTTTCTTAACATTTAGGGGGAGCAAAGGGAACCAGTGCCTTTCTTTGTGTTTTTCTATCTTCTAAAAATGCTGATCTACTAGTATAAGAACGCCCCAAGTAGTTTCCATCCCCCATGTTCCTGCCTCTGATTATAAATAACCTATTGAGGGCTCACTATGTGCCAGCCATGCTCTGCATACCTTATCTCTTTGAAGCCTTTACAACTTTATGAGGCAGATGGTCTTTTTCCCATGTCATAGAAAGGGTTCTCTTAGGTTTTGTAGGTTTTCCAAGTGGCCCCAATTAAAAAAAATGAGAAGATGGGAATATAAACCCAGGTCTTTGAAATCCAAAACCTATGCTCTACTATGTCCTAGGGACATAGTGATGGATAGTGAAGACAGTCCTTGCCCTTTAAGATTATGAGAGATGGCTGAGTAGCTCACACCTGTAATTCCAGCACTTTGGGAGGCCGAGGCAGGCAGATCACCTGAGGTTAGGGGTTCGAGAGCAGCCTGGGCAACATGGCGAAACCCCATCTCTACTAAAAACTACAAAACTTAGTGAGGTGTGGTGGCTCACCCCTGTAATCCCAGCTATTCGGGAGGCTGAGGCAGAAGAATCACTTGAACCTGGGAGCCAGAGGCTGCAGTGAGCCGAGATTGTGCCACTACACTCCACCCTGGGTGACAGAGTGAGACTGTCTCAAAAAAAAAAAAAAAAAAAAGATTAGTGAGAGAAAACTAGTAAGCTGGCAGTGACAACATAGCAGTGCTTAGGATGGGGCATGTAATCCAATTTGGGAGAGTTGGACAATAGGGGTCAAATAAGTGTTCTTGAAAGAGATGGCTTCTATGTTGAATTTCAAAGAACAGCGGGGGTTAACCTACTAACAAGAAGAAAGAGCAGTGTGCAAAGATGAAAGGTAGAATACCATTGGAGAACTGCCATGTGGTTCACTAGCACTGGCCTTGCTGACCTGCGGTGCAGAATAGTGAGGAGTCATTCAGAAGTGTTTGGATCATAATCTGAAGGCAGCAGGGAGTTACACTGCCTTGAAGTCTGCAAGTATGATATGAACCATAAGAGAAAGGGCTGAGCTGTCTTCAAAGCTCTCAGTCCATATCCTGAGTTATTTGATTCAGGCAGGCTCACAGGAAAACAGAAAAGCATGTTGTAGGTATCCTGTAACCTGGATCTGAGCCTGGCTTTGCTATTCCCTTAAAAGGCTTTTCTCCCCTACCCCCAACCCAATTAGTCTTTTGGCGTCTTTGGTTATGATAATTGAAACGAAAAACCCCACAGCCTTTTTTTGTTTTCTTTGAGATAGTCTCTCTGTCGCCCAGGCTGGAGTGCAGTGGCATGATCTCAGCTCACTGCAACCTCCACCTCCTGGGTTCAAGCCATTCTCCTGCCTCAGCCTCCCAAGTAACTGGGATTACAGGTGTGTGCCACCATGCTCCGCTAATTTTTTTGTATTTTTAGTAGAGAGGGGATTTTACCATGTTGGCCAGGCTGGTCTTGAACTCCTGACCTCAAGTGATCCACCTGCCTCGGCCTCCCAAAGTGCTGGGATTACAGGCATGAGCCACCATGCCTGGCCCCCCACAACCTTTAATGGAAGTAGTAAGACTCGATCTCCCTACCTTATAGGTCTTGAGAAAATAAATAACATTTTCACATCGTTTAGAGTTTGTTCCATGTTTGCTCAAATGAATATACATTCTATCAAAAACTAGGATGCCTTTTGCGGCTTATTATTTGAGAATGTTAGAATCTGTATTGTGAAGAAGTAGATTACTTCTCAGAGATTTAAAAAAACATCTTAAATAAGAGTAGTCAGTGTTAAGTCATTTGTGGACTTTTTGTGGACTTTTTTTTTTTTTTTCTTTTTTGAGATGGAATCTCACTCTTACTCTCCAGGCTGGAGTGCAGGGGCGGAGGGTTGGCTCACTACAACCTCTGCCTCCTGGGTTCAAGCCTCAGACACTCGAGGAGCTGGAATTACAGGTGTGTGCCACTACACTTGGCTGATTTTTGTCTTTTTAGTAGAGACAGGGTTTCACCGTGTTGGTCAGGCTAGCTTGAACTCCTGACCTTAAGTGATCTACCCACCTCGGCCTCCCAGAGTTTGGGATTACAGGTGTGAGCCACTGTGCCTGGCTGGTTTGTGGGTTTTTGTATCTACTATTGAAAATTTTTTTTTGAAATTTCTAGAATTGGCTGGCAAAAGCAGAGATCTATAAAATGCAAAACTAAGTCCATTGCTCAGAAGCTGAATGACTGGTTTTTCATTATCCTGTTCCTTTTTTTTTTTTTTTTTTTTTGAGACGGAGTCTCGCTCTGTCGCCCAGGCTGGAGTGCAGTGGCCGGATCTCAGCTCACTGCAAGCTCCGCCTCCCGGGTTTACGCCATTCTCCTGCCTCAGCCTCCCGAGTAGCTGGGACTACAGGTGCCCGCCACTTCGCCCGGCTAGTTTTTTGTATTTTTTTTAGTAGAGATGGGGTTTCACCGTGTTAGCCAGGGTGGTCTCGATCTCCTGACCTCGTGATCCGCCCGTCTCGGCCTCCCAAAGTGCTGGGATTACAGGCTTGAGCCACCGCGCCCGGCCTATCCTGTTCCTTTAGTTAGACTTCTGTTGTAGTATTTAGTAAACACTCCAAAGGATATTGAACTTTGAGGTCAGCCATTCTAATGTTTCAAAGAAGGTTTGTGATATTGGTATCTGTAAGTAGACAAATTATTATAATTACTGTAATAAAATAGGTTTTGTCATTTTTATACTTACCTGCACTTGCACAATTGCATTTTTAAGTACTAGAGATAAGTAAAACACTGCATAAATTAGGTGCATCTACTATTTAAAGTAGAAAATGATTACTTTCTATATACCTTATTAAGAAGATCTTGAAGACTACGAAAGCTTGAGGACCTTAATGGCATACTTTAAGATTTTTAGAAATTATACATTAATGGAGTAGTTAGCAGAGCCCATTTTTTCTGAGAATTAGGCTCTAACTTTTAATTGTAATTTAGATAAGTTCCAAAAGAAGTTCTTTAAACATTTAAGCTTCTTTGCATGATTTTATCCATTTATGTTATTCGGGATAAGCATCTATTTGTTTATCAAGTAATGTTTTCTTTCAACTTTGTTTTTTGTGGCAGATGTTTATAAATTCTTCTGTGGGATCAGAGGGCACGCCTACTGTAACCAGAAAACTCCAAGTATAGCAGCAAGGATGGATGAACAGGCTCTATTAGGGCTAAATCCAAATGCTGATTCAGACTTTAGACAAAGGGTAAGTTACTCTGCTGAATCATTTTTTAAACCGTGTCACCACAGATTGGGATTAGGGGACTTGAATAAAAATGCACCTGGCAAAGGTCTACTTTGGGTAGAAATGAACAGAAACAAAAAAATTTGAGATATTTGAATATATTTTGAATATAGAAACAGTGAGTGTTGTGATTTATTTTCTGTTTACCTGGCCAAACAAAAGTATTAAAATCTAATATGATTCAAGGCGGATCTTTATGCAACATCAGTCATTATTTCTAATTATTTAAAAGTTGTAATGCAAAGGATTCATTTGAGAGACTTTCCATAGAAGCAGACATGTGTATTTTATTTTCTCATTGCTTGGCTTGATCTATACAAGCTGTTTTAACACTTACCTTAATGATTTTTTTTTTTTTTAATTTTTTTGTAGAGATAGGGTTTTTTTTTTTTTTTTTTTTTTTTTGAGACGGAGTCTCGCTCTGTTGCCCGGGCTGGAGTGCAGTGGCCGGTTCTCAGCTCACTGCAAGCTCTGCCTCCCTGGTTTATGCCATTCTCCTGCCTCGGCCTCCAAGTAGCTGGGACTACAGGCGCCCGCCACCTCGCCCGGCTAGATTTTTGTATTTTTTTAGTAGAGACGGGGTTTCACCGTGTTAGCCAGGATGGTCTCGATCTCCTGACCTTGTGATCCGCCCGTCTCAGCCTCCCAAAGTGTTGGGATTACAGGCTTGAGCCACCGCGCCCGGCCTTAGAGATAGGGTTTCACCATCTTGCCCAGGCTAGTCTCGAACTCCTGAGCTCAAGCGATCTGCCCACCTCAGCCTCCTAAAATGCTGGGATTATAGGCATGAGCCACCCTGCCCGGCCACATTAGTGATATTTAACATTCTTGTTATTTGGTCTAGGCACACATAAATAATCAGTTATGATAGGTTATGTCTTAAGTAAAATGATTACATGACAAGAATCCATTATAAAGTGCTGGGATAGTTGGATAAATGTAAACAGTTTAATGTAGCCTACAACTATAATCATGACTATAGCCGAATGATAGAAGAATATAAAGAGTAAGCCTATAATTAATTTTTTTAAAGACATGTGGGCATTCTGAAGTATAGGGTAAGTGGAAAGGAAAGAAGCATTTTTCTTTTTACTTTTCATAGCAAAGAATACTTTCTATAAATGAGCTAAATGAGGTTAACAATCTCACTAAATATTATAGCATTTTTTATTCTTACTTTAAGAAAAAAATCTTTTAAAGCAGTAAAAAAAAACTCCAACTAGTTTCTAATATAGTACCATGTGCATGTCTCTGCTACTAAATAAGTAGCCCTTCAGATACAGGAAAATAATAGGAATTGAGATTTAAGTATCTGGCTAATTACAAGAAAACTATCAAATAAGTTAGGACATCAGAAGACATTTAAAATCCATGTCTTCTCTGTGTAAACAAATCTTTCTTGCCATAGGGTTTTATGCTACCTACTTTCAAACATAGTTGAAGCATCATAGATCTTTACCTTTAGTCTAGCTTGCTATTGCATGCTTGTAATTAAAAGCCTTTGACTGTATGTTTAGTTATTAAATGGCCTTTACTGTTATTTTTATGTGCCTCTTGAAATCTTTCATTTCTTAAGTTCCAGCATCCAGTTTTTAAAAATGTACCATGATTTCTTTTTCAGAAAATTAAAACCAATGCATTATTAGTGGTTTTAATACAGAAGTTCTGCTTTTTGTCAATAAAAATGGGTTCTGTCACAGACGCGTTTTAAGCATCCAGGTCCAGGCATAATTCGGTATCCATTTAGCCAATCTGAATAACAATTTATTAGGATGAAAGGGAAGAAATCTTAAGGAAAGTGAATTTTGACAGCCTTTTTGTTGCAGTTCGGGAGTAGTGGAAACTTAATTCAGTTTGGTGGTGAGAAGAATGACTGTCTGCTAACCCCAGTTGCTCACTTGTCTATCTGTAATTCTCTGTTTTTCACATGGGCAATAAAAGTTGAACTGACTCTTGCACATAGAGTCAATAAACCATTAGAAAAAAGGTATGGGGTAGAACTAGGTGGTGAAAGTTTGGACTTGTTGTCAGTGTCGTAGAATTTTGTTTTTTTCATTGTTAGTAATGCATAGATTCAGAATACAGAGGCTTTGTTTAAAAACTAAAAACTTCCAGGTTATCTCTCCTCTCCTTCCACTGCCCTTTTTTTTTTTGAGACAGAGTTTCGCTCTGTTGCCCAGCCTGGAGTGGAATGGCGCCATCTCAGCTCACAGCAACCTCCAACTCCCAGGTTCAAGAGATTCTCCTGCCTCAGCTGGGATTAGAGTAGCTAGGATTAGAAGCGCACACCACCACGCCCGGCTGATTTCTGTATTTTTAGTAGAGACAGGGTTTCACCATGTTGGTCAGGCTGGTCTCAAACTCCTGAACTCATGATCTCCCCACCTCAGCCTCCCAAAGTGCTGGGATTACAGGCGTGACCCACTGTACCCGGCCTCCCACTTTTTAAAAAATAAAACACTCGTCTTTGGCTTAAAACCTATTATTATTTAAAGAAAATGGTATGTCATGACATTGCTAGCAGCTGAAACCACCTCTCCCCTCTTTTGTAAGTGAAATATGAGGTGGTAGTGCAACATACATGATTAACTTCTACCTTGTCCCCTGGCCTCTGAGATATTCCTAAAGGAAACCCTGTGTTTCATGGACTGCTGTTAGAAACAACTAAGCTAGTAATATCATTTATAGCTGCCTGTGCTCTTATAGTCTTAACTTCTAGAGAGAGACATTGTTTACTCTGGGCTGTTTTCCAGTACCAACAACCAACTCTCTGATTTTGTGGGCACCAACTGGTTGTCCTACAAATCAATTCAGTTCTGACACTAGCAGGATTAGCATCACATCCCACAAGTTATGGGCTCAGTCTTACAAACCGCCCCCACTTAAGACACCGGTCGAGTCCAGAACCTCTCATATTTCTGATGATGGAGTAGCCCACAGAACTTAGAAAAACAGTTGACTGACTTGTACTGACTTATTATGAAGGATACACCTCATGAGCAGCCACATGGAAGTGATGCATAGGGCAAAGTATAGGGGAAGGGGCACAGAGCTTTTGTGTCCTCTCTAGGAACACCAGCCTCTCAGCATCTCGATGTGTTTGCCAACCTGGAAGTTCAAGAGTTTTTATAGAGTTGAATCTTCAGTCCCCTCTCCCCTTCCCAGAGATTGGTAGTTAGGGCTTAAATTTCCAACACTCTAATCAATTGATCTTTCTGGTAACCAGCCCTCTCCTCAGGCTGTCTAGGTTTCCCACACCAAGTTACCTCATTAACATAAGCTCTGTTGACCTCGAAGTCTCTAGCAATTCTTCCACCTTAGCCTCCCAAGTAGTTGGGACTGTAGGTGCACGTCACCACTCCTGGCTAATTTTTAAATTTTTTGTAGAGACAGGGTCCCACTATGTTGCCCAGGCTGGTCTTGAACTGCTGGCCTCAAGTGATCCTCCCACTTTGGCCTCCCGGAGTGTTGGGATTATAGGTGTGAACTGCTGTGCCTGGCCCAAAGGGGCTCATTATAAATTACAAAAGACAGTCCTGTTGCTTGGGAAATCCCAAGAGTTTTAAGAGCTCTGAGCCAGCAACTGGCTGCAAAGCCCAAATGTATTTTTTTGTTATACCACATATTTAATATTATATTTGGTGATCTTCACCTAATCACCTTCATTTACCTGGTCTTCTGTCAGTGGGAGCAGCCATTGAGACCATGTATGAAAACCCATTCCCTCATTCATACAGTTACATAGTACAGGAAACTCACCTAAGTATAAGTACAGTGGCTTTGATCTGTAACCCAAAGAAAAAAATAACTTTACATCTTGATGACCCAGTATGTGTGTATATATTTATATGTACATATACACATAAATAACTAAAACAAGTTACGGAAAGTAATATTCTTGCTAGGGTACAGTACAGAATATCTAACATTCTCTATTTCATTTTTAAAAATTGTTCAGGACCCATAAACTGATTTCATAACTAGTGGGAGACACCACTGTTTTAAAAATATTTACCAATTGAAATTAGGTTTCTCTAAGGCTTATGTTTCTTTTACCTCATGTCAGGTTTTGTATCAGTACATAATTGGTGTCAAATCATGTAGCAGTGTTTCCAGTTGATGTGCTATTTTCTTGTCTGTTGGAGATACTTTTCACAAGATGTTCACTACTATTTGTCCATTGCCATGTGTGAAACCTGCATCTGGTGCAACATGCTGATGGGAAGAGTGCCTGAAGTAACTCCCATTTTCCCAACAGTTTGGTAGAGAGCATATGGACTTTGTGCTGCATCCATTCTAGAGTACTCTTACTCCTTGTTGGCACTATTACTTGCAATTACAAGGCCCTGAATTCATAAACTTAGAGATAAGAAACTTCCTCAAGCTTTGACCTTTTCAGTTACTTATATTTTTCAAAATTCGTATCATGCATTTGTACTCTAATTTTAATCTCTTTAGGAAACTTACATGGTATAATTAAAGACTTGAAATACTCTCCTTTTCTGTAACAGTAGATCAGATAAGGTACACAGTATGTTTTATCTTTTATAATCACCACTTTAATAGCAGATGTGCTATTAAATAGGAAAAGTGCCCTTTATATGCCATTTTATAATTGCATATTATAAAATGATCACACCCTTAACTCATCCTCTGCAATTTCTCAATAGTATGGCAGTTGACAAAGCACTTGCTCTCATTCTTCATAATAACCCAGTGAAGTCTGCGGGGCATTTTTGTGTCGTTGCTGCTGTAAAAAAACAGGTTTGATTATCTAACTGATGGAATTTATATTTATTTAACCTATTTTTAGGAATGACCCCTAAGTTGTATATGTTCGGAAGCCTGTATTTAATGTTTTAGCTGTTTTTCTATTAAGTTTACTGACTTGTTACAGGTTTGCAACTCTCAGAATATTTTGTTTAGTATTAGCAGGGCATTGAGATTGTTTATTCTAAATGCATTTTTTTTGTTTTGCAATCTTACAGGCCCTGGCCTATTTTGAACAGTTAAAGATTTCCCCAGATGCCTGGCAGGTGTGTGCAGAAGCTCTAGCCCAGAGGACATATAGGTAATTAAAAAAAAATTTGCATGACAATTTAAATTTCTATGGGCATGACAGGACTGTTAAATTTACCTGTATTTGGAAAGTGTTTTCATAAAAACATTTTATGACTTTTTTTTTTTGCAAAGTCATTAACATATAGTCATTCCATGTAGAAATGAGAAAAGCAGTAAACTTTTGGCCATTTCAGAAATGAGAAAAGCAGTAAACAGTTTGGCCATTTCAGAATTAACTTTTCAGTAAAACCATCCTTTGCCATATATTGTGTACCTGTCACCAGATCCCAGCTGGAATAAAGTGCAGAAAAAACTTCCTTATCTTATGATTGAGAGTGATAACTGCTTTTCTAAAACATTGGTAAAGAAAGTTATTGTAAATGACATATATCTTAATTTTATTATTATTATTATTTTTCTTGAGATGGAGTCTTGCTCTGTTGCCCAGGCTGGAGTGCAGTGGCGCGATCTAGGCTTACTGCAAGCTCCGCCTCCTGGGTTCACGCCATTCTCCTGCCTCAGCCTCCTGAGTAGCTGGGACTACAGGTGCCCACTACCATGCCTGGCTAATTTTTTTATATTTTTTTTTTAGTAGAGACGGGTTTCACCGTGTTAGCCAGGATGGTCTCGATCTCCTGACCTCGTGATCTGCCCATCTTGGCCTCCCAAAGTGCTGGGATTACAGGCGTGAGCCACCGCGCCTGGCCTATATCTTACTTTTTAATTTTAACTTAAGGTATATAATCATTCAGTGACCAATCTTTTGATATTGGACCACAGTCTTTTATCTTTGTATACTGACTAGCATTTACTTTATTTGTAGGTTGGTCACACCTATAACCCATCCTCTACAATTTCAAGCATGGGTCTCTGTACAATGATTGACGATCCATAGATTTTTAAGATATTTGTCCCCGCCTCTTGAATTTTCTGGTTATGTAGGCCATGTCAAATATATACAAATGTTTTCCTTCTGCAGTGTGGCTTTCTGTGAAATCTTTCTAAAGCATTCAACTAACTTTTTACAGAAATAGGAACTCTTTTATACTCACTTCATTGGCAGATTGTTGGTCTCTAAAGGATCTTTGTCAGTGTTTATAGCTGGCTTACTGCAACTCTGTCACTCCCCTAGAAAGACAATTGGAAGTGGGTAATTAGTGTGTTAACTTTTGCCCCCATCTTATAAGCAAGGGTACCATATTTGTAATTTAGTTTACTATATGAAACTTTGAAGCTGGGCTGACAGTCCATGTGGCCCTGCTTGTTTTGGATTTGGCTACAATAGAACTACTGGGGTTTAATTTTAAGCAGGACTTGGATGACCATCTCTACTTTCACTCAGACTCTGGCTGTTCTACCATTTGTCATTTTACACCTAACCTGTTATTGTAAAATGAAGGGGTTGTTCCAGGAATCTTAATATCTGGAATTTAGGGGGATGGTTTGCTGTTTACAAAGCACTGTATTCAAGATGCATCTTAATATTTTAGTAATTTTTTGCTTGTCAGAGTTAACGGAAATTTTAAATATTGTATAATATTTAAAGTTCTCATAGCTTTTTAAGTAAATGGATTTTAACGTCATAAAATGAGACCAGTAAGTATGAAACAAGCCAAAGGTCTAGTTTGAGAAACTTTTCTGCTGTGTTACTCATTACTATTTTGCCTTCGATTTCTTTTCCTCAGTTCATATTCTGCTTATCTCATTTTCTTTTTTTCCTTTTCAGTGATGATCATGTGAAGTTTTTCTGCTTTCAAGTACTGGAACATCAAGTTAAATACAAGTAAGGCTTTTCTCACTGTTTTGACTCTGAGATTTGCGGGGAGAGGTCATTTTTTTAATTTAATGTTTTTCTTCCTTAAGGAAACCATAATACAGGTTATAAATTGACAGTGTATATGTTATATCCAGGTTATAGATATGTTTTGATGTATCCCAGAGTGTTTCAAAAGTGCTGAGTTGGCCAGGCATGGTGGCTGTCACCTGTAATCCCGGCACTTTGGGAGGCTGAGGCCGGTGACTTGAGGTCAGGAGTTTGAGACTAACCAGCCTGGCCAACATGTTGAAATTCCATGTCTACGAAAAATACAAAAATTAGCCAGATGTGGTGGCATGCACCCGTAATCACAGCTACTCAGGAGACTGAGGCACGAGAATTGCTTGAACCCGGGAGGCGGAGGTTGCCGTGAGCCAGGATCACACCACTGCACTCCAGACTGGGTGACAGCAAGCCTCCGTCTCAAAAATTAAAAAAGTGCTGAGTTTGTTGGTTACATATAAAAATCCAAGGCTGGGCGCAGTGGCTCATGCCTATGATCTCAGCACTTTGGGAGGCCAAGGCAAGAGGATCGTTTGAACTTCAGGAGTTTGAGACCAGCCTGGGCAACATAGTGAGACCTCATCTCTACAAAAATTTTTTTAAAAAATTAGCCAGGCGTGGCTGCCTGCTTCTGTATTCCCAGCTACTGGGGAAGCTGAGGCCAAGAGGTTGAGGCTCCAGTGAGCCATGATAGTGCCACTGCACTTCAGCCTGGGCAACACAGCAACAGCTTGTCTCAAAAAAAAAAAAAATGAAAATCCAGACATTTCACAGAAAAATCTAGATTTCCAGCTTTTCTGGAAAAGTCAGAATATCTGGTAACACCAGGCCTGTTTTTCTACACGACAGCTCTCTCTTAGAGTTAAGTGACTGCATGGGCACTTGTGTTCCGAATCTCTGACTTACTAATTAATCCAAAGAACAAATCAGTACTGAGAGGATTCCTAGTTCACCTAGTGGTTTATTCTGTAGATCACAGACCACAAAACATAATTTTCTTTCGAAAAATTGTGTAGCTGTCATTCGTTTCAACATGAATAGAATCACAAATTAAAGATTGATAATGATATCCTACCTGCCACTCTCGTCCTTATCTGTAAAGCAGTGATGAGTGGCATTATCAGTTTATGTTAGGAAACTTTAGATAATTGAGAGCGATACAAATTTTCCCTTTTAAATATTTGAGACTGTTATTTTTCACAACTATAGATACCAAATACAGCCATTATTCTTTTTCTTCTCTATTTTGAACAGATACTCAGAACTAACCACTGTTCAACAACAACTAATTAGGGAGACGCTCATATCATGGCTGCAAGCTCAGGTAAAATCATAATTTCATTCAGTACCTCAAATTACTAGATATTTAAACTTGTTTTTGCAAGAGTTTAGAACTTTACCTCAAAGATTTTGGTCAGTGTTCCTCCATTTGATTTTGTAGCTTTTTTAAAAGGTGCTGGTTTTAAAGATCATGGAAGTGGGAGTTTAGCAATAATTTAATATTATATCAATGACTGAAATGGTCATAGCTTCCATGACACATTGTGGAAACTTTGGTTTTAAAATGTAGTTGTTTTTAACTACTGACAAACTCTGCTTTCTGTTTGGCTCTTAAAGGTGAGCCCTCCTGGACAGCCTCTCTACAAGAGCCCTTTATAAAGGTCCAGTTGAGTTCTTTTCAGTTAATTTTAGCTAATCTTAACATGTAAAGCAGTTGTGTAGCTAGAGTTTTTATTTTCCTTAAAGAGCAAGTAGATAGAAGAAAAACAATTTTTTTTTTCTTAGAAGAAATGATAGGAACTATTAAAACTCTGCACATGAAACTTTTCTGTCAAAGTGTAAGAATGAGGAATAACCATTACAGCCTTTAATGGTTCATTTAATTGTTCTTCATCTGTCCAGTCACTTAAATACTTTTGATAATTTTGATAATCATAATTATCACAATAATTTTGAAGAATATTTGTTGCATAGTTTATCTGGGCCATGTTGACATTTGATGAAGCTTTGCCTTTTAATAAGACAACATGTTTCTGGGTCTTTTCAATTTACATTTAATTTTATGGACTGTTTTTCTGTCAGATGCTGAATCCCCAACCAGAGAAGACCTTTATACGAAATAAAGCCGCCCAAGTCTTCGCCTTGCTTTTTGTTACAGAGTATCTCACTAAGTGGCCCAAGTTTTTTTTTGACATTCTCTCAGTAGTGGACCTAAATCCAAGGGGAGTAGATCTGTACCTGCGAATCCTCATGGCTATTGATTCAGAGTTGGTGGATCGTGATGTGGTGCATACATCAGAGGCAAGTAACCGTGGATTTTTTATATTTAATGTTAAGTTTTGTAGGAGATAATGGGCACATACTAAAAGGAGCAGAAAGGTTTCTTGAGGTAAACTTTCTTAAGTTATATAATTATAAATTTACCTAATGTTTTGGATTGTATTTTATGAAGGAACTCAAACTTGGTTATTTTTTTTCCAGAGGTATATTGAAATTAAAGTATTACGTTAATTTTTTTTTTGAGACGGAGTCTTGCTCTGTTGCCCAGGCTGGAGTGCAGTGGCGCAGTCTTAGCTAACTGCAACCTCCGCCTCCCGGGTTCAAGCGATTCTCCCACCTCAGCCTCCCAAGTAGCTGGGATTATAGGCACATGCCACCGCACCTGGCTAATTTTTGTATTTTTTGTAGAGCTGGGGTGTCGCCAGGCTGGGCTCGAACTCCTAACCTCAGGTGATTCGCCCCCCTTGCCCTCCCAAAGTGCTGGGATTACAGGCATGAGCCACTGCGCCCAGCCTGAATTTTCTTTAACTAGGCAAATACCATAGCAACATACACAAGTTGATTTTCTTTTATGAATCTGTTGAGAAAGGTAGTCTCTATTTAATACTGCTGTATAGTCCCTGAGCAAGGAAGAAGCATTGCTTAGGGTTGTCAATGTTGCTGCTTCTGTATTCTTCATCACATAGTATAAGTACTTTGTTACTGTATTGAGAAATACCTTAAAATATGCTTAAGATTTCTAAGCAGTGCTTATTTATAGTTTGTATTTATTAAGAAATTGACACTGAGGAGTAGAACAGAAAGAGGAAATACAAAGAATCACAGGATATGAGCTTAGAGCTTATAAATAGGAAATACTGGTAGGGAATGTGTTAACAAGCCTGAAAGTTTACTCTGTGCAAGTATATTCAGCTATCAAACATTATTTTGTAAGGTAATGTGTGCATTTGGCGTTTTGTATTTTAGGAGGCTCGTAGGAATACTCTCATAAAAGATACCATGAGGGAACAGTGCATTCCAAATCTGGTGGAATCATGGTACCAAATATTACAAAATTATCAGTATACTAATTCTGAAGTGACATGTCAGTGCCTTGAAGTAGTTGGGGCTTATGTCTCTTGGATAGACTTATCCCTTATAGCCAATGATAGGTAAGTATGCCTATTATTTTTATAGCATAAACTTGTAAAATACAGTATCTAAAACTCATGACTTTGAAAATGTTACAACAATTTTATTTTCCCATTCCAGGTTTATAAATATGCTGCTAGGTCATATGTCAATAGAAGTTCTACGGGAAGAAGCATGTGACTGTTTATTTGAAGTTGTAAATAAAGGAATGGACCCTGTTGATAAAATGAAACTAGTAGAATCTTTGTGTCAAGTATTACAGTCTGCTGGGTTTTTCAGCATTGACCAGGTTGGTAAATTTATATAAAAACTTGTATGTAAAGTTGTTAGAACCAACTGGGATAGGTACTAAGTTAAATATAATGTTAGCTTTTTTTTTCTTCTAAATGTTATAAACTCTCCTTGAGATTATAATATAAACCACTGCATCTAGCCAAAATGTTCTCAGTAGCATTCTCCTTAGAAAATAGGTTATACCAGTTCTTAAACTTGAAAGCCTGCAATTGCACATTTCACACAAACTCAGGAGATGCTGACACAACTTGTTCATAGTGGAACTGAGATTTTTTATTTTGTTTTGTTGTTTGAGATGGAGTCTCGCTCTGTTGCCCAGGCTGTAGTGCAGTGGCAGTCTTGGCTCACTGCAACCTCCACCTCCCAGGTTCAAGTGATTCTCCTGTCTCACCCTCCCGAGTAGCTGGGATTACAGGCACACGCCACTACACCCGGCCAATTTTTTACTTTTTTGGTAGAGACGGGGTTTCACCACGTTGGCCAGGCTTGTCTCGATCTCTTGACCTCAGGTGATCCACCCACCTTGGCCTTCCAGAGTACTGGGATTACAGGCATAACCCACCATGCCCAGCCTGGAATTGTTAAATATATAATGTCACTTTAAAATTGAATCCTGTAATTAGCACTTGATTCATACTAAAGTTCAGTTTTTCCTCTTAGCTTGGGCACGCAGTTTTAAACAGAAATGTGTCTTGATTGCTTATAGGAAGAAGATGTTGACTTCCTGGCCAGATTTTCTAAGCTGGTAAATGGAATGGGACAGTCATTAATAGTTAGTTGGAGTAAATTAATTAAGAATGGGGATATTAAGAATGCTCAAGAGGCACTACAAGCTATTGAAACAAAAGTGGCACTCATGTTGCAGCTACTAATTCATGAGGATGACGATATTTCTTCTAATATTATTGGATTTTGTTATGATTATCTTCATATTTTGAAACAGGTAAGTTTTTGTTTTATTCTTTTTGCTCAGTACATAATAATACAAAGGAGCCATGGAGAAGTGGAAAATATGGAAAAATTAAAAATGAGAAAATACCCATAATTCTACTACCTAAAAGATACTTACTGTTAAATACTAATGTATTTCCATCTTAAAAAAAAAAAGAATTGGCCAGGAAATAGTTTCAGGTTCTAAATTCAGTAGACTAACCAGCTTCAGAGGTAGTTATAGGTTTAGGTTATTTTTTTATTTTGAACCTGTCTTTGTAAATACTGTTGAAATTTTCATAAGCATGGTCTGTTGTTTTAATTTACATGTACATCATTCATTTCTCATGAACTATTTATTTATTTATTTATTTTTGAGACAGAGTTTTGCTGTTGTTGCCCAGGCTGGAGTGCAATGGCGCGATCTCAGCTCACCACAACATCCACCTCCCAGGTTCAAGCGATTTTCCTGCCTCAACCTCCCGAGTACCTGGGATTATAGGCATGCACCACCACGCCCAGCTAATTTTGTACTTTTGGTAGAGACAGGGTTTCTCCATGTTGGTCAGGCTGGTCTCAAACTCCCTACCTCAGGTGATCCGCCTACCTCAGCCTCCCAAAGTGCTGTGATTACAGGTGTGAACCACCAAGCCCAGCAACAATTTTTTATGATTAAAGTGTCCCCAACTTCCAGAAAGAACTTGTAGGTGGTGTTAGTCTCCATATTATAGCATTTAGCAATTAAAAGAATTAGTGACTTATCAACATGACATTGGATGTTCCATTCCAGAAATGGAAAGAGCCATTTCTGTATATTTACATTGAATTAATTGAATCAAGTCAAGCTTAAAATACCTTGCCAAATGCGTTTAGTTTCTGTTTTGTTGTAGTAAACATAACATGTATCTTTATGTATACTTTAAGAAATTTTATGCAGCAGTGTGGAAAGGTATGATCACTACTGGTAATCCCATTGTACAACTCCTAATGGTTTTGTAGGCTTGTTTTGCTTTGTTTAAAAACCTTTTTTGCAGAATATGTTGTAGGTGTCTTTGTCTACATGTCAAGTTACTTACTAGAAGTGGCATTACTTGATCTTAAGTTAGGTTAGGTACATTTTAAATATAGGCAGCTGCTGCTAAACTGCCCTCCAAAAAAGTTTGGTGCATGTTTTCAAATATCTTAATTGATTAGAGGCCGGGCATAATGGCTGTCACCTGTAATCCCCGCACTTGGTAAGGCTGAGGCAGGAGGATTGTTTGAGGCCAGGAATTTGAGACCAGCCTGGACAACATAGGGAGACTCCATCTCTATAAATAATAAAAAGAAAACCAGCCAAGCATGGTGGCAAGCGCCTGTGGCCCCACCCTCCTGTGGGAGGGTGAGGTGGGAGGATCTCTTGAGCCAGGGAGTTGGAGGTTGCAGTGAGTCATGACTGTGCCACTGCACTCCAGCCTGGGCAACAGAGCAAGACCTTGTCTCAAAAAAAAAAAGAAAGGTCTTAATTGGTTAGAAAAATGTTCTGATAAGCAGGTACAAATTTAGAAAACCTAATAAGTTATTGCTTACTTTTTAACAGCTTACAGTGCTCTCGGATCAGCAAAAAGCTAATGTAGAGGTAATTGACTTTATGCTTCTTTTAAACCAATGGTAGATTCTTAGTCTGTAATTTGCCTTGAAATATAGCTTAATTTCAAATTATATCAAATTAGAAGAAGAAGACTGACAAAAACTCTTTTATTCTCAATTTTATTCTTAGGCAATCATGTTGGCCGTTATGAAAAAATTGACTTATGATGAAGAATATAACTTTGAAAATGAGGTAAGAATTTTTTTTGTTGAGGAGAAAGGAGTTTTAATTTTATTATTTACTTATATCAAATTAATATTTCAAGTTTTTATTGTTTCGGGGCCCTTTAAAACTTGAAGTTCTTGAAAAATTAGTCTGTTTATATTGACACCAACCTTGGGTGAAATTAATAGAAGCCTCTTAATCCTTCATTTTTGATATTTTATCCATGAACAACCACCTCCCCCTTTTTTTTCTTTGAGACAGAGTCTCTTTCACCCAGGCTGGAGTGCAGTGGTGCCATCTTGGCTCACTGCAACCTTTGCCTCCTGGGTTCAAGTGATTCTTGTGCCTCAGCCACCTGAGTAGCTGGGATTACAGGCATGTGCGACCATGCCCGGCTAATTCTTGTATTTTTAGTAGAGATGGAGTTTCACCACGTTGGCCAAGTTGGCCTCAAACTCCTGGCCTCAAGTAATCTGCCTGCCTCAGCCTCCCAAAGTGTTGGGATTACAGGTGTGAGCCACTACACCTGTCCCATTAACAGCCCTTTTACAAATACTCTGTAGCACTGAACATAGTAAAATACTGATAATATTATTGGTGATCATATTTCATTTTATATTTTGTAAGAATGAGGAACTCCAGTCACAAGACTGTATTGGAAGAGTGGAAATGAGGCACTCTAGACTTGTTCCAGTTAAAAGTCTTTTTCAAGATTGTGAGTGGGTCAGCTTCCCATCAGACAAGGGCCATTGGTGCTTTCTAGGTATTCAGTCATGGTATTCGCTGCCAAGCTTTGTTCTAAAATGTTTTATTCCCCCACTTCAGGCATTGAAAAACTTAGAGTTGTAAAAGGATAATGGTGGTGATGACCAACACACTGTGCACTTGGGATGTGCCAGCCTCCTAACATTTAATATCTCCAGTTATACCACAGTATTACCACTTTTTACAGTGGATATTGACTTAAAAGAATAAATAAGGTGCAAAGATTTCAAAGCCCATTCTAGTGCTAGACTATTGTCTTTAACCTTCTTAGACTATTTCTGGCTCTAGGCTTTTGAGGCCTATGGCTATGTGCAGAAGTACTTATTTGTGAGCTAGAGGGGAGAAGTTATTAAGCATAGTAAGTTTTTCTATATAAATAGTGACAAAAAATAAAAATACGAAATGTGTAAATGCAGAAGAATACAGAACTGGATATTTACATGAATTTTAAGGTCTTTTAAGTTTTTTATTTATTTTTATTATTATACTTTAAGTTTTGGGGTACGTGTGCAGAATGTGCAGGTTTGTTACATTGGTATACATGTGCCATGGGGTTTGCTGCACCCACCAACCCTAAGTTTTTTAAATGAGGATTTTAACCTGTATCATAGGGTGAAGATGAAGCCATGTTTGTAGAATATAGAAAACAACTGAAGTTACTGTTGGACAGGCTTGCTCAAGTTTCCCCAGAGTTACTGCTGGCCTCTGTTCGCAGAGTTTTTAGTTCTACACTGCAGTAAGTTTGTCCTTTTGTAACAAGCCTACTTCTTTCTTTTGCTCTTTGATATAGGTCAAAAGAAATGATTCATATGACTTACTAATCTATGTTACTTATTGAGATCTTATGTGTATCTCTGTAAAAAATGAAGTGTCTTCTTGATTTCTCCTGATCCTTTCTACCTTTGTGATATATATTATATTGTCTGGGAAAGTTAACCATTGCTATGACTTTTTAATAATTAAAAAGACTTTTGTTGGTGTCTTACCCTGTGCATAATTCACTGTATGAAAAATTTATCTTTAAATCTCACGGACATATTATACCTTGGTAGGAGCTGGCAGACTACACGGTTTATGGAAGTTGAAGTAGCAATAAGATTGCTGTATATGTTGGCAGAAGCTCTTCCAGTATCTCATGGTGCTCACTTCTCAGGTGATGTTTCAAAAGCTAGTGCTTTGCAGGATATGATGCGAACTGTAAGTATACTGAAGATAATTTTGACCATAAATTTCTGTTTTCAGTATAAGCTAATGGGAGTTCCTTGTTAGAACTTAGTATATGTTAATACTGGGGCATTTTGATGTTGCAATAAATAAGAAGAGGTTTCTTAACTTTTTCCTGCTCTAGCTGGTAACATCAGGAGTCAGTTCCTATCAGCATACGTCTGTGACGTTGGAGTTCTTCGAAACTGTTGTTAGATATGAAAAGTTTTTCACAGTTGAACCTCAGCACATTCCATGTGTACTAGTAAGTACTCTGGATTTTTGTTACTTTATATGGATTTCAGCTAATGACTTGATAGCATTGTATTTTTCTGTCTATAACTTTTCTCAGAATCAGAACCTCTCAGAAATGCTTGGCACACACTGAAAGTAACCCCTCCTCCATTTCTTTTAAATGGATAGTTTGTGCCCAGTTAGTCAATTAACTAAAGCAAGTTCTCAAGGGACTGTTTGTGTGTAGTTTAGAATTACTTGTGTATTCCTGGTTCCTGCCTTTTAGGAGCTAAGATGGAAAATTTGGTGTGAACAAAAATGTAGCATGACAATAGCAACAAAACCCCTGAAAAAGTGCAGAAATAGTAAAAGTGTCTCCTTCTTTAGATGGCTTTCTTAGATCATAGAGGTCTGCGGCATTCCAGTGCAAAAGTTCGGAGCAGGACGGCTTACCTATTTTCTAGATTTGTCAAATCTCTCAAGTAAGTATAAAATTGCAGCTAACATGTTATTTTTTAAGTTACTGAATAGATGTAAAACAATAGTAAAGACATGGAATCAACCTAGGTGCCCATCAGTGGTGGATTAGATAAAGAAAATGTAGGCCGGGTGTGGTGACTCACGCCTATAATCCCAACACTCTGGGAAGCTGATCACGAGGTCAGGAGTTCAAGACCAGCCTGGCCAACGTGGTGAAACCCCATCTCTACTAAAGATACAAAAAATTAGCCAGGCATGGTGGTGGGTGCCTGTAATCCCAGCTACTCAGGGGGCTGAGGCAGGAGAATCATTTGAACCTGGGTGATGGAGGTTGCAATGAGCCAAGATCATGCCATTGCACTCCAGCGTGGGTGACAGGGTAAGACTCAGTCTCAAAAAAAAAGAAAGAAAAAATATAGCACACATACACCATGAAATACTAAACAGCCATAACAAAGAACAAAATCATGTCCTTTGCAGCAACATGGATGTAGCTGGAGGTCTTTAATCTAAGCAAATTAATGCAGAAACAAAAAAATGCCACATGTTCTCACTTATAAGTGGGAGCTAAATCTTGGGTATACACAGACATAAAGCTGGGAGCAAAAGACACTTGGGACTCCAGAATGAGGGAGGGAGTGGGGCAAGTGCTGAAAAACTTCCTGTTGGGCACTGTGTTCAATATCTGGGTGATGGGATTGGATCAAGAGAAGCACAAACCTCAGCATCCCATGATATGCCCATGTAACAAACCCCCTGAATTTAAAATGAAGATGGAGGGCTGGCGCAGTGGCCTACTCTTGTAATCCCAGCACTTTGGGAGGCTGAGGTGGGTGGATCACCTGAGATCAGGAGTTCGAGACTAGCCTGGCCAACATGATGAAACCCAGTCTCTACTAAAAATACAGAAAATTAGCCAGGCGTGGTAGTGGGTGCCTGTAGTCCCAGCTAATGGAAGGCTGAGGCAGCTTCGGGAGGAGGCTAAGGCAAGAGAATCACTTGAACCCAGTAGGCAGAGTTTGCAGTGAGCAGAGATCGTACCATTGCACTCCAGCCTGGACTACAAGAGTGAAACTCTGTCTCAAAAAAATAAAATAAAATGAAGATGGAAATGAAAAAAAAGTAGACATATAAATTATTTTCCAAGTGCCTATGGTAGATTTGGTTCTTCCTGTTCAAGTCAAGTCATGCTTTGTCAGGTAAGATGTCCCCCTCTATTGTTTTTTTTTTTTTTTTTTTTTTTGAGATGGAATTTCATTCTTGTTGCCCAGGCTGGAGTACAATGGCGTGATCTTGACTCACTGCAACCTCTGCCTCCTGGGTTGAAGCGATTTTCCACCTCAGCCTACTGAGTAGCCAGGACTACAGGTGCCCATCACCACACCCGGCTAATTTTTTGCATTTTTAGTAGAGATGGGGCTTCACCATGTTGGTCAGGCTGGTCTTGAACTCCTGACCTGAGATGATCCACCCTCTTCAGCCTCCCAAAGTGCTGGGATTACAGGCATGAGCCACTGCACCCAGCCCCCATTTTATGTTGCCACTTCCTTTCCTGTTCATCAGGCAAATACTTAGTTCAATACTAAAAGTTTTTATTTTTTGTTGTTGTTGTTATTTTTTTGAGACAGGGTCTCACGCTATCGCCTAAGCTGGAGTGTAATGACTTGATCCCAGTTCACTGCAGCCTCAACCTCCTCAGGCTCAGGTGATCTTCCCACCTCAGCCCCCGGAGCACCTGGGACTACAGGGGTGTGACAGTGGCCGGCTAATTTTTGTATTTTTTGTAGAATCGGTCTCACCGCATTGTCTAGGCTGGTCTCAAATTCTTCAGCTCAGTCTTCCCACCTCGGCCTCCCGATGTGTTGGGATTACAGAAGTGAGCCACTGCACCTGGCCTGTATTATTCTTTACTAGTACCATTTTTGGGGAATGAAAACTACTCCTTATTAGGCTTATAAGATTGTAAGTCATTTTGACAATCATCACTACAGAGCAGATAAAGGTAATTTTAAAAAATCAACCATAGCTAATCTTAATCAGAAGTGACTAGCCTACAACTGAACTTTTTTTTAGTTCTGTCTTAAAGGGGGAATTTGGTATTTTAGCACTGTTTTGAGCACTGTTATTAATTGTGATTTTCCTTTTTGCTGTTTTTCAGTAAGCAAATGAATCCTTTCATTGAGGATATTTTGAATAGAATACAAGATTTATTAGAGCTTTCTCCACCTGTAAGTATCTGTCTCTTTAAGATATTTTACCAAAAAATCATTTAAGCCACACATGCCATTAGGTTTACCTTTGTGGGCATTTAAAAAAAAACAGGTGGTGGAGGGAGGTGTATGTGCAAAGATTAGTTCTATTTACCAACATTCTGTTGACATAGTAAATAAAACATAGGAATCAAGAGTTGACAGATCAATTTGGCAGCATGGGGTAGGTATATTGTTAAAATGTTGAAGCATTTTATGAAGAAGAAAAAATTAATTAAAGATGAGCTTGCTGTTAAAATGAAAAGTATATTAAAAATTTTTTTTAATGAAAAGAAAATAAAAATTGAGAAAAAAATTCAACTTCTAAATTATTCTGTTTAGTCCTATAATTGTATTTTAAGCCATTCTTAGCAGCTGGTACTGCTAGATCAAAGGTTTTCCGTGTCATTTCAGGCTTAGGGTAAAAAAAAATTAAGTGCTAGTCAATCTGAATATTTTGGCGTTGGGATTGGGCCATGATCCCAAGCGTTAAAATCCTGAAATCCTAAAAACCACAATTCCAAAAGATCAAAATCTTAAAAATATAATCCTGGAAAAAGTAATTTAAAAATGAAAGACATTGCTTTACATTTTTAAAAGGGAATGTATTTGAGAAACATGTAAAAACATGACAGCACTTCATAGTCCACTTTACACAATAAAATAGGCAGTAATAACATTCGCTTTTGCAAGTATAAGCACTCAGTTATAAAAATGACAGTTACATGGGTAAAACAGGAGCAGACAAACTGTATTCATAAAGAAATAGATCAGAAAGCAAAATGTGTAAGGGCATATCACTATGGTTAGTAATTGTGTGCCACTCAGTTTTATAACTGCACTTATCTGAAATAACCATGACAGACAACCTAAGTCTTGAGGAAATTGATAAAAAATGGCAATGGGTCACTACAACATATGCAGTCACCCAAAGAACTGAGATCACAAGAAATTTTATGTTTCACAGATGCAGATGAACAGAAAGGACCTTTCTTGTGTACACGCACAGTGTTTACACACACAGTTAATGCTGTGTGTAATGCACTTTTGCGGAGTCAAATCTCTGATGTTCAAGGCAGCAGAAGAAGTCTGTCCAGCTTTCAGAGAGAGACCAATTCACCTTATGTATTTGTTCTCTCAGCGCCCCTGGTCAATTGGATGGTGCCCGTCAACACTGAGGGCAGGTCTTCCCCACCTGGTCTACTTGGACCAACTAATCTTTTCTGGAAACACCCTCACAGACACATGCAAAATAATGCTTTACTATGTATTTATTACTTAATTATTTAAAAGAAGTGTAGGTAGCCCTCTAGAACTTTTTTTTTTTTTTTTTTTTTTGGAGACAGAGTCTTGGCTGTCGCCCAGGCTGGAGTGCAGTGGCATGGTCTTGGCTCATTATAGCCTCCACCTCTCAGATTCAAGCAATTCTCCTGCCTCAGCCTCCCAAGTAGCTGGGACTACAGGTGTGCCACCACACCCAGCTAAGTTTTTGTATTTTTAGTAGGGACAGTGTTTCACCATGTTGGCCAGGCTGGTCATGAACTCCTGACCTCAAGTGATCTGCCTGCCTCGGCCCCTCAAAGTGCTAGAATTACAGGCATGAGCCACCACATGCAGCCTAGCCTCATAACAATCTTATAAATAAGATCTTTACAAAAGAAAACAAGTTAGAAAGCTAACTTTAATAATTATCTTACATGATCATTTGTAGAGTCTTGTCAGGGCTGGAATTAGAACCATGATCTGTTGACCTACAATTTAGTTTTCTTTTCATTCTGTGGTCCTGGGAGAAAATTTGTCTTTATAAGTATATGATACATGAGTTAGTGTGATAGATTACATTTCCTGTTCCTAATGCACGTTTTCTCATTAAATGAGAGGAACTCAAAAAATAAAAACTTTTAGTAAGACTAAATTTCATTCTAGGAGAATGGCCACCAGTCCTTACTGAGCAGCGATGATCAACTTTTTATTTATGAGACAGCTGGAGTGCTGATTGTTAATAGTGAATACCCGGCAGAAAGGAAACAAGCCTTAATGAGGAATCTGTTGACTCCACTAATGGAGAAGTTTAAAATTCTGTTAGAAAAGTTGATGCTGGCACAAGATGAAGAAAGGCAAGCCTCTCTAGCAGACTGTCTCAACCATGCTGTTGGATTTGCAAGGTAAGTGTGATCACAGTTAAAATTGTGAAGTGCATGTATCTACACAGACAGAACCCCTTGTTTGGTGAGCACACACATTTGTGTTTCCACAGTTGGATAGTCCACATAATTGTCTAAATCTTTGTCCTCCAAATCCAGTCAGTTAGATTCGGTTGAAGAAGGGGATAGATTACATACCATTTGCATTTTTGCCTTGACAGCTGTAAATCTTTAACCCCTCTGACTTCTTTGGTATAAATGGGTTGTGTGTTTAAGGGGATCAGCTAACAAGTTAATATACTAAAGATATATTAGGACGGGATGTCTTTGGTTAATCTTGGTTACCTTGAAGAGAAGAGCCTAAGGTTTCTCTTTAGTTGTATTGTGTCCTGAAGACCACCCAAGCAGCTATTTTTTCCCCCTCTACCCATACTTTTTGTTGACAAACAATAAACAATGGCATGAAAGTTGTAAAGATTGCTAATTAGAAGTTAAATTGTTCTATAATATACTTAAGAACAAGAGCTAGATATTAGAAAGTTGTATAAATAATTTTGAAGATGGTTTTCTAAATTTAAATGAGTAGTTTGCAGATTACCTAGTACAGCCTAGTCATAATAAGTGGATTTGTTTTCTCTTTTCTGTCCACTTTGTCAATAGGATTTTTCTCTTTCTCTTTTTCTTTTTTTTTTTTTTTGGGAGACAGTCTCGCTTTGTCACTTAGGCTGGAGTGCAGTGTTGTGATCTCAGCTCACTGCAACCTCTGCCTCCCAGGCTCAAGTGATTCTTGTGTCTCAGCTTCCAAGTAGCTGGGATTACAGGCATGTGCCACCACACCCAGCTAATTTTTCTATTTTTAGTAAAGACGGGTTTTCACCATGTTGTCCAGACTGGTCTTGAACTCCCGGTCTCAAGTGATTTGCCTGCCTCAGCCTCCCAAAGTGCTGGGATTAGAAGGATGAGCCACAATAGCCAGCCCAGTCAATAGGATTTTAATAAAACATTTAGGTAGACTCACATTAGAAGGATTATATTAACTCCATGTCATTCATTTAAATTAATTTGAGCTTTTGTTCTGGAAAGATAATTGGAAGCAGTAGTTTACAAATAGCCATATTAGCTAAAGATGGACGTGGAATTGTGACGTGGAAAATAAAGGTCTGCTTATTTAGTTTTGTTAATTTTGTAATTTGGTGTGCGTTGCTTTTGAATACTCCATAATGCTTTCAAAGAATAAAGTTACATCTGATTGCCTGATTTTTGCTTACATAGTCGAACCAGTAAAGCTTTCAGCAACAAGCAGACTGTGAAACAATGTGGCTGTTCCGAAGTTTATCTGGACTGTTTACAGACATTCTTGCCAGCCCTCAGTTGTCCCTTGCAAAAGGATATTCTCAGAAGTGGAGTCCGTACTTTCCTTCATCGAATGATTATTTGCCTGGAGGAAGAAGTCCTTCCGTTCATCCCATCTGCTTCAGAACATATGCTCAAAGATTGTGAAGCAAAAGATCTCCAGGAGTTCATTCCTCTTATCAACCAGATTACAGCCAAATTCAAGGTACCACAAACCTTCAGAGCTCTGAAAATCTCTTGAAGATCAGATGTACTTATATTCAGACATGTTTTGGATTTGCCCTTGGGTTTCTTTCTTTTTTTTTTTTTTTTTCTTAATTACTTGAGAGCATCATGGATCATATATATTTTTATCATCTGTGCTGTTTGCCACACTGCCTGATACATAGGTCATGCTTAATAGATGTTTGAATATAAACAGACCCTGTATGCTTTGTGTAGTGAAAGAAAACAACTAGTTGGCTGTTTTAGAAGAGCATATAAAAACAGTACACTGAGTACTAAATGTCTAAAGAAATAAGAAGCACCATAATTTGGGTACCCAAGCAAGGTTAAAAGTAATTCAATGTATTAAAGTCAGTTTTCTGTAGGACATTTAAACTGGCTAATAAAAGTGGTTAATACTTACATAGTACTTCTTTTTTTCTTTTTTCTTTTTATGGAGATAGTCTCGCTCTGCCGCATAGGCTGGGGTGCAGTGGCGCAGGCACGACTCTCTGCAACCTCTACCTCCCAGGTTCAAGCGATTCTTGTGCCTCAGCCTCCTGAGTAGCTGGAACTATAGGTGCATGCACCACACCAGGCTAATATTTTGTACTTTTAGTAGAGACAGCATTTCCCCACGTTGGCCAGGCTAATCTCGAACTCCTGACCTCAAGTGATCCTCCTGCCTCGGCCTCCATAAGTGCTAGGATTACAGGCATAAGCCACCACACCTGGCCACTTACATACTACTTTCTATGTTCAAAATCTGTTCTAAGCACTTTTTGTACATTTACTCATTTGATTTTCATACCAACCCTAGAAGATAGGGATTATATGTTACAGTTGAGGAAACTGAGGCATGGAGAAGTTAAGGGATTTGCCCAAGAGTTCATAAAACTCAAGAGTTCATTTGTAAGCAAGTATTGAGAACATGTTATTAAACGATGTTTTTTACCTTTGTTCAAAAAAAAAAACCCTGAGTTTAATCATATAAACTGATTTGTAGTTTAGCAAAACAATTCATTTTTTGAGAATTTAATTTTGAAAATATTCCATGGCAATATTTTATTGTGAAATATGTCTGTTATTTTAACCTAAATCTTAATCTGTAGGAAAGGGTTTAAATTGAATGATCTTGGGTCTTTTAGTAATATTTTTTAAGGTTCCCCCCCACCCCACTCCGAAATGGAGTCTTGCTCTGTTACCTAGGCTGGAGTGCAGTGGTGCGATGTTGACTCACTGCAACCTCCACCTCTCAGGTTCAAGCAATTCCCCTGTGTCAGCCTCCTGAGTTGCTGGGACTGGGATTACAGGCGCTCGCCACTACACCCAGCTAATTTTTGTATTTTTAGTACAGATGGGGTTTCACCACGTTGGGCAGACTGGCCTTGAACTCCTGACCTTAGGTGATTCACATGCCTTAGCCTCTCAAAGTGCTGGGATTACAGCTGTGAGCCACTGCGTCTGGCCTAGTAATGTTTATGTTATATAGATTTTATCTTAAAATTGATATTTGCTAACTGAATTATGTACGTATGTATCCTAAATAGAAAAGAAAGGCTTTGTGTAAAATAGTTTTTTTAAGTTGTATATTAGTATTGTTACTAATTTCTGAAGTAATGATTGTTTATCTTCAGATACAGGTATCCCCATTTTTACAACAGATGTTCATGCCCCTGCTTCATGCAATCTTTGAAGTGCTGCTCCGGCCAGCAGAAGAAAATGACCAGTCTGCTGCTTTAGAGAAGCAGATGTTGCGGAGGAGTTACTTTGCTTTCCTGCAAACAGTCACAGGCAGTGGGATGAGCGAAGTTATAGCAAATCAAGGTGGGGACACATGCCATGTCTAATTAGTCTGCTTAAGTGTGTGTCAGTGTTGTACATCTGTATGACCAAGAGCAAACTGAAGTAAATACAGACATTTTGAAGTTTGTTGTCCCATGGGAAGACAGTTTATTGTTTTCAGGGTAGGAATCGATCACTTTTATGTAAAGCACCTAAAATTAATTTGTATTCTGTTCCCTTTTTCTTTATGCAATATTTTTAAATTTGGTTCTTTAGCAATATAAATAACATGGCTACTTACAGAATTGACCTGACAGTTGAGTATGGCAAATTTGCCATTTTGAAATATAAAATAAATGGAGCTGTATAGATTTGTATGGAGAATTCTGTATAGGAAATTCAGGGAACAAGATACCAGAGGCAAACTTTTTCGGTGTTTTATTTTTTTAATTTAATTTAATTTTATTTGTGAGATAGGGTCTCACTCTGTTGCCCAGGCTGGAGTGCAGTGGTGTGATCATGACTTATTGCAACCTCCACCTCCTGGGCTATCCTCCAATCTCTACCTCCTGGGCTATCCTCCCATTTCTACCTCCTGGGCTATCCTCCCATTTCTACTTCCTGCGTAGCCAGGACCGTTGGCACTTGCCACAGTGCTGGGCTTATTTTTTGTAGAGATGGGATCTCACCATGTTGCCCAGGCTGGTGTCAAACTCCTGGGCTCAAGCAATCTTCCTCAGCCTCGTAAAATGCTGGAATTATAGACAGGAGCCACCATGCCCAGCTGATTTTTCAGTGTTTAATGTTTAAACTTTAGGTGCCCAGTTAATAAAAAATCAAGGGATTTTGGCAACTCTGTAAATGCTTTCCCCCCCTTCATTTTTCCCATTCCACCTGTAAATGATTTTTCATATACATTAGTATATGAAAAGAGAACTTCAGGTTGCTTTCCTAGTTAATTTTGGAAATTACTTAAACTAAAGTTTTTCTCCTCAGGTGCAGAGAATGTGGAAAGAGTGTTGGTTACTGTTATTCAAGGAGCAGTTGAATATCCAGATCCAATTGCACAGAAAACATGTTTTATCATCCTCTCAAAGTTGGTAGAACTCTGGGGTAAGATGATTTTATTTCTTAACCTTCATTTCCCAAACTCTTTCATAAAACTCTTAGAGATGAAATGGAACGTAGCCCTAACAGAGAGAGAAACTGGGAGTTGGTTTTCCCTGGTGATGAATTAATTGACTTACTTTTATATATAAGATGAAAATTTGAATTCTCTTGACAGGAGGTAAAGATGGACCAGTGGGATTTGCTGATTTTGTTTATAAGCACATTGTCCCCGCATGTTTCCTAGCACCTTTAAAACAAACCTTTGACCTGGCAGATGCACAAACAGTATTGGTAAGCACCTAGGAATCTTTGTTTACCTTGTGTAGCTCTCATATATTCCCAATTTCTTCTTTAATGCCAGGTTGATTATATTATGTTTCATTGAATTTTTTTTTTAATTTAGTGATTTCAGATCAGGGTTCATTTTTTTAGATTTATGATACCTTCTGGAGTTTTTATGAATTCTTTTTGAATCCCAATGCTACTGCTGAATTTTACAAATTCTGCTCCTTCAACTTTAACGCCTGACTTTTTCTAGGACCATGAAAGGACATATGACACAAACATTCTTTCAAGTTTCAGTATTAGTTTCCTACTACTACTTTAATTCTAAAACTTGTACCCAGTGGTTTTCCCTAATCATTAAGAGCATGAAATGGCAACTTGATCCTCCTTGTATGATAGTTTCCCCAAATCTCATCTTCAGAATACTTAATGTCAATTTCCACTTTCTCACTTTCCCACAACCTGGTAAAAGCTAGATTTCATAATTGTAATGTACTGCGTTAAAACAACAGTTTGTATTTTTCTGTTTTTTTTCCTTTTTTTACTTCAACCCACTTAGTCCACCTGCCTTCTCTATCCTTCCTTCCTCTATCCCTTCTCTGGAGTTAAATATTTCTCTGGAAATATTTATTTGAATTTCCCTGGCAGTGGCCAGGATAGTAAAGAGAAGAGCTGGATCACTAAAACAAGAATTGAGTATATAGAAATTCTTAAACTTGTTTTTCACAGGCTTTATCTGAGTGTGCAGTGACACTGAAAACAATTCATCTCAAACGGGTAAGCTTTGTAGTCCATGCCCCTTCATTTTCATCTCATGTGTGGTATTATTATCTTGTTCTTGAAAGATGTATCTTGTGTAAAATTTAACTTTTGTTTTCACTTTTTTGGATGTGGGGAAAGAGGATGAATGAAAGTAGTAGTATCCATTTATTGTCCTTCATGTCTTGGGTAACATGTTTTGGTTTGACTAAGGATGTGAAAAATCTTAGCCAGAATTTCAAGATTCAGTTTTCGCGATCTTGTAGGCTTCCTCACTACCAGACTTTTTACTTTATTTTTGTTTGTATTTGTCTTTTTGAGACTGAGTGCAAGCTGGAGTGCAGTGGCATGATCTCGGCTCACTGTGACCTCTGCCTCCCAGATTCAAGCAATTCTGCCTCAGCCTCCCGAGTAGCTGGGATTACAGGCACCCGCCACCATGCCCGGCTAATTTTTATATTGTTAGTAGAAACAGCGTTTCACCATGTTGACCAGAGTGGTCTCAAACTCCTGACCTCAAGTGATCCGCCTGCCTTGGCCTCCCAAAGTGCTGGGATTACAGGCGTGAGCCACTGCACCTGGCCTATTTTTTATTTATTTATTTTTTGAGACAGGCTCTCCTCTGTCACTCAGGTTGGAATGCAATGTGCAATCTGGGGTCACTGCAACCTCCACCTCCTGGAGGCTCAACCGATCCTCCCATCTTAGTCTCCAGAGTAGCTGGAACCACACAGGTGCATGCCACCACACCCGGCTAATTTTTATATTTTTTGTAGAGATGGGGTTTCACCATGTTGGCCAGGCTGGTATTGAACTCCTGACCTCAAGTTGATCTGCCCACCATGGCATCCCAGAGTGCTGAGATTACAGGCGTGAGCCACTGTGCCCAGCCTTGCTTATTTCTTTAATATATATATTTTACTTTATTTTTTGTGATAGGTTCTCCCTGTGTTACCCAGGCTGGAGTACAGTGGCATGATCTCAGCTCACTGCAGACCCAGCCTCCCAGTCTCAAGTACTCTTCCTACCTCAGCCTCCTGAATAGCTGGGAGTACAGGTGCACGCCACCACACCTGGCTAATTTTTGCGGTTTTTGTAGAGACCAGGTCTCACCATTGTGCCTAGGCTGGTCTTGAACTCCTGGACTCAAACATTCCTCCTGCCTTGGCTTCCCAAAGTGCTGGTATTACACCATGCCCAGCTGATTCTGGGTATTTGTAAATAGCTGGAATTGGCCGGGCGCGGTGGCTCAAGCCTGTAATCCCAGCACTTTGGGAGGCCGAGACGGGTAGATCACGAGGTCAGGAGATCAAAAGCATCCTGGCTAACATGGTGAAACCCCGTCTCTACTAAAAAATACAAAAAACTAGCCGGGCGAGGTGGCGGGCGCCTATAGTCCCAGCTACTCAGGAGGCTGAGGCAGGAGAATGGCGTAAACCCGGGAGGCGGAGCTTTCAGTGAGCTGAGATCTGGCCACTGCACTCCAGCCCGGGCGACAAGAGCGAGACTCCGTCTCAAAAAAAAAAAAAAAAAAAAATAGCTGGAATTGGTTGCCAACATTTAAAAATCTCAATATATTTTTTTAACCAAAAATTCCTTCCTCCAGCCTCTCTCAAAGCCATAGAATGCCAGCACAGGACTGGTATTGCCACATAGCTACAGCCAACTAAAAAGCAGTAGTTGCCCTCACTCCCTAAAAAGAACATGAGCTTTTGCTCAGTGGTCTCCATTCAGCTGTGCACTCATTTGAACTTGATTTTTTGATTCTAATAGAGACTTGAAGTGTTTTCACTTCAGCCGCATTTCCTCTATACTTGCTACCTGCAAGTAGGTGTGCAAATGGGTGGGGTAGCTGTGTGTTTAGGGACAGCAGGGGAACTGTGTAAAGATAAATAAAGCATCTCCCGATATTCGGGAGCTCAGAATCAAGGGAGACCAACACATAAAAAACTCTAGTGGTTTTAGTAGTACTTTAGTGGAGATATATAAAATATTGTGGAACTAAAGCTGAATGGGCAAATTTTCCTGAGGGGGCAATCTAAGCAAGCTATAGGAAAGAGGTGATATTTTTGATGGCCCTTAAATGTAGATTGATGGAACTAATAGGGAGCTGGCATTCTGGGCAAAGTTAAGTAGGTGTACGAAGACAGATTAGATGTCGCATGGTGGATTTGGTGGGAAGTTACGGACTTAATTCTGTTTAGCTAAAGTATGGAGGCAGAAGTGATAGCTAAAAAATAAGATGAGACTAGATAGACAAACAAAAGCCTTGTGTTACATGTGTAAAGTTGGGAAGTCAGTAGGCAGTCGGTTTGTAATTTAGGAGGGAAAGTGTTCAGAACATTGGGTCTGAAGCAGTTAGAATTAAATACTGATTTTTGGAGTCCTCAGTGTAAGTCAGTCAAAGTAAAGCCATAGGAATGACTGAGACTTTCTAAGACCAGAACAGAAAGAACTTTGGCTCAAGCAAGAGTCAACAGAAAGGTAGAACCAGATAGCCAGGTGTGGTGTTGCATGCCTGTAATCCCAACTACTTGGCAGGCTGAAGCACAAGAATTGCTTGAACCCAGGAGGTGAGGTTGCAGTGAGCTGAGATCATGGCACTGCACTCCAGCCTGGGCAACAGAGTGAGACTGTCTCAAAAAACAAAAACGAAACAAAATGAAAAAGCAGAACCAGAGGTAGGAGCATTATGAAAGACAAGGGAAGACAGTCTCAAGAGAGGAGATTGGATGGCATTGTTTGGATGCTAGACAGTCAAGGTGGATGTGGATGAGGGATGAAAGGAAACAGTAAGGATGGTATTTCTAGCTCAGAAGTATTTGTTTTATCCATAGAAGTGTTAATTTAAACATACAGAATTGAGTCAAACAATGTTATATTTAAAGTGTTTGCTTCAAAATCAAAAAGAAAAAAATGTTTTGCTTCATTGTTCTATTTTTCTCATTCTTTTGACTGACTTGAGGTATAAGTTTACTTTCCCTGATTCAAAACAAGCAAAACTACACTTTTAAAAAGTGATAACAGTGAGGTTACAAAGTGATGAACATTGCGTAGGAAGCAATGGTACACAGACAGGGTAGACATAAGAAAAAGATGAGAAGGAAAGTAGGAGGGATCTGGGAAACAGTGCAGGGTTACTGCCTCTCAGTTAAAGACAGGTTTCCTCTGATGGGTCATTAAACTGTGACCTAGATCCAAGGTGAAGGAGGAAACATAAATCCTTTGATTCAGGAGCACTAATATTAAACAGGAATTCCAGGTATTAGTGCAAGGAAGAGTCCATCAAGGAGAGATACATTGAATTTTTTTTATTTTTATTTTTATTTTTACTTTTTTGAGACAGTGTCGCTCAGTTGCCCAGGCTGGAATACAGTGGCATAATCTCGGCTCACTGCAGCCTGTGCCTGCCGGGTTTAAGTGATTCTCCTGTCTCAGCCTCTTGAGTAGCTGGGATTACAGGCATGTGCCATGATGCCCAGCTAATTTTTTTCTATCTTTGGTAGAAACAGGGTTTCACCATGTTGGCCACACTGGTCTGGAACTCCTGACCTCAAGTGATCCACCCACATCGTCCTCCCAAAGTGCTGGGATTACAGGCATGAGCCTCTGCACCTGGCCAAGAATCTTATTTTTCAGATGGAGAAACCAAGGCTCAGAGAGGTTAAGTAACTTGTCCAAGTGCAGCAGACCACCAGGGCACATGTATACCTATGTAACAAAACTGCACGTTCTGCACATGTACCCCAGAACTTAAAGTATAATAAAAAAAAAAAAAAAAAGAAAGAAAGAAAAAAAAGAAAAAGTTGCCAGAGCCAGGCTTCAAACCAAGGCAGTCTGGCTCTGGAGTCTGTGTTCTTAAGCACAATATTATGTTGCCTTTAAAGTGTACATGTATTGTTCCAATTCTTTTTAAGCTTATTAATGTCAAGCAAGAAAACAGTTGTAAGTATCTTTTAATCTTTAGGGCCCAGAATGTGTTCAGTATCTTCAACAAGAATACCTGCCCTCCTTGCAAGTAGCTCCAGAAATAATTCAGGTAAGAGCTGTTTCTTACCATTGTGTAGGCGAGCAATCACAGTAGTAGCAGTATTGCCTGTGACATTGTCGCCAGCAGAAATCACAAATATTTTCGTATTACATAAGTTGTTGCCAGTTTCTGAAAATACTGTTTATGCTTATCACCATTTTGAAATTATGAGTTACTAATATCACTACACCTTGTTATATAACAAGTTAATAAGTCCTTACTGTTCTACCATACTTTAGTTTGATAACCATTGTTCAGTATAATTGGCTTCTGTCGTAATCCCATGTATTATGTTTTATGCATTTTTTTAAAAAAACATTCTAAAGGAGCCTAATAGGCTTTTCCAGACTGCTGAAGGGGACCACAGCAGAGTTCTGAAGCTTTGTGCCAGGTAGTTCATTGTGTGTACACCAAGTTTATCAAGGCTTAATCTGTAAATCTGAAACTGTATTTTAAGAAAAGTGTCTGAAAAGTCACCTTATACTTTTAAGAAGTCATTTGTATAATATTGTTTCTTGGCATATAATTTTCCAGATTTCTTGTCCAGTAGTACATGGAGTTAATGAAGTATCAAACTTTTGATTAAAACTAGAATTACAATCTCTTATGTAGATTGCAAAATTTGTTTCTTCATCAATAGTGTTTTTATTGTAAGAACACTTATATGAGAAATATACCATCTTAACAATTTTTACATGCACAACACAGTATTGTTAATTATCGGGACAGTGATGTACCTATAAAATATAGGTGGATCTCTAGAACATATTCATCTTGCATAACTTAAGACTTTATACCCATTGATAAGCAATTCCCATTTCCCACAGCCCCCATCTCCTGGCAACTACCATTCTACTCTCTGATTCTGTGAATTTCACTACTTTAGATACCGAATATAAGTGGAATCATACAGTTACTTCTCTTTTTGTGACTGGCTGTTTCACACAATGTGTTCTAGGTTCATCCATGTTATTACATGTCAGGATTTCCCAATTTTTAAAGGCTGAATAACATGCCATTGTATGTATATATCACATTTTCTTTATGCATTAATCCACTGATAGATTCATTTGGGATATTTTCACATCTTGGCTATTGTAAGTGCTACAGTTAACATGGGAGTGCAAATATGTCTTTGAGATGCTGATTCCAATTCTTGTAGATAAATACCCAGAAGTGGGATTGCTGGATTATATGGTAGTTCTATTTTTAATTTTTGAAGAAACCTCTTACTATTTTCTATAGTGGCCGTATACCATTTTGCATTTCCGTCAGTTGTGTAGCAGGGTTCCAATTTTTCCACATCCTCACCAATGTTTGTTGTCTTTTGTTTTTTTATGATAGCCATTCTAATAGGTGTGAGGTGATACCTCATTGTGGTTTTGATTTGCATTTCCCTGATGATTAGTGATGTTTGAACATATTTTCATATACCTGTTAGCCATTTGTATTTGCAGAAGTCTATTCAAGTCTTTAGCCCACTTTCTAATCAAGTTATTAAGTTTTTTGCTATTGAATTAAAGGAGTTTATATTTTAGAAATTAACCCCTTATCAGATAAATGGTTTGCAAATATTTTCTCCCATTCTCGAGCTATTCCAGAGGTTGCCTTTCTGCTGTGTTGATTGCTTACTTTATGGTGCAGAAGCTTCTTAGTTTGATGTAGCCCCACTAATGTAGCTTTTCATGATATCAATGAAATTATTTCCAAGACCAGCATCTTGAAGCTCTTCTGTGTTTTCTTCTAGTTGTGCAGTTTGGAGACTTTATATAAAGTCTTTAATACATTTTGAGTTTTGTGTATGGTGTTAGATAAGGGTCTCGTTTTCTTTTGCACATAGATATTCAGCTCTACCAGCACCATTTGTTGAATAGATTATTGTTTCCCCATTGTGTATTCTTAGTACCCTTGTTGAAGATCAGTTGACTATATGCAGGGTTGATTTTCAAATTCTATTTTGTTCCATTGGTTTATATGTCTGTCTTAAAAGAGACAGGGTCTCACTCTGTTGTCCAGACTCAAATGTGATGGCACCATCATAGCTCACAGCAACGACAAACTCCCGGACTCAAAGAATCCTTCTGCCTCTGCCTCTACCTCCCAAGTAGCTAGGATATATGTCTGTCTTTTGCTGTTACCATACTGTTTTCATACTGTAATATTAAAATATATTGTGAAATCTGGAAATGTGGTACATCCAGCTTTGCTCTTTCTCTGGATTGTTTTGACTATTCAGGGCCTTTTGTGATTTTATGTAAATTCTAGTTTTTTTTTCTATTTCTATAAAATATGCTCTTGGAACTTTTATACGGATTGCCTTGAATCTGTACGTTGCTTTGGTTTTTGTTTTTGGAATGATTAAGAAGCTTTGTAAAATTTTTTAAATTTATTTTTATTTTTTTGAGATGGAGTCTTGTTTTAGTGCCCAGGCTGGAGTGCAGTGGCATGATCTTGGCTCATTGCATGCAACCTCCGCTTCCCAGGTTCAAGTGATTCTCATGGCTCAGCTTCCTGAGTAGCTGGATTACAGGCAGGCGCCACCATGCCGGGCTAAATTTTGTTTTTGCTTTTTTTTTAGTAGAGACCAGGCTGGTCTCGAACTCCTGACCTCAGTGATCTTCCCACCTTGGCCTTCTAAAGTCTTGGGATTACAGGTGTGACCACCTTGCCTGGCCATTAAGAAGCATTTTGTTGATCTGATGGAGTAGCGATATTCATTTAGCAGCTCAGTTTTATATACTTTCCCCTGTGTCGTTTTACATAACGTGTAAAGGTGGGGAAGAGGACCCTTTTATTGCAAAGACATTTCCAGAGTCATCTTCTTTTTCTTTCTCTTTTTTGAGACAGTCTTGCTCTGTCGCCGAGACTGGAGTGCATGGCATTATCTCTGCTCACTGTAACTTCTGCCTCCCAGGTTCAAGCAATTCTCCGGCCTCAGCCTCCCAAGTAGTTAGGATTACAGGCGCCCACCACCACGCCTGACTAATTTTTATATTTTTAGTAGAGACGGGGGGGGGGGGGTCACCATGTTGGCTAAGCTGGTCTTGAACTCCTGACCTCAAGTGATCCGCCGGCCTTGGCCTCCCAAAGTGCTGGGATTACAGGCATGAGCCATCGCACCTATCCAGAACCAGGGGCTTTTCTGTGACCAAGGTAACCCCTTATCAATGACCCGAGCCCGTAGTGGCCTTGGATCTTACTGCTAGGCACTGGCTTTCAGTGTTGCTTTGTACTTCCCTGTCTTCTCCTTGGGTAATGCCACTAGGCCCGGGCAGGATGCCTGCCCTTTCACTTCATGGGTAGATTCCTGTAAGAACTACTTTGAAGGCCAAAATGAGATGGGTGAGAGAGCTGCTTTTTCTCCTGCTCTCCTTTCTTGTGTCCTCATTCTTGCCCATGATTTGTTTGATGTGTTCCATGATCTCCTTATTCATCTTGATCTCTATATCCACCGGGACCTGCTCTTCATAATATAAATAGAATTGTAGGAAGGGTGATGGTATTGTGTTCTCAAACATCATGATCTGCATCCAAGGGTTTTTTGTTTGTTTGTTTGTTTGAGATGGGGTCTTGCTGTAGTCTTGCTCTGTCACCCAGGCTAGAGTGCAGTAGCATGATCTCGGCTCACTGCAGCCTCCGCCTCCCGGGTTCAAGTGATTCTCTTGCCTCAACCTCCCGAGTAGCTGGGATTACAGGCACCCGCCACCACACCCAGCTAATTTTTGTATTTTTAGTAGAGAAAGGGTTTCACCATGTTGGCCAGGCTGGTCTCGAATTCCTGACCTCGTGATCCACCCACTTCGGCTTCCCAAAGTGCTGGGATTACAGGCGTGAGCCACCGTGCCCCATCCAAGGTTTTTTTTTTTTTTTTTGATCTGAGGTATGTTGAAAAATACAAATTTCCTGGTACCCTCACCCAGCTCCCCAGGTGTGTTATAATTCACTGTTGTGACCTTCACCAACTCCCTGAACACTACTACATCACCCTGGTCTGGGTACTGCAGAAGGGGAGGGGCCCCTTCACAGGTGGTGGCAGTCAGACACCAAAGAGGGGTAAGAGAACAGCAGACACCACTTCTCCTCAGCAGATTGCTTTGGGTAGTGAGAACATTTTAACAATATTAAGTCTTCAGTCCATGACACAGCTGTCTTTCAATAGTGTTTTTTTGTTTTTATTTTGAGACAGGGTCCTCACTGTCGCCCAGGCTGGTGTGCAGTGGTGCGATCTCAGCTCACCACAACCTCTGCCTCCCAGGTTCAAGCAGTTCTCCCACCTAAACCTTCCAAGTAGCTGGGACTACAGGTGTGTGCCACCACACCTGGCTAATTTTTGTATTTTTGGCAGAGATGGGGTTCCACCATGTTGGCCAGGCTGGTCTTGAACTCCAGACCTCAAGTGATCCAGCCACTTCAACCTCCCAAAGTGATGGGATTACAGGCATGAACCATTGCGCCCAGCCTCAATGGTGTTTTTTTGAGGCTTTTATAATGCTGTTTTTTCGAAAATAAAGTAGATCTCACATGAGTTTAAAAGATGAATTTAACTCATTTTTAATGAATTTGTGATCTCTTACTTAACAATATACCACCTTTAACTTTAGAGATATTAATGACTTTCTTGGTTATCATTTGTTACGTAAGTAAACTAGTATTTTAATGAAAATATTAATTATTATTGTGATCTTAGTGCTCACCAAAAGTAGAACTAGACCATTCAGTTTACAGCTAATCTTCTTCCAGATTGCTAAATGAAGCAAAATTATTTTTCTATTTAGTAATTCATTATGAAAGATAAGGAATCTCAGTTTTCCCTTTTTAATATGCCTTATGTCTGACAACACATTTTGCAGAATATTCCCTATTCTCTTTTTCTTTTGGTCTAGCTCTGTTTGTTTATCCCTCTTACTAGATGTGAGCAGCCATAGCAATGTATTTTTTGTCCCACTCACTCTTATCAGGCATGAGTCCACCTTGTCTAGGAGAGCTATGTTCTCAAAAGTGAAATCAGCCTGTTTGACAAGTACTAACATTTGAAAATGCTATAAACCTCCTGTGGTGAGATACTGTTTGAATTGATCTTGATCAATTAAATACTATGAATTTGAAGCAACCTTAAATTCCTTTGACAGATAAATGGATAAACAAAATATGGTATATGGTATATACATACAATAGAATATTAAGCCTGATTTATAAAATAATCTTGTCATATGCTATAATGTGGATGAACCTAGAGGACATTGTGCTAAATGAAATAAGGCAGTTATTAAAAGACAATGCTATATGATTCCATTTGTTGGAGATTTCTAAAGTAGACTCACCAAAGCAGAAAGTGGTGGTTGCCAGGGGCTGGAGCAGGGGAAAATGGGGAGTTCTTCAGTTAAGAGGCAGAAAGCAAGCTTGTTTTGCAAGATGTAAAAGTTCTAGAAACCTGTTGTACAACAGTGTGCATGTAGTTAATGCTACTGTACTGTACATGTAAAAGTGGTTAACGTGATAAGTTTTAAGTGTTTTTAACTACAGCTTTTTTTAAAAAAGAGCCAGGCACAGTGACTTATACCTGTAATTCCAGCTTCTTGGGAGGCTGAGGTGGGAGTGTCCTTTGAGCCTAGGAGTTGGAGGCTACAGTGAGCTATGATCACACCGCTGTACTCCAGCCTAGATGACAGAGCAAGACCATCTCTTAAAAAAAATTAAAAAAAAAAAAAAAAAAACCTGTGGATATGAATTACAATGGATTTAATACAAATACATTTGTTCTTTCTCCCTCTTTTCCCCACCCCCCAGGAGTTTTGTCAAGCGCTTCAGCAGCCTGATGCTAAAGTTTTTAAAAATTACTTAAAGGTAGGTATTTGTGAAGCTGACATATCTTCATACAATTAGGTAATGTTTGAGAGTCAAGAGAGAATACATATCTGCAATTATAGATGTTTATGTGAAGTCCCTTTTAACTAAGCTGTTGCAAAAGATCATAAGTTAGGTAAGCACACTGAATGTGTACACCTTTGATTATATTGGTGAGAAAATGCCAGTTTTATTTTATAGTTTCATGATGTAATTAAATAGAAACTAGAGGGATTAGGAGAATAAGAAATGTTCAGGAACAGTTGTCTACATTAAGTTGAAAAGAAGGGGCTAAAAATACAAAAACAGAAGAATGAGATACTTGCTTATATCCTATTTTGAAACATTTGAACTGTAAAACAGACAAAAACGAGAATCCTCAGATTTGGGCCATCAAGCCTCCTTTTACATTTACGAAATTACTGATTTTTTTTTTTTAACTCTGTAAATCAACAAAAAGTGTCACATGTTTATTTGGTATTCATAGTTATAATCAAGTTCATGAGATGAAACTATCTTGGTCTTACCTTAGGTAGTCATTCATTTCATACATCATGACTGCTTTTTATGTACCAAGTACTACAGTAATGGCTGCAAATACAACTATGAGTAATTTTCCCTTCCCATAAGGAGCTCATGATCTAGAAATAAAGTTAGTGTGACAAGATGAATTGTTTATTTTTTATTATCTTCACTCAGATAATTTGAAGACAAAGCACTATATTAAATTCAGCAGCAGGTAACTTAGTGTAGCACCTGGTTCTTTTGGTGAAGACATTCAGTGGAATTTGTAAATCAAAGGGCTCTGCACAGTAAATAATTTAAGTGTGTCATCCTTTGACTGTGTTTCTAACATTTTCCCTTTTCAGTTTTTTCTTAGTTGTAGTTTGTCAGCTTAAACATCTCAGAGAGTTTGTGTGGAAGAATATTGAGGGCTTTTTTTTTTTTTAATCATTGGGAACCCTCCCCTTTGCCATCCTCCCATAAAAAAGCAAAGTGCCTACGCGAGTAACCCCTGTTGAATAACCATCAGTCAAACTGAATTTAAGGACTCAATCCTCACTATTAGAGGTGTCTGTAACAGTAGATCTAGGTACCCTGTAGAAGGCTTATGCTCCAGATGTGGTTATTCATCTGCATAGCTTTTGTAAAAAGTCTTCCTTCTGGGCCCAACTTCTCTTCAGTGATGACATTATCTTAGTGATCATAACTATCAGTGTTAGCATTATTATTCTAGTTGGAAAAAATGAATTTCATTCTTTTGTGCTCACTCCTCCCTTCACATCTGATTGATCCTCAGATCTTGCAGATTCTTTCCTCATCCTCTCTTCTGTCTCTGCTGCTCTGGTGTAGGCTGATGTTATCTTACTCTGATCTTTCTTCTCTTGTTCTAGCCAGGCTGATGTGTTTGACTCTTCAAATAGTCCTTTGATATTTATTCGCCTTCCTCATAATCTTCCTAAACAAATTCATGTTTCTCAGTTTGGCACTTAATTTTTTTTTTCGTATTCTGACCTGAGACTACCTTTCTGTTTTTTCTTGCAGAAATGGTCTTTACTGTTCTTGTAGTTCTTCAAAAATCCTGCCTTAATAGCAGCCCAACTTCTGTATGAACTGTACCCATTTTTCTGTGTTTGCCTTAAGCACGGTCTCCTTCTAAGGTTTTCTTTTGCCTATATAGTGATCATTGTTTTCCCTGCACATAGTCAGTAGATTATCTGTTAAATGAATCTCCTAGGTACTAGGGCACTATCAATACTGTTCTTGTCTGTATTAGTCCATTTTCACGCTGCTGATAAAGACATATCTGAGACTGGGCAATTTACAAAATAGGTTTATTGGACTCACAATTCCACATGGCAGGGGAGGCCTCACAATCACGTCAGAAGGCAAGAAGGAGTGAGTCACATCTTACATGGATGGCAGCAGGCAAAAAGAGAGCTTGTGCAGGGAGACTCCCATTTTTAAAACCATCAGATCTCGTGAGACCCATTTACTATCAGGAAAACAACATGGGAAAGACCTGCCCCCATGATTCAGTCATCTCCCACCCGGTCCTTCCCACAACACATGGGAATTATGGGAGCTATGAGATCTGGGTGGGGACACAGGGTCAAACCATATCACTGTCCTTACTGAGAACAGTGAATTGTGTCTGATGCTCACCTGACCTGCTATGGATGGCAGTGTGTAGTACTAGGCTATGCCTAGCACAGCCTCTAGCCAACTCCTTTGTTGTCTCAAATTTTGACTTGGAGGTACTTTTGAATCATCAAATAAATAGTAAATTCCTTATGGGGTTAGAATTGCTGTGTTTAGCTTTGACTTGTTTCCTCCTCAATATTTATTTATTTATTTATTTATTTTTGAGACGGAGTTTCACTGTTGTTGCCCAGGCTGGAGTGCAATGGCACCATCTCAGCTCACCACAACCTCCGCCTCCTGGGTTCAAGTGATTCTCCTGCCTCAGCCTCCCAAGTAGCTGGGATTACAGGCATGCGCCACCGCACCAGGCTAATTTTTTCTATTTTAAGTAGAGATGGGGTTTCTCTGTGTTGGTCAGGCTGATCTCAAACTGCTGACCTCAGATGATCCGCCCGCCTCAGCCTTCCAAAGTGCTGGGATTACAGGCGTGAGCCACTGTGCCCAGCCTCAATATTTAATTTACCAGTGTTAATTTTGAAATAGTACCAATCAGTAAAAAGGTGTCAAGAGCATGTTTTCTTCTGACCACTTGATTTCCATAGCAGAGAGATAATACCATATTTTCACTACTTCCCCAGTTGGGTGATGTCAGCATAAGTTATATCTAGACTTACCAAATTCTCCAGAACAGAAAGTTCTTACCTTGGATTACATATTGGATATATAAGGCATGCGAAATGTTCTAAATATCTATCATATGTTACAAAAGAACACTGCTAGCACTCAGAAACTTGGAGCCATTCTTCAGGTGAAAGTGGTATCTTCTGACATTAGTATTTATTGCATTAATACTTTATTTACAGGTGTTCTTTCAGAGAGCAAAGCCCTAAGGACTGGATTTCCCTATGCCTACTTCATGATCAGGAATTCCAGTTAGTGTATAAAGAAGCGATTTTTGTGTGCCATTCACACTGGTCTTTTTCACACTGTTTTGAGCTTACTGCAGTATATGTTTTGGGATTTTTCTGTAAAATGGGTGTAATTTTCCTGATACAGGTATGTAACAACAAAAGAAGTTGCCTGCATGCCGGTCCAAATTGTTCTGTATAAAGATGCTCTTAAAAGACACAGTTATCCTAGAACCTTAATTCTTTTTTATTTGAAATTTTAAGTCAAGTCCTTTATAAAGACCATAGCAGTGGAAAACAGTGTACTTTTTAAAAAATTGCTGAGTATAAAATGTTTGAAAATTTTCTTTATGTGTGAAGACACATAAAGTATGGGGGGAATACAACAATCAAAACTAACTTTTTGTAGATAGCCATTTCATTTCTTTAAACTGTTTCAATGCCAATATGTATTCTACAAGAGAATGGTTTTAGGCTCCAGTGTTATACTTTTTTTATATATATATATATAAATAAATTTTACGTAGTGAAATCTACCAAGTCTTTTCTGGAATTATTATAAATACTTTAGTTTTATTTCTCATCTTAATCTCTCCCTAATTTCCCATTTAAAGGTTTACAAATATGAGTGTGTGGATGCTTTAATTCATTTAATCTCACTCCTCAAAGGTAACATGCAACTTAGTTCTGTTATATGAGAGTCTTTTTTTTTAATGTACTAGAAAAAGCCTATGTGAATCTGTTGATAGAATTTAAAATTCCAGGCCGGGCGTGGTGGCTCATGACTGTAATCCCAGCACTTTGGGAAGGCAAGGCAGGTGGATCATTTGAGGTCAGGAGTTTGAGACTAGCCTGGCCAACATGGTGAAACCCCATCTCTACTAAAAATACAACAGTTAGCCAGGTGTGATGGTGCACACTTGTAATCCCAACTACTCAGGAGGCTGAGGCAGAAGAATCGCTTGAACCCAGAAGGCAGTGGTTGCAGTGAGCTGAGATTGTGCCACACTGCATGCCAGCCTGGGCGAGACAGTGAGACTCTGTCTCAGAAAAAAAAAAAGAATTTAAAATCCCAATTTATTTTCTAACTCTTTTATTGGATGTATTTAGAACACAGTATACTTATAGTATACCTATGTGTTTATTATGTTTGTAAATGGTAGCTAACATTTAATTACTAGAAGTACTTACCCCTGCCCTCCTCCATTTTTATTCATAGCTACTTGAGAAAGCAAAAGGAAATAATAGTTATCAGTAGTATCACTGGAAAATTAAGAGGAGAGGAGGGACAAAACTGAGCAGCAGAATTCGTATAGACATTTAAGTTTAAATTCTAAAAGCCCAATTGAGATTTTCAGGGAGGGTGTGTTTTGCCCTTTGGCCTCATGAATGGGTTTCATGAATGGGCTTCAGTGGCCTATAAACTCTGTAAAATTCTATTCTAAATTTTGCACATTTATTTTGTTCTGGTTAATTCCAGAAGACGTTTCAAACATTTTTCTTACATCATATAATAAAAGTACTTAACTAAACTGACAATTAAAAAAATAAATCAGCCGGGCGCGGTGGCTCACGCCTGTAATCCCAGCACTTTGGGAGGCCGAGGTGGGTGGATCACAAGGTCAGGAGTTCAAGATCAGCCTGGCCAACATGGTGAAACCCTGTCTCTACTAAAAATACAAAAATTAGCCAGGCGTGGTGGCGGGCACCTGTAATCCCAGCTACTCGGAGGCTGAGGCAGAGAATTGCTTGAACCCAGGTGGAGGTTGCAGTGAGCCGAGATCGTGCCACTGCACCCTAGCCTGGGCGACAGAGGGAGACTGTCTCAAAAAATAAAATAAATAAATAAGTAAATCAGTGAAATGCATCTTATACTTTAATAAAGAATGTTTTCAGAAATAGATAAGTGAAAGCTGAGTGTTTCTTTGATAGGTTCCCCTGTACTATACGAGTGATAATTACAGCTATTGTAATAGTAGTAATTGTTAAACAGATACTAATGAATAGCATAGCATAGTGGGTAAGAGTTTATATAGCACAGGCTCTAGAATCAGATTAAGTAGGTTCAAATACCAGTTCTGCCAATACCTGGTTTAGAACGTGGGGCAAGTTAAATAATGTCTCCCAGCCTCAGTTTTCCTATTTGTAAAATGGGGGAAATAATGGTAGCTACCTCAAAACTCATTATGAATTCAATGAGTTAAACATGAAAAGACTTATTACAGTAGCTGGCACATAAAGACTTGATAGTAGTTTATATGGATGCTATCTCATATTAGCATATATGGAATTAATAGTGTATCACTATACTTTTTTTTTTTTTAATAGAGACCAGTCTGTCACCCAGGCTGGAGTGCAGTAGTGACATCATAGCTCACTGTAACTTCTAGCCCCATACTCTACTAATCCTCCTGCCTCAGCATCCAGATTAGCTGTGATTGCAGGTGTGCACCACCACACCCAGCTACTTTTTTTCTTTTTTTTTGGTAGAGACAGGGTCTCGCTGTTACTCAGTCTGGTCTCAAAACTCCTGGCCTCAATCCTCCCACTGGCCTCACAATGTTGGGATTACAGGCATAAACCACTGCGCGCGGCCTACTATGCTATCAATTCCATATATGGAAAGGTGTTTTCCCGTTCGGAGCTCTTTAAAGCTCTGCAGAAGATTTACATGTGTTTATAGAGCTAAGAGAAATCAGGGCATGGAAATTGAGTGTGTAATAAAAATTAAACTCTTCATGTTATATAATCATGCATAATTTCTGTCTTCTTCTCTGAAGTTGCCTAGAGCACCATCACAGTTAGGAAACTTCCTTCGTGAATTTCCTTATTACCAAAAGCAAGTACCCAAATAATTGTCTCAAGAGAGGAAGGACAAACTGTTAACAAGCTGAAATATTTGGGGATTTGTGTGACTTGACTAGGGAACCACAGGGTTTTGTAATGCCTGATTTAGCCCTGTGCCTAACAGTTTATTTAAATCTTAATGCTAATGTTAATTGGTTCCCAGGTGGTTGACCTTATAAGAAAACACTGTGTGGTATTTTAATGTGGTAAACATGTGAATGAAGGCCTTTGGCTCAGTTAATCACTCCCACAACTTTGAGCTGTGGTTTTACTGGTGGAAGGAACTTTAACAGGTCTTCGCTGTTGTCATTAGATAGCAGAGAACTGAAATTGGTTGGAATTGTAAGCAGTGAATAGATGTGTTGTTAGAATGATTCCATCACTTATACGTTGTTTAAAATGCTAATAAAGTAACTTGCTTTGTAAGAACACATTAGAGTGGACTTTTGTTATCTCCATTGTGCATTTGATAAAACTGAGGCTCAGAGAGGTAAGAAACTTGCTTTTAAGTTAGTAATTGGCGGCCAAGACAGCAACCCTAGGTCTGTTCCATTCAAAAGCCTCAAAGCCACTCCTCATGACTTCCCGTTCATTCGCGTTTGCTGTAGTACTACTCTGGGACACACCATCTTCCTCTTCCCCTCCACTCAGAAATTTAGCCCTAGATTAGCAGCGGTCTCTCTGCCCCCTCCTTACGTTAAGAAAGGCCTGTTTTGCTGTCCGTGGGCAGAAGGGACCCCTTCAGAAAGCTATTCCTTATTGGGAATAGCTGCTTGATATTTTGACTGCACGAATATTGCAGGACCTAATTTTAGTATTTAGGTTTTACTTCTTAAATTCTTAAGTTTATAGTTAGATACTCCAAAACGGCCATTTTCCAAAATACCGAGAGGGAGTTAAATGAACATAATTACATTAAGAATTTAACGTCTTTCTGGGTGATGGGAAAATGAAAAAAATAATGTAAAGTCTGAATTACTGTGAGACGATCATCTGGTTCCACTGCAGCCAAAGTGGGCCCTTAAAACATAGAATCCATCCCTCCCGGCTCTGCCGGCCGTCTGTGCCTGCCCCCAACGTGTCCCACGTTCTGCACACCTGTAAATCGGGATGTAATCCCTTGTTCAGAGTCGGTCGGCCGGCGCTCGGGGTAGGGGCGGGATTTGCAGTTGCGGGAATCCCAGTTACTGTGTTCGCTGCTCAGGGCTCCTCACTTCGCCTTTAGAGTAAAGGGGGGCGAGGGGAACAGTGGACGGGGTGTGTCTCCAGACATCCCCCTCATTACCGTGGCCTGGGAAGCCGACTCAGCAGTCGCCGCCACAGCTGCGGGGGCTACCGGACGGGCCATAGGCGTGCGCACGCGCACCCGCACCGGCGCGCCGGCCGTCGGTCACGTGGCCCCCGGCCAGGGCTTGCGAAGCCGGAAGTGTCCTGGGGCTCGAGGAGGCCGTGGGAGCCCGCCGGCGGTGGCGCGGCGGAGACCCGGCTGGGTAAGTAAGACGGCCGCGGGCGGAGGGGCCAAGGCGGCGCGGGGCGCGGTCGGTCAGGCCTGCGCCGGCCGGCGGGGAGCGCTCCCGCCCCCTGTGGGAGGCTGGGATGCTGAGTCAGAGCGGGGGCGGGGGCGGGCGCACGGAGAAGCCCAGCACGACCCGAGGCCAAGCCATCCAGGACCCAGGCTGCGCGGACACTGCCTCTGGGGTGTGTGTCAGGGGCGGCCGTAGCCGGTGGAATGGTCGCGCGGGCCCTCTTCCCTGCATCCCCGCTCCTCGCCGCGCGGCCGGTCCTCGACCTGCATCCCGTCCGGGGGCTTTGGGCACAAAGAGGACGACTCCGTTACCGGGCCTGGGCCCTGGCTGCCCGGGGAGGCAGGGGCACCTCTTTCCCTTGAAGTTAGATTCGCTGTTTTCTACCCTCTTTCCGAGAGTGGACACAACTGGCAATTTTTAAATGCATTGAATTTTCAGAGGATTAAAAAGAGACGTTTCCTTAGAGTTTTAGTGATGTTCTGTCCGCAGAGGTTGACTCACACCGGAAACTAGAAGCCTAAGATATTTTAAATATATGCCTATGAAATACGAATTCCCAGACGTTCCTTGCTCCTCGTCTACCTGACTTACGGGTTTAATTTGTAGTCTCTATCCCAGGTATTTTTAGTAGGTGGCCTCAAAACAACTCCCAAGTAATTGCCAAATGTATAACCAAAGACAGGTCTTTTCCACTCTGGAAGCCCCAGTGTATGAATCACATAGGGGTAGTGTTTGGAAATCCTGGAACTTTGTCCATAGGCCATGTCGTCAAACCTGTTTTCATCCCTCAACAAATAGTAACTTTCGTTTTGGACAGTATAAGGAAGTAGGCTGAACACGGCATCATCAGCAACATACTTGTTGAATGCCTGCCTATATGCTTGTCAAAAATTTGGGACGATTTATATGGCAAGCACTTTGTGGGTGTGCTGAGTCATGTTTTAGCATGTTATTATGGAGTTATTGGAAGATAGTTTCAAAAGATACTTCCCCTGACCACTATTGTGATTACTCTTAAACAGAAACCATAGTTTTGTATCTGCATAGAGAGCAGATACCTTAGCTGATAAATATTTTTCTTATTATTCTGAAGGTACATACATACAGGTACCTAATGGTACTATTTGCCATTTATAGTTACATTGATTAGGGAAGGTTTTTCATTAGATGGTTGAGACGTTTATTATTGTATCGTGAATGAAATGTAGTAACTGACAAATGTGTATTCCTTATTTGTGAAAAGGAAATCTTATTTTTATTGCTTATTTCCAGTAGTCGTATATAAAATTTATCTAAATTAGATGGGTAGTAAAATTATATAAAAATATCCTGCTGTATCTGTGATTGGTAAAATTGAGACCCCTGACCATTCTGCATATTCCTAACCCAACTTGGGGATATTGGTGGTCATTAATTCATCGCAGAATACCTACTCTAGCATACTACTTTTTGCTTTAACTTACTGTGGAGGGATATTAAAATCCATGTTTTGATGACAGTACAGCAGGTTTAAGGGGGCATGGTAGGACTAGTGTTTATGCTATGTTAGCATACATCAATTTTAGTCCAATGTGGAGCTTGGATATTTTGTATACCTTGATAGATCCATAGCTTTTCAGTATTAAAGACTTGATAATACAGGCTACTTGGTACGTTTATATATTTATACTTGGAGGTTGGAGAAACTATCCTTAATTTCTGAAGAGTTCGTAACTTTTTAGGAATAATAATTTTTGCACCTTTCCTTTATACTTGTCAGGTTCTGTGTAGATTGTGTAGATGAAATTTTAGCTTATGGAAATATTATGCAATGGCAACATTTGTTTTCATTAGTGTTTCCCTGCTCTGAAGGAAACAAAGTAATTTTTTCTATATTTATTATATTTTACATTATTTTCTTTATTTTAAAACACCTTAAATTATGTCTTAAATTAATCTTTCAAAATATTTGAAGGAGGTAAGTAACAATATCACTCTCACTGACAAAGGCAAAATTAGAAGAGAAATAGGTGTTGGTTTTTATTGTTTTTTTTTTTTTTTTTTTTTTTTTTGAGATGGAGTCTCGTTCTTTCACCCAGGCTGAACACTGCAACCTCTGCCTGCCGGGTTCAAGCAGTTCTCCTGCCTGAGCCCTCTGAATAGCTGGGATTACAGGCATGCACCACCAGGCCTGGCTAATTTTTTTGTATTTTTAGTAGAGGAGGGGTTTCACCATATTGGCCAGGCTGGTCTCGAACTCCTGACCTTGTGATCCGCCCGCCTCGGACTCCCAGAGTACTGGGATTACAGGCATGAGCCACTGCACCCGACTGAGAAATAGATGTTTCTTTCAGCCCTGTGATAAGTTAATTAAATTGAATGTATATCATTGGTTAATGTTTTTTTTTCAAAGCTCACACAGCATTTTAGCCTTGAAGATTGCTAGAAACTTAGATTTTTTTTTTTTTTTTGAGATGGAGTCTTGCTCTGTCACCCAGGCTGGAATGGGGTGGCATGATCTTGGCTCACTGCAGCCTCTGCTACCGGGTTCAAGTGATTCTCCTGTCTCAGCCTCCCTAGTAGCTGGGATACAGGCGCCTGCCACCATACCTGGCTAATTTTTGTATTTTTTCTGGAGACAGGGCTTTTCTATGTTATCCAAGGTCTCAAACTCCTGGCCTCAGGTGATCTGCCCACCTTGGCTTTCCAAAGTACTGGGATTACAGGCATGAGCCACTGCTGTCAGCTGAAACTTAGATTTTTTTTTTTGTCATATTATTGTATTTTATTATAGTATGTGTAGTGTATACTAACTTAAAGGGAAATAATGTAATCAAAATGATGATCATGGGGAAAATGGCATCTTGCTTTAATCTTCAACTTAAAGTTACTCTTAATAATCCATTTATACCATTACGTCAAATTTTAGTCATCCCTGCAGAATTTTAGACAAATGAAAACAGACAAGGTGACACCAAAGAGTTAAGCACAGAAAGTTAAGCACAAAAAGTTGAAAGTAAAAATCTACCTTGGCTAGCACTGAACATTCAGATCCACCTCTCCAAAGGAAAATCTAACTTGAATCATAATGGTTCATATTTTGACTAGTTTATACCATATCAATTAGCAACTTATGACTTGAAAATACTTTGAAACTTAAATATTTATATTGAACTGTTTATACACTTCAATTCAGCGACAGATAATGGGTGATCTTACTTGAGACTAAAAACAGCTAACGTTTGTTTCTTAACTGTGTTACTCCCTTAAAACATATTTGCAAATTTTTTTTTTCTCTTAGTATCGCAAGAGGATTGCCTGATCCAGCCAAGATGCAGAGCACTTCTAATCATCTGTGGCTTTTATCTGATATTTTAGGCCAAGGAGCTACTGCAAATGTCTTTCGTGGAAGACATAAGGTTGGTACAGAGAAAACTTTGAAGACCTTTTATCACTGTATGTATTTTGTTCTAAGATGCATGCTTACGCTAAAATGTGTGACTTGGTGATTTTGATCCCTTTGTCTGAAGAAATTGTTTTAATGATTTTTGTGGTTATTTAAGGCATAGCTGTGTCAGGCAGTGAACTATCTACTCAGTGGTGGCAGAGGTTAAGTGTTAGTGAGTGGAAGGAAACAGATTGGTTGAAAATGGACTGGGAAAGATTACTGCAGCTCCCCTATGGTAGAGAGTGATTTCACTGACAGAAGTTCAGTGTAATGAGTTGAGGTAGCATTTGATGTGGCATTTTGGATGGTAGGGAGGCAGATGTGTAGTTGGAGGGGAACTCACAGGTGTTTCTGATAGGCTCTGGTAAGGGTAAGTACTCCCACTAAAACAGCATGCTACAAAGCAGATGGGAGTAAAATGAGATTCTCAACTAGGAGCCCAGGTTGAAAAGACCATATTTTCGTATAAGGTCATCAGAACCTGGTAGTGGAAGTGGGAATAAAATAAGATTATTCCCAGAGGCACTTCAAGAACCAAAAAGGATTTTGTGTCAGAATCCATGTGGAGGATGAAATTAAAAATAGTTAAAATAATTTAAAATGAAGAAATCGAAGATAATTAAACTTCCTATTCTGGGAAAGATGCTGGAAAAAGAGTCTATTCTGGGAAAGAAGCTGGAAAAATGGAGTACACAGTTCATTTATAATACAAATAATAACTAATTTTGCAGTGCCATGAATTTGTTTTGGAGCTAAATGATGTTTGGAGCTTCCTAAATCCTTATTTTCAGAAATAGGGCCCTAAAGTTTTAGTAGAGAGGAATTGCTTCCTCTTTTCCTGTATTCTTGAGACTGCTAGTCAGTTCTGTCAGTGACGATGAGATAAGCATACATCGGGGAGGGGCTGTTTCCTCTGGGGAGAGAATATTGACTATAAACAACCTTTATGGCTCATAGAGAATGAATCAGAAGTACCATACGGACAACTTTTAGCTTTCCTCCCCCTGTATCTAGAATTATCCACAAGCTCTGGATTCTTACTCAGATTACTTGTGATCGATCCTGGGTACCCCATCCTAGAAATTGCTTTTGTTTTATACCAAGGAGAAAATGACTAGTGACTCAGAATTTAGCATTGAGAACACATCTGATCATCTTATCTTCCTGTAGTCCAAGTTAACAAACTTTTAATTATCAGTTGGTATGTGTCAGGCACTGTGGCAGACCTAGTGAATGTAACTAAGCTAATGTGCAGTCCCTGGACACAGTTTCGAGTTTAGTAGCAGGATGGATTAGAAAGGAAGTAAATTGGAAGCTGATGGGATGAGAGATAGTCAATAGTGATAGAGACTGGATGAGACATATTGAAAGGGCCTGGCACTAGAAGATACATCACATATCCTGCTCCTCTTTCCTTACTTAAATACTCTGTGCTTCATGCAAATGACTACACATAGTATGCACTCTATAAATGTTTGCTGAATGAAAGAATAAGTGAATGAATGAAGACTGATTAGACTACCCCAAGACAACCTGAAGCTCTCCAAAAGAAACAAATATTTACCCATTATAGTGTGGAAATCTAAAATGAGGATTTGAGAAATATAAGAATTAATTAAAAGATTGCCACGTCGGACATAATGGCTCACACCTATAATCCTGGCACTTTGGGAGGCCAAGACAGGTGGATCGCTTGTGTCTAGGAGTTTTGAGACCAGCCTGGGCAACATGGCAAAACCCTGTCTCTACTAGAAACACACACACACACACGAAAAAGATGGCCAAGGCCCAGTCTAATATTTAGTCCCCAACAGTTTTCCTAGGAAGGTGCTTTGAGAAACCATGTTTGTTCTTAATGATGGCAATTTCAAATGTTGAGGACTATATCCTCCAAAAAATCCTGCTTCCCTTTAACTATTTAAGGATTTTTTACCATGATATTAACCCTTTTATATTATTTCTTAGAATGACCAAATTCTTACATGTATTACTCGTCATTCAAAGTATATTACCTACTTAATCTCTTTTTCATTAAATTGCTTTTAGTTACTAATGTATGAGTGTGGATGTGTATATTCACGGTGAAGTTGAAGGGAAGAGAGTTGACAGATGTGTTGATCTGCACATATGGATATATATACACACACACACACACACATATATAGAATATATATATGTTTCTCTATTATTTGTATACACTTTAACTTAGTAAATAATAGATGACTGTGTAGGTGAATAAAGGGAAAATGGTACGTTTCCACCTATATCCCGATAATCTCACAGGCATGATATAGTCTACACAAGTTTGGAGAATAATGACCGTGAGGTCAGTGGGTATATTGCAAAATTGTATTATTTTCCCTGCTTGCTCCTCTGTTAGGTTTCTCCTAGTTTTAGACTGAGTTTTAGGTCTGTCTCAGCTTAAGAAAAATCACTCTGTTGGGTGATACATAGATTTGGCAGTGTCTTTACCCTTGCTGAACTAAGGGAAAAAGAGTGGAACTGAACTATAGTTAAATTCTTCTCTTTTCATATGTCTGAAAATGATCATTGGCTCTTTCATCTTTCATTTTCCTCTGGAAAGAATATATATCAGTTTGTGCATTTTGTGTGACCAGGGTGAGGGGAATCACATAGGATTATGAAGCAGTTAAATGGCCTTAAGAAAAGGATCATGCGATTCTGGAGTGAGAGAGGAGGATGATAGCTCCAAGTGGTGAATCTGTGGAAAGTATAAAGAAGGCTCCAAAGCAGGAACAGTACAGAGGTCCTGATAGAGAGTCATGAAATGTCTTTAGCCGTGAAATGTGCTTGAAACCCAGGCTCAAAGAGAAAAGGATTTTCCTGCGTGCTCTACGGAAGTTCAATCTTGGATGAATGGGGGAAAATGTAAGGCTAAACTCAAGATCTGGACTGGCCACGAGGGAGAGGCTTGCTCATTAGAGTGACTGGAAGGAAGTGAGAGGATCTGAAAGAGAATCTTAAAGGAAGGTTAATAAGAAGAACATACGAATATGATGTTTATTTACCTGAAATGTAAGCGTGTGTTTAGAACCTCTAAGATTCCCTCCCAACTACAGCTGTGCTTTGTAATTTTGTGTGTGATCTATTTCAGTAGGTCATGAAAGAGTGAGAGTGGGATGCTGTGATACATCAGTAGAGAAGAAGAAATAAATGCCTTAAATCGTCTAGAGAGGGTCTGTGAAGGAACAGCCTGCCCTGGTCATCTAGGTAGAGTTGCAGAAAGTAACCCAGGGCAGCAGGGGTAGAATCCAACCAGGAAGTCTGCTTTAGCCTCGCTCTGCAACTCCTGCTTTCCCCACTCCCCTCCCCAACATTGTCCTAGCTACAAAATAATTCTGAAAAGTTAATTGCATTACTTTGATATTCTTAATAAAAATCTCATAGGTGGAATACAGTGCTCAGTCTCTCTGTCCTGCTTTGATTTGTTTAAAATTATTAAGCCTTGGAGAAGCCCTTGTGAGTTTCACTTTCTATTTCCTCTCTGAAAGATGATTTTGCTTTTGATATTATTATAGCTTTTATCTTCCGATGTATGACGATTTTTGCCCCACTGTATCCTCATGAAAGCTTTATGATATGAAATAAAATATACATTTCTAAATTCCAAAAGGTGTAATTTGAAAGAAATGTTGAGCAGTTAATTGATTCATTTTAACTTTTTAGAAAAGTCAAGAGTCCTAGTACAGATTCCCTGTGCCTAAAAGATGCACGATATTCTATAAGAAAATAAGTTGTAATAACTAGTTTTAATGCTACCTTTTAATCTCTTTTACAATATTATGAATAAATAAAACATTTCTCTCTTTTTTTTAAAGAAAACTGGTGATTTATTTGCTATCAAAGTATTTAATAACATAAGCTTCCTTCGTCCAGTGGATGTTCAAATGAGAGAATTTGAAGTGTTGAAAAAACTCAATCACAAAAATATTGTCAAATTATTTGCTATTGAAGAGGAGGTAAGTAGTAAAACTTTAGTTAATCTTACATTTATTGTAGTTATGAGTCAAGAGATAGAACCTAATATTAAAAAATGGATTTTTAAAAAAAAACCGTTGAAAATTGGGGTTTGTACAACCAAATACTCTATCCTAAAGGATTCTTGAATACATAGAACAATAGAAATAAAATATCATAAAAATGGAATCAGAAACTAGTATAAGAAATAAAAGGGGGTGGCCAGGTGTGGCTGGGTACGGTGGCTCATGCCTGTAATCCCAGCACTTTGGGAGGCCGAGGCAGGCAGATCATGAGGTCAAGAGATTGAGACCAGCCTGGCCAATATGGTGAAACCCCATCTCTACTAAAAATACAAAAATTAGCTGGGCATGGTGGTGCGCACCTGTAGTGCCAGCTACTTGGGAGGCTGAGACAGGAGAATTGCTTAAACCTGGGAGGTGGAGGTCACAGTGAGCTGAGACCGTGCTGCTGCACTCCAGCCTGGCAACAGAGTGAGACTCCATCTCAAAAAAAAAAAAAAAGAAAGAAAGGATCACTTGAGCTCAGGAATTCGAGAACAGCCTGGGCAACATGGCAAAACCTGTCTCTGTAAAAAATATAAAAATTTGCCATGCATGGAGGTGTGCACCTGTAGTTCCAGCTACTCAGGAGGCTGAGGTGGGAGAATCACCTGAGCCTGAGAGATCAAGGCTACAGTGAATATTGTGCCACTGTACTCTAGCCTGGGTGATGGAGTGAGACCCTGTCTCAAAAAAATAAAGAAAGAAATAAAAGGGTATTGAATGTGGTTACCAGTATTATTACTAGAAAAAGACAGGTAACACGTTAAGTCAAATAATTATAAAAAGAAAAAATAATTACAAAAAAAAAAATCGAACTTTTAAAAAAATAAAAATTTTTTATTTCACGAAAGAATAAAAAGTTCAAGAGTCCTGGAGTTTAAGATATGAAGTCCAATTATAAAAGAATTGATTTTTATAAGGGGAAATGGTGGAAGTAAGAATGTCATTAGGAAACGTAATCTAGAAATAATGGAAATAGAAATTATTTTAATCCCTTTAAACATGAGCAATCAATAAAATCTCTGGGGAAAAAATGCAGTTTATACTCTTTATTCTAGTGATTTTATTTTTAGTGATTATTTCTTAGGAAGTAATCAGAAATTTTATGCATAAAGATTTAATTGGCATGCTGTTTATAATAAAGAGTGGTTAAATAAGTTGAATAAATTAGAATATGTGGCATATAGTTAACTGAAATTAGCCAAACTCAAGGTTAAGAGCATAGCCTTCCAGACTGCCAAGTCTGCTCAAGACTTCTGATACCAATTGCAAAGGAGTTTGGCAAACTGCACAGAGAGAACAGTTCCCACAAGACTACTCTCACATCATACCAGCTGGATGCAAATATGGGGGTTGCCCATGACACTCAGATTTGGTAATTTGCTGGAAAGTAGAATGACTCACAAAACTGAGGAGAGTGCTATAATTATAATTACTGTTTTATTGTAGCAAAAAAACAGAAATTAGAACTAGCCAGAGGAAGAGACACAAAGCGTGGAATGTGGGAGGGTTCCAAACTTGAAGCTTCTTTGTCCCGAGGGACACATTACTGTCTCAGCATTGATGTGTGACAGTATGCATGGAGTATTGCCAGTCAGGGAAGCTCACCCAAGCCTTTGGTGTCCAGGGTTTTTACTGAGGCTGGATCACTTATTGCCTGTATTGCTGACCTTTAGTCCCCAGCCCCTTCCAGAGGTTTGGGGTAATTCCTTTAGTCTCCATTTCCTCTGGAGGGCAGAACTCATATGGTGTGTTCTAAAGCCCCCATCATAAATCATGCTGTTAGGATCTCCAGTGGCCAAAGCCCCCCCAGAGGAACAAAGACAGAAGTCTTGTTCTTTCAGATAGGACATTTCAGGGGCCAGAGATCACTTTCCAGTAGCCAGGGGCAAAGCCTGACTTCTCTTTGGGTAAAGTTAATTTTACCACACAGTAGTTAAGTGGTAATGAAAAGAGATATTTACCAAAATTTTAATCTTCTCAGAACACCTTATATATGATGTTATGTGAGAAGAATCAAGATTAAAAATATATATGTAGTATGATCTTAATATATACAGTGTAATATGCAAACAGCATTATGTATCTATGACATTATTTGATTCATAGAAAAAAGACTGAAAAAAAAAACCAAAATATTAATTCGTTATCTCTAGTTATTTCTCTCTCTCTTTTGAAATGACTGCCAGAGAGTAATTTAAAATATTATATAAAAGTGTTTTGGACATATGTAGAAAAAAATTATAAAAGAAAGAAAGGATAAAAAGTTAGAGACGAATAGTAGATTTTAAGACTCATTCACATTTTCAGGTTCTGAAATTGGTATGCATCTTATAATCATTGTGTATATGTAATTTGATGGTATTTCTTTTTCCCTGTAAAGCTGTTATTAAATTGATGAAGCATTATAATCAATGGTATGTTAAAATTAAGGTTTAAAACAAATGAGCAGCTCAGACGCAAATGAGCAGACTGGAGCTTTGCTGCAAGAGGGACAGCTCAGCTGTTCTGCTCCCCATTTATTTTTAAGGATAGGACTCCATTCCTTGAAGTAACAATAGTCATCATAAGAAAAATTTCGTTTTAAGAGGTTAGAAGAACTGTTGTCCTAAATGTACTGTTATACATAAGAAATTCAACGCTAGCGCAGTGGCTCACGCCTGTAACCCCAGCACTTTGGGAGGCTGAGGTGGGCGGATCACAAGGTCAGGAGATTGAGACCATCCTGACTAACATGGTGAAACCCTGTCTCTATTAAAAATACAAAAAAATTAGCTGGGTGTGGTGGCACGTGCCTGTAGTCCCAGCTACCTGGGAGGCTGAGGCAGGAGAATGGAGAATGGTGTGAACTTGGGAGGCAGAGAGCCAAGATCGCACCACTACACTCCAGCCGGGGCAACAGAGCAAGACTCCGTCTCAAAAAAAAAAAAGAAATAAAGAATTTCAAGTGACTGGGTGTGGTGACTCAAGCTTGCAATCCTAGCACTTTGGGAGGTTGAGGCAGGCAGATTGCTTGAGCCCAGAAGTTCGAGACTAGCCTGGGCAACATAGTGAGACCCCATCTCTACAAAATAATAGAAAAATCAGCCAAGCATGGTGGAGCATGCCTGTACTCCCAGCTACTTGGGAGCTGAGGCGGGAGAATCACTTGAACCTTGGAGGTGGAGGTTGCTCTGAGACAGAGCAAGACTCTGTCTCAAAAAAAAAAAGAAAAGAAATTTAAGATAATTTTAACAAAACCATTGTAACATTGTACCAATGATTTTGTAGTTCAGATTTAGCTACTTTTTACTGTGGTTTGTTTTCAAAAACAAATCCAACTTCTTAATAGGAATTTGGAAAATGTTAATTCTTTTTATTTATTTATTTTGTTAATTTATTTTTTTTTGAGATGGAGTGTCTCGCTTTGTTGCCAGGCTGGACTGCAGTGGCGCAATCTCGGCTCACTGCAACCTCCACCTCCTGGGTTCAAGTGATTCTCCTGCCTCAGCCTCCTGAGTAGCTGAGACTAGAGGCATGCGCCACCACACTCAGCTAATTTTTGTGTTTTTAGTAGAGATGGAGTTTCAGCATGTTGGCCAAGATGGTCTCAATCTCTTGACCTCGTGATCTGCCCACCTCAGCCTCCCAAAGTGCTAGGATTACAGGCGTGAGCCACCGCGCCTGGCTGGAAGATGTTAATTCTTATATGTGTATGGACAACAGATACTGAATCTCAGGTGAAGCAAAGTGCTTTCATCATTGTAACAAATCCTACATTTAAATGAAATCAGATAAGTACTGACATATAATCAAAATTTATTTTTTATGTTGATTCCCAATCAATGATTTTTTTTTTTTTTCAGACAACAACAAGACATAAAGTACTTATTATGGAATTTTGCCCATGTGGGAGTTTATACACTGTTTTAGAAGAGCCTTCTAATGCCTATGGACTACCAGAATCTGAATTCTTAATTGTTTTGCGAGATGTGGGTATGTTTGTTTATTTATGTGATTTCATTTATATATAAAATTTAATAACAGAATTTTTAAAAAACATCTTACATTCAAAACTAAAGACCTTTATGCAATGCTTCCTTAGATACGACACCAAAAACACAAATACCAAAAATAAATACATAAATTGGACTTGATCAACATTAAACATTTTTGTGCCTCAAAGGACATCAGGTAAGTGAAAAGACAGCCCATAGAGTGAGAAAAAAAATGTTTGTAAATCATACACCTGACAAGGAATTTTTATCCAGACAAGGCAGCAATAAAAAGCCAAATAACCCAATTTAAAAATGGGCAAAGGATTCGCATAGGCATTTCTCCAAAGAAGATACATAAGTGGCTAACAAGTACATAAAAAACGTTCAACATTAATTAATCAATTAATAACCAACATCATTGGTTATTAGGGAAATGCTCATCAAAACCACAGTGAAATACCACTTTATACCAATGAAAATGACTAATATCAAAAAGACAAACAGGGCCAACCGTGGTGGCTCACGCCTGTAATCCCAGCACTTTGGGAGGCGGAGGCAGGCAGATTGCTTGAGTCTAGGAGTTCAAGATCAGGCTGAGCAACATAGCCCCTGTCTCTACAAAAAATAAAATAAAAAATAGCCAAGCATGGTGGCATGCACCTGTAGTCCCAGCTACTCGGGAGGCTGTGGTGGGAGGATAACTTGAGTCCAGGAGATTGAGGCTGCTGTGAGCCATGATTGTACCACTGCACTTCAGCCTGGGCAACAAAGCAAGACTCTATCTCAAAAAAAAAAAAAAAAATTGAACAACAACAAGTGTTGGCAAGAATATGGAGAAATTGGAATCCTCATACATTGCTGGTAGGATTGTAAAATGATACCGCCATTCTGGAAAACAGTCTAGAAGTTCCTCAAAAAGTTAAATATAGAATTGTTTAACTTTTGACCAAATGACCCAGCAATTCCACTGCTACGTATATATCCCAAAGAATTAACATATCCATATAAAAGCTTGTACTCCAGTGTACTTAGCAGCATTATTCATAATAGCAAAAAATAAAAAATCAAAACAGCCCAAATGTCCCTCAACTGATGAATAGATAAACAAAAATGTGGTATGTCCATACAATGGAATATTATTTGTTTACAAAAAGATATGAAGTAGTTATATATGCTACAACATAGATGAACCTGAAAACATTATGCTAAGTGAAAGAAGCCAGACGCAATATTATGTGATTCCATTTATATGAAATGTCAAGAATAGGCAAATCCATAGAGACAGAAAGCAGATTAGTGGTTGCTGGGGGATCAGGAGAAGACAGAGTTGGGTATGAGGTGTCTTTTTGGTGTGACAAAAGTATTCTGAAATTAGTGGCGATGGTTGTACAACTCTGTGACCATACTAAAATTGACTGAATTATACACTTTAAAAAGGTGAATGTTGTGTGTGAATTATATCTCAGTGAACTTATTTTTTTAAAAAAATACTGCAATCAAAGGAAATAACATCTTAAAATAAATGAATCAAATATTTGAGGTATGGGAAAAAGTCAAGTGATAAAGAAGGTAAAAGGTTGGCGGGAATTCTTGAACTTGACACTGGAAGCAGAGTGATTAGTTAGTTGAGGATACAATGAGAGAGATATGATATTACTAGTATGCTACAGCCTGTTTAATCAAATAGAAATTATGGATATGATGTCTTCCTGAGTTTTAATAATTATACATTGATACCCCTAAACCTTTTGCATATTTTGAATTTGAACATTCATCTATCAGCCCTCAAGCAAATGTATAAAGTTACCACTAAGTGACAGTGCCTGTCAGTTAGACAAAATAGCTTAATTTCAGCAAAGTAGACAACTTTGCCCTTAAGAAAAGAGAAAAGAAAATGGGCTTTTTGGAATAGTGTCAAGCATATGAGAATACATGTTTATGGAAACAAGTTTGACACTTTGTTGTTTTTCTGTTTCTTTTTTGGTGTTTTACATATTGAGTCCAGTTTACTTTTTAGGGAATTTTTCTCGCAAGATAAAGAAATGTAAAACTCTGGTGAAAGATTGATATCTTTTTGGGAATCTTTATTATTTTTATGTTTAAACAGTCACCCACATATATATAACCAAACTAATTCAAAAAATCATATGCTTAAGACTGTTTTGTTACATTTTCCTGGTAGTACTTAAGAGACACTGGATTCTTCCTTAAGACTACATTAATTTTTATCATTCTAAAACTTCTTATAACTAAAACATAAGATATTATGTATGTTTATTTATTATCTATTCTTTGAGTAAAATTACTTTGAACCAAATTATGGAAAAATTTATATTAAGTTTGGGTGACTATATCAATGAATTTGAGACATGCACACATACACCTAAATATATTATGACTTCTTTTGTTTTACATTGTTGAAGTGGGTGGAATGAATCATCTTCGAGAGAATGGCATAGTGCACCGTGATATCAAGCCAGGAAATATCATGCGTGTTATAGGGGAAGATGGACAGTCTGTGTACAAACTCACAGATTTTGGTGCAGCTAGAGAATTAGAAGATGATGAGCAGTTTGTTTCTCTGTATGGCACAGAAGAATATTTGGTAAGTCATGCATTGCTAATATTTTCATTTAAAGAAGCTTGATATATTGTAATTATAATTGGGTAATTGATCAGCCAATTTGCTATAAAATACCATTTTTATGACAAAAATTAAATATTCTATTCTAATGAATATGTGTAACATGGGAATTAGGTACTCGTTTCCAAGGGTGCTGTTATTTTTCTGTTAAAAATTCTTGGAAGTTTTATAGCACCCTTAAATTCTTGAGTTTTACTGATGCTATGGATCTGTATCAAAAGGATCCGTTTTTTGATGAGGAGTCAATATATTACAAGCTTGTTATAATACTGTTTTTTATATATTCATTATATTTATGAAACAGATAATTCTATTTGGGGGAGTCGGTTATTGAATGACTAAAGGGACCATTGTTAGAAACACACACACACAAAATTCCCCTGAGAAGATCTAACTTGAAATTTTAGAAAGCTAGAAAAGCTCTGTGGTTGAAAAAGTTTATGTAGGTGTGTTTTTGTAAAGTCAGTAAATATTTGAAACACTTAAAAAAATATACTTAAAAGTAAATAGTTTTAACATGTAATCAGGAAGTTTAATATATATAGCTCACTAATTGTTCATGGCTCTGGGTTTCGTCTTAAAAGTCATAGAATCTATGACTTTTTTGCATTTGGTTGTGCGGTTGTAATTTTATAAGATGCAAGATGTCTACCACCCCCTGTAGCTTTATTCAGATTATTCTTAGTGGCATGAACTAAGTGTCTTAAATTGTTATCCTAACAATTGGTAACCCCAAATTGACCTGTAGATATATGTGATGATCTTTTAGATAAGAGTACCTAAGAATGGGTCAGACGCAGTGGCTCATGCCTATAATTCCAACACTTCAGGATGCTGAGGATTGCTTCCTCGGCAGGCAAAAGATTGCTTGAGCCCAGAGGTTCAAGACCAGTCTGGGCACAATGACAAGACCCCATCTCTGCAAAAAATTACAAAATTAGCCAGGCATGGTGGTACACATCTGTACTCCCAGCTACTCATGAGGCTGAGGCAGAAATTTGAGGCAGCAGTAAGCTGTGATTGCACCACTGCAATCTGGCCTGGACTACAAAGCGAGACCCTGTCTCTTAATTTTTTTGTAAAAAAGTACCTGACCCAGGCACGGTGGCTCATGCCTGTAATCCCAGCACTTTGGGAGGCTGAGGTGAGCAGATCACAAGGTTGGGGGTTTGAGACCAGCCTGGGTAACATGGTGAAACCCCATCTCTACTCAAAATATGAAAATTAGCTGGGTGTGGTGACGTGTGCCTGTAATCCCAGCTACTTTGGGAGGTTGAGGCAGAATTGTTTGAACCTGGGAGGTGGAGGTTTCAGTGAGCCGAGATCACGCCACTGCATTCCAGCCTGGGTGACAGAGCGAGACTCTGTCTCAGGGGGGAAAAAAAAAAAAGGTACCTAAAAATGGATTTTTTTCATTCATTGCACAAATATTTATGAAGTGCCTACTGTATACCAGATACTGTTCTAGGTGCTCAGACTCTAGATACATGGTATTCCTGCTCTTATGGAGCCCACATTCTGGTAGGGAAGAAAGATGATTAACAAGTAAAGTAAATTCAGATCATTAAAATTTAGCAAAGACAATAAATTAAGGTAATAAGATAAAGAATGACTAGCAGGAGAAAGATAGCCTGGGAAAGCCTCCTTTAAGGACTAAATGAACTGACACTGAAATGATAAAAAGAAGCAAGCCAGGCACACTGTTCTGACTGCTGTTCTGTGGCCATTCTCTGGCCCTGTGCAAGCTACCTCACCCTGCAGTAAAGAAACTCAACCACCAGTCCTCATACTCCTCGGCAGTTCCCTCCATCTCTGCTTGCTGTGTACTACTGAACCCTACTGCATCAGTCTAGCCTCCTCTCCCCTACGTAGACCTGTGTTGTTGAGGGCCCAGGATGCCTTTGGGGTCCTCTGGCTGTCTGAGTTGTGACATGTGAGCTGCTTTGTGACACAGTGGACTCCCTGTCATTGTGGATCTGGAGAATGTGTCATAGAACATAGATAGCAGAGGGAAGTACAGTTGTAATGAATTCACCTTCAAGCTTCCTGAGACTCTTGGCTGGAACAGAGACAGGACTCAGATGTGTCTGGCAAATGGAATCAGGCTTCATATCCTGAATTCTCCACGAGAATGTAAGCTCCACAAAAGCAGGGACTTTCATCTTAGCCTGCCGAGAACACCAAGCAGAGTTAGACGAGGAAATCACCTCCTTCCTGCTCCTTTCTCTGTCCTACGTGACATTTGTGCTTTTGCTATTATCCTTTTGTCTCTTCCTGGGCCTCAACATGTGACTGAGCCAACACACGTCTTCATTCTCATTTCTCTGTTGGTGGTCTTCTCAGTTATATTTGGCTAGACCATGCTTTCTGCTTCTAGAAGCAACACTGCTGAATTCACACCAGAGCTTTGGTACAAGGCAGCTTCCTGATTCGTTCACTTCCCCAGCTCAGACATTCCCCTTCTCTTTTCTCTTAGAGCAGTGAGCCTCCAATAAATAGCTCAAGGCCATGTTCTCCCAGACTGCCTCCTTTCCAGTAGCAAGCTCGAGCCAGTGTCGTTCAAATTCAATTATTAGATAAAATAACTTGTTCAAAAATTCAATTTCTCTCTCTCTTTCTCTTTCTCTCACCCAGTACTTTTTTTTTTCCCCCAACCCCGCTTTCTGTAAGAACAGCCTATTTCTAAAAGCTAGTTCACCAGCCCCAGCTCGTTGTCTCTGGAGCCCACACCTGTCATGGCCAAAGCCACAGTAGATGAGTGCTCAGGACACAGCCATTCCCAGGAGGGCACTGCTTGCCAAGGTTAACTGCTCTAAGAATGTTCTTGTGCTTCAGTCTGATTCCATCAACCCCAGAGAAAACAGGAGCTATAAAGGCCTGGAGATAAGAATGACCTCAGGAGTTGGAGAAACAGAAAAGATGGCAGTTTTGCTGGAATTTAGTGAGTAAAGAGGCAAGTGGAAGGAGTTAGAATTGAAGAAGTGATCAAGGGGCTAGCCAGATCAGATAGGCTAGTAGTTTAAACCCTGTCAGACCAATATCCCCTTTTTATAATAAATATTTTGCAGTGTTCCCTTCAGTATCTTGAAATGAAATTCCTAGATAATATTGTAAACCTGCACACCTAATTAAAATAGCATATCTTAATAATGTAAATGAAAATATTTTATAATAAAATAATAGATATTTAATATGTAAAAATTTAGAAACAGCTTCATGAGCAATTAAGTAGTCATACATGCTTGCGCCTATATGTAATACCACTTTGAATACAAGTGCAGTGATAACTCATGTTGTATTAGTGAATCACATCACAAGTGGTAATATTGTTATTGACATGATTTTCCAAAGTAGTGAACAAGTTTTGGTAAAGTTTCTAACTAAACAAAGTGGATTTAAATATAGTTACATTCTTGGAAAAACTGTGCAAAAGTGCTTTGTTATATATAAAATGGAGTTTGAAATAGATTTCTCACCTGCACAAGTATCTGGCAGAATATTCCAAAGTCATTCAGGCTATATGTAGGGGGATCATTTTTCAGAACTGTCACATATACTGCAGTATGTCCTTCAGTGTCTGGTCTCTGCCTTTTCCCATCATGATAATTACCATAACAAGCAAAGAGCATTCCTGTACCAGCCTTCATGAGAGTTGCTTCCCCAATACCAACTATTAATCTTTCATGTAACCTCCTGGGAACACAGTTTAGCTTTTGCCTCTAAGACTTTTAAATCAGGAAAAGCAAAACATTAAATAAATTAACTCCAAGTCTGTGCTGTACTCTAGGCTGAAATTTAACTCCAATCTATTTATTTCCTATTTCAGAATGGGAAATACTCAAATACAGTGCACCAGAAGTTATAAAATGAGATAAATAATAGTCTAAGACTCAGCAGCGTAGCTGTATTCTACGTTTGATTAAAAACCTCCCTTGTTTTGAAGCTCCCAGAAACTACAACCCAGATGTTAAATCCTCTCTCTTTTGTATGTTAAAGTCCAAAGAAAACATTCTTCTACTGTTTTTTGTTTTTGTTATTGTTGTTGTGACAAAGTCTCAATCTGTCGCCCAGGCTGGAGTGCAGTGGCACAATCTCAGCTCACTACAAGCTCTGCCTCCCAGGTTCAGGTGATTCTTATGTGCCAGCCTCCCAGATAGCTGGGTTTACAGGTGCACACCACAACACCTGGCTAATATTTTTGTGTATATATATATATGTGTGTGTATTTTTGAGACAGAGTCTCACTCTGTTGCCCAGGCTGGAGTGTAGTGGTGCCATCTCAGCTCACTGCAACCTCCACCTCCTGGATTCAAGCAATTCTCCTGCCTCAGCTTCCCAAGTAGCTGGGATTACAGGCGTGTGCCACTACCCAGCAAATTTTTGTATTTTTAGTAGAGATGAGGTTTCACCATGTTGGCCAGGCTAGTCTCAAACTCCTGACCTCAAGTGATCCACCCACCTTGACCTCCCAAAGTTCTGGGATTACAGGATGTGAGCCACCACACCCTGTCTCTTCTACTGTTTTTAATATAATGGATATCATCTCAGTAATATAATTCTGAAAACCTTGGAGTAGCTTTATCCTTATGCTTTTCTTCGAGATGCAATAGCCCAGGCCCAGTAACACCAAGCCGGTAGCACATCAGGAGAGAGCCATTGGGCACAAATGTATCAGACCAGCATGTGTCAAGCCACCCCAAGTTAGTCACTCCCAGGGAATAGCTTCCTGCTATACCAATTAGGCTATATATTATTGCACCTTGTGAGGAGGTCCGTCTTTGTCTCCTTCTAGAATCACTGTGTCTCCTCTTCCCAGGAGGCTTTATTTTCCGGAAGGCGTCAGACCTATCCAGGTACTCTTGGCCTCTTCACGACACCATTTACACACTAAGTACCAGCTGCTAGGTCAAAGGTTTGGTAGTCGCTTCTTTGGACAAAAATCACTTTATGTGCTGTGCTGTAGAACCAGCAGAGCCACTGAGATCCCATATATCTAGTAGGTATATGTTTGGACACTCACTTCAATACCCAGGTCTTATACTTGTCTGCATTCTGATTTCTCTTTAAAATGTATTTCTCGAAAGAGTCTTTTTCCCACCCTCATCTCCAGCACCCCCACCCCCGACTCCCAGAAATCAGAGACTGATCCTTTGGGAGTAAGATTCACAGACTGCATCATTTAGAAGCCCGTCCCAGCAGCATTTCCTACACTGGTTCCCAGTTCCCTGGGCTGTAGCTAAATCCCACAATGTCATAAGGAATTGTTTTGGTTTGGGATCATTTAGGTGGTAACTCTACTTTGGTCCATAAGTATACTTTTTAAGATTTATCTTCCAAAAATCTTAAAGTTGCCAGTGTATAACTTTCATGAAGGCAGATGGGAGGGGGCCATGCTGTGTGTGACCACTGGTTATTCTCTGCAGAACAAAATGTCCATTCCTAACAGAATATCTATTAGGTTCTGTAAGCTCCTAAACAATTTTTCAGAAGCTCCATCTGTTCTTAGTGACTGTGGTATATAGTGCAGAGTGTCCAATCTTTTGGCTTCCCTGGGCCACACTAGAAGAATTGCCTTGGGCCACACATAAAATATGATAGATTTTCTTGGGCCACACATAAAATAATGATAGCTGATGAGCTATAAAAAAAAATTGCAAAAGACCTCAATGTTTTAAGAAAGTCTATGAATATGTGTTGGGCCGCATTCAGGGTGTCTTGGGCTACATGTGGCCCACAGGCTGCGGGTTGGACAAACTTGGTGTAGTGTCTCCTATGTGTAAGGACGTGTGTTGAATGTCAGTAGATCCCCAGTGAACCCAGTCAAGTTAGTCCTCTGAATTGATTCTAGAGAATTTAATTTCATTAAATTAAATACACTTACCCTGACAGATTACATTTGAGGGATAAGGCAAAGAAATTAAGGCTGCCTGATAGGTTTTGGGTGTGAGCAGCTAGATATGTGGTGGTACTATTTACTTAAAGTTTTAGGAGGAAGCAAGTTTAAGTGGGAAGACCAAGAGTCAATTTTGGATATGTTAAGAGTGAGCTGCCTTGTAGACATCAAGAGAACAGTAGGATATATGAATCTGAGGCTTGGGGCCCAAGATAGTTTGGGATATTAAAGCATACATATGATATTTAATGCATTAGGTCTGAATGGGAGATGAGGGAGTAAGGCAGTTATAATAAGCATGGACAGCTGTACTGAGAAACTTTGCTGTGGTGGGAAACAGAGAATTGGGTAATTGTTGAAAGGAGTTTTGTGGTCAATTTAGAGATCTTTTAAAATGGGAGATACTAAAGCATGTTTGTAAGCAGAAAGTAATGAATCAGAACAGAGGGAAACATTGATGCATTAAATAAGTAGGATAATTACAAGAATTGATTTCTGGAATTGGCGAGATGCTATGATGGGCTCTACAGTACAGATGGAAAAGTTGGCCATGTATAGGCACAGTTCCATTGTGACTGGAAAGGAGGCCTGGAAAACGGGCACAGATTGGCCAGGGGCAGTGGCTCACACCTGTAATCCCAGCACTTTGGAAGGCCAAGGCACTCAAGGTCCTCAAGGATCACTTGAGGTCAGAAGTTCGAGACCAGCCTGGCCAACATGGCGAAACCCCATCTCTACAAAAAATACAAAAATTAGCTAGGTATCATGGCAGGCACTTGTAGTCCCAGCTTCTCAGGAGGCTGAGGCAGGAGCATCGCTTGAACCCAGGAAGCAGAGCTTGCAGTGAGCTGAGATCAAGCCACTGCACTCCACCCCATCTCAAAAAAAAAGAGAAAAAAAGAAAACGGACACAGATTCAGGTAGGTTGTATTTGGTAAAGGGCATAAGGGAGTGCTGGTCTGATTCCTTCCATTTCCACATTAAATTATGAAGCAGGGTCATCAAAATTGAGGATCAAAGGAGATGGTGGTGGAGGTTTGAGGAGGGAGGGGAAGATGTGAAATAGTCTTTTCAGATTGGGAAAGTGAAGTTATTAGGAAAACAAAATAGAATTTCTAAGCATTATTGAATATACATTTGTATAATGAAATTGGTCACAAGTTCATAGATTTTTCATCTTTTTTTTAATCTTAGCACCCTGATATGTATGAGAGAGCAGTGCTAAGAAAAGATCATCAGAAGAAATATGGAGCAACAGTTGATCTTTGGAGCATTGGGGTAACATTTTACCATGCAGCTACTGGATCACTGCCATTTAGACCCTTTGAAGGGCCTCGTAGGAATAAAGAAGTGATGTAAGTGGTTTCCCGATCTAAAATCAGAGAAGCATTTAAAAAATGATTTCTATCTTGGTTCATCTTATTGTTAGTGGTTTATGCTAATGAAAATTGGTTTAACAATCATTTCTGATATTTTAAGCTACCTGAGTTTTTAAAAAGAATGCAGCCTTATAAAAGTATGCATAATTTTCCATGTTATGTTTAAATATCTTATATACACAGTATAAATGGTATTCAGTCTTTGGCCCATCATTAAAAATGTACTGCTTTCTAGACTTATTTCAGCTCACTGTTTATTTCACTCTGTATACTCGTCAGCACTTTTCTCCCATACAACTGAAAAAATAATATAGTTCTGTGGAATATTAGAATCATTACCAGATCTAAAACATCAGTCTTACCCTAAAGTGAACTGATTTCTTTTACCATTTAAAAAATAACATTTTGGGCCAGGCATAGTGGCTCACGCCTGTAATCTCAGCACTTTGGGAGGCTGAGGGAGGAGGATCTCTTGAGCCCAGGAGTTCAAGACTAGCCTGAGCAACATGAGGGTTTTGTAGAGACCCTGTCTCTACAAAAAAATACAAAAATTAGCCAGGGGTGGTGTTATGCTCCCATAGTCCCAGCTACTCAGGAGGCTGAGGTGGGAGGATCACCTGAGCCTAGGAGATTGAGGCTGCAGTGAACTGTGATTGCACGACTGCCAGGTGTTGTGGTGTGCACCTGTGAAAAATAACATTAATAATTTGATAGGAATAGCATTGATTCTCTAGATTGCTTTGGGCAGTATGGATATTTTAATGATATTGATTCTTCCAACCCAGCTACAGAGTGACAGAGTGAGACCCTGTCTCTAAATAAATAAATGAAAGAAACTTAAAAATAACATTTTGGCAGTAATGTAACATTAAACTTTTTTTTCCCAGTGTTGCAGATTTGGGCCAGACACTTACATATTTTACTAGTATAATGTATATACATTTATGTATTGTCACAATTTTTTTTAAATTTCCATTTTTATTTTAGATTCAGAGGGTATGTGTGAAGGTTTGGTTAAAAGGGTATATTGTGTGGTGCTGAGGTTTGGGCTTTTATTGATCCTATCACCCAGATAGTGAACATGGTACCGAATAAGAAGTGTTTGGCCCTTGTCTCCCTCCCTCCCTACTTTTGGAGTCCCCATTGTCTATTGTTTCCATCCTTATATCCATCTTTGATGCATTAAGTAAGTGGGATAATTACAAGAATTGATTTCTGGAATTGGCGAGACAATATGATGGGCTCTACGGCGCAGATGGAAAAGTTGTAAACCCAAGATTTAGCTCTCACTTATAAGTGAGAACATTTTAACAGTATTTGGTTTTTTGTTTCTGCATTAGTTCACTTAGGCTAAAGATCTCCAGCTGCATCCATGTTGCTGCAAAGGATATGATTTCATTCTTTTTTATGGCTGCATAGTATTCTATGGTGTATATGTGCCACATTTTTGTTATCCACTCTACCATTGATGAGAACCTAGATTTATTCTATGTGTTTGCTATTGTGAATACTGCTGGGATAAACATACAAGCGCATGTGTCTTTTTAGGTAGAACAATTTATTTTTCTTTGGTTATATACCCAGCAATGGGATTGTTGGGTCAAATGATAGTTCTCTTTTTAGTTATTTGAGAACTCCAAGCTGCTTTTCATAGGGGCTGAACTAATTTGCATTCTCACCAATAGTGTGTAATTATTCCCTTTTCTCCACAACCTCACCAGCATCTGTTATTTTTTTACTTTTTTATAGCCATTCTGACTGGCGTGAGATGGTATCTCATTGTGGTTTTGATTTGCATCTCTTTGATGATTCGTGGTTTTTTCATGTTTGTTGGCATCTTGCATAGTCTTTTGAGGAGAGTGTGTTCCTGTCCTTTGCTCACTTTTTAATGAGATTGTTTGTTTTTTTCTTGTTAATTCGTTTAAGTTCCTTATATATTCTGGATCTTAGTCCTTTGTCAAATGCATAGTTTACAAATAATTTCTCCCATTCTGTAGGTTGTCTGTTTATTCTGTTGAGAGTTCTTTTTGCTGTGCCAAAGCTCTTTAGTTTAATTAAGTCTCATTTGTCTATTTTTTATTTTGTTGCATTTGATTTTGGGATCTTCATCATGAATTATTTGCCTAAGACAATGTATAGAAGAGTATGTCCTATATTTTCTTCTAGAATTTTTGTAGTTTGAGGTCTTACATTTAAGTCTTTAATTCATCTTGAGTTAATTTTTGTATATGGTAAGAGGTAGGGGTCTAGTTTTATTCTTCTGCATATGGTTAGGCAGTTTTCCCAGCACCATTTATCAAATAGGGTATCCTTTCCCCATTGTTTATTTTTGTCAACTTTGTCAAAGATATGTTGGTTGTAGATGTGTGGCTTTATTTTAGGAGTCTCTATTCTGTTCCATCAGTCTGTGTATCTGTTTTTGTACCAATACCATGTTGTTTTGGTTACGGTAGCCCTGCAGTATAGTTTAAAGTCAGCTAATATGATGCCTTCAGCTTTGTTCTTTTTGCTTGAGACTGCCGTGGCTATTCAGGCTCTGTTTTTGTTCCATATGAATTTAGAATAGGTTTTTCTAATTCTGTGAAATTTAACATTAATAATTTGATAGGAATAGCATTGATTCTCTAGATTGCTTTGGGCAGTATGGATATTTTAATGATATTGATTCTTCCAACCCATGAGCATGGAATGCTTTTCCATTTGTTGTGTCATTTATGATTTCTTTCAGCGGTATTAGGTCTTGTAGTGATCTTTCAACTCCTCAGTTAAGTGTATTCCTAGGTATTTTTGTGTCTGTGTGTGGCTATGGTAAATGGGATTGCATTCTTGATTTGGTTCTCAGCTTTATCTGTGTATAGAAATGCTACTGATTGTTGTACATTTATTTTGTATCCTGAGATTTGGCTGAAATTATTTATCAGGTCTAGGAGTCTTTTGGTGAAATCTTTAGGGTTTTCTAGGTTTAGAATCATATTGTCAGTGAAGAGGGATAATTTGACTACCTCTTTTCCTATTTGAATGCCTTTTAGTTTTCTCTTGCCTGATTGCTGTGGCTGGGACTTCTAGTACTATGTTGAGTAGGAGTGGTGAGAGTGGGCATCCTTGTCTTGTCTCAGTTCTTAAGGGGAATTGCCCATTCAGAATGATGTTGGCTATTGATTTGTCATAGATGGCTCTTATTATTTTGAGATATGTTCCTTCTGTGCCTACTTTGTTGAGGTATATTGCCATAATTATTATGAAATAGTTACTGTGTATAAAGTCATTTTTTGTAAGCCAAGGAAAAGAGAGATGGATTTCTAGATGTGAAATTAATTGTACAAATAATCTATAATTGACCACACTTCTTTTTATTTTAAAAGACATTAGTGAATAATCTTGTTTCATGAGAAAGCCAAACCGCATACACATAAAACTATGATGTGAAGAATATTAAGTTTAGTGAATGGACAACAACTACTGACAGCCTAACCTATCCAACCATTCTTTTAGGTCTTAACATATTTCTCGGACCTTTATATATTTGGCCCTACCTTTTGTTTTGTTTTGTTTTGTTTTTTTGAGACAGAGTCTCACTCTGTTGCCCAGGCAGGAGTGCGGTGGCCCAATCTCAGCTCACTGCAACCTCCACCTCCCAGGTTCAAGCAATTCTCCTGCCTCAGCCTCCCAGATAGCTGGGATTACAGGTGCCCACCACCATGCCCAGCTATTTTGTACTTTTAGTTTCACCATGTTGCCCAGGCTGGTCTCGAACTCCTGGCCTCAAGTGATCTGCCCCCCACTCCTTGGTCTCCCAAAGTGCTAGCATTATAGGTGTGAGCCACCGCACCCAGCCTGGCTCTATCTTTTATGAAGGAAACATGACTTTAAGTAATAATCACAACTGTAAAAATATAATTATTTAATCTCTTCTCAAAAAATGGAGGGAGAAGCATGTTTTTCCTTTTGTTGGTTGGAGGAAGTAAAACAAATTCAGATGGTACAATGACTTTTTCTATAACTTGGGTATTTAAATGTTTTCCAGCAAGGACAGTGTACATATTTATGGGAAGAATAACCTATTCAACTGTACTGATGATTTTGGCATAGCATCCTATTGAGGCTTTTTTGTGTCATTGCCCTTTTAATGAAATCTCTTCATTAACAAAAACTATAATAATTTGTGTTTTTCTCATTACACATAAATTGTGCCTAACATTTAATCCTTTTCTCATCATAGATAGTATCAGCATTTAAAGCAATGTCAGCGTTTCTTGCTGCCCTAAAAATGGTTTAAATAAAAGTGTGTGCTGCTCCCTAGTAAAGGAAATATGTGACTCATAAGAAGCTAGGAATACCTGATGATTTTATCTGACACCCTTGTGGGCAGATATACCATTAGAAGAATTCTACTTTATTAGAAACTCAACTTTTTATGAACATTGATGCTAAGAATGTTCAGAGGTGATTGAAGTACTCAGTAATAATAATTGTTTTACTTCACTAATGAAGGATGTATTCATCCAACATTATAGTAGTGCTGATTTCTCAGCATCTCATTTGCATGTTATGAATGTACTTATATGTGGATCTTATCAAAAATTAAACTTTTTTAAAACTTGTAAGCATTCCCTTAAGACTTTTGCTATTTATCCTATTCATTTCTCTTTTGCATTAATCTCACATATGTGCCCTTACTCCTTAGATAGTTCTCACATGAACACACCTTATTTTCCATATTAATTTCCTCTTTGAAAAAATCTCTTAAGGCAGAAATCCTGACTACCACTGCTGAGGAAGCAGCAAATGGTCTAAATCAGTTGTAGTGGTTTGTTCTATGTTTTAAAAAAATATTGATTTGCTCAGAGCATATTTAACGTTAAACAAATATGCTTTTTCCAAAATGTGCAAATGTGTGTTTACCAATGTACAAAGAATCTGATACTGTGCTCTGTATACTATAGTTTTATCTTTTTTGTTTTAAAGAATGCTATTCATTCTGCAGAAACTTTAGTTGTGCCTTTTAATAATATGGGTAAGAGGGATTAGATGCTTTTTTTTCATGGTCTAGAGACATTCTGTGACATAACTTATTTTGTGTTTGCTCAGTTTTTTCAGATGGAAAAATTAATATTTTTGTTGTGAACATCAAGATGCTGTTATAAAGCACTGTGAGATCGCAAATGAAAATTAACTATGGCATATATAAATAACTGTACAACCACTATTGTACTTCAGTCAGTCAGATTCAAAGTATTTTGATTGTTTTATGGATCCTGTGAGCATCAATCACAAAGTTTCATCTAGTAGATAATTGTAGGTGCAATTGAGGAAATACTTTTGCATAGCCCATTAATAAGTCATGCAAAAATAACTGCTTATTTTATTCTGCTTTTATTCCTCCCAAGGTATAAAATAATTACAGGAAAGCCTTCTGGTGCAATATCTGGAGTACAAAAGGCAGAAAATGGACCAATTGACTGGAGTGGAGACATGCCTGTTTCTTGCAGTCTTTCTCGGTAAGTATAGTGTACCTGATTCTCATCTTTTGCACTTGGGTGTTAGAAATCTTTGTTGCCTAAAACCAGATACTCACATACTGAAGTGTAGTTTGATTTTATTTTAATTGCTTTGATAAATGATTTTTGTCTTTGCTGCTATACGAATAATTTCCCCAGATCTGCATTAGGACACAGGGCATACATTTTTAAGATTGGTAATCACTGGTCTTGGAATTCTTCCCAGTGTGGGGATCCTGCTCAGGACCTTAGTACCTTTTATAATGACCTCCATATTGATGGATAACAAATAGTGGATTGGATATGAGTAAATTTCTCAACTGGAGTTGTAAAAAGCAAACAATGAAGAGATTTAGTATTACCTTCATTTAAAAAAAGTCAAATTATTCAAAGGGTGAGAAATAATAGTTTTTTGTACTTTTTAGAATTTCAAATGTTCATATGGATCTTTAATGTCACAGACAGAAATCAAAAAAATTATATTGTCATTTAAGAATCCTGTTACCCCAAAGAAAGAATTATGGTAAAAGAAATTAAAAGTAGAAAGTAAATTATTTTCACCCTGGAAATAAAGCCAAGACATGCATCAGTATTTAGTATTTGTGATTACTGAATTAACTTCCATTTTTCCTGACTGAGTATGGTAGTTATATAATACTTAATTGGACACAGGTTATGAGTTACTGGCTTAACACCTGTTTTTAGTTGTGGGTGCTTTTTGTATGACTTTAAAGAAATAAATATATAAAACAAGCTAATAAAATATCACTTATCATTTTATATGTTAGGTTCTGTGAAAATTCATTTAAACCAAGAGTTCCAATGCTGAAATCATTTTCAAAAACCACTGTTGTTAACAGTTTTTTGTGTCTGTTATTTTAAAAAGTTTCCAAAATGAAATTGTCATGCAGCTAGATTACTAAGAGAAATTCACTGTGTTGGAGAGCAGAAATTTAATATTATAATTGTGATTTGTGTTAAATTTTGATTTAGGAAATACTCATTTTGGGGATCTCAGGCAAAACTGATAAAATGTAAAGGGCTCAAGAAATGAACACTTGCTGATAAGTAATTATATTGCCAAAACTCAGAATCAAAAACATCTGATGATCTGAACGGCAGCATATTTCTGGAGGGTAACAGGCTTTATCTATTGAATCAGTCTTTAGCATACCAAGTTATAAATTCTTTGAGAAAAATTGCTTAGATGCCAGAAAGTATATTATATAATTTTTTTTGTTTTAAATAGTAAGAACTTTAAGTACTACAAATTAGCAGTGAAAACAACTACCAGAAATGTAATGGAGCTTGGCACGGTGGCATACACCTATAATCCCAGCTACTCAGGAAGCTGAGGCAGGATACTTGAGCTCCGAAGTTTGAGACTGCAATGTATAAAGCATCTGTGAATAGCTGTAGTACTTCAGCCTGGGCAATATAACAAGACCCCATTTCTAGAAGAGAAAAAGCTATAATCCCTTATTGATGAGTGATATTAAATGAAGGTTATCTAGCTTTCTGAAAAGTTGACGGATTTTGAATTTTTAAAATTAGTCTAATATAGTGATAGTTACAGTTCCTTCGATTTGCTGGTATTATGATTTTTAACCTAGACAGAATATGACATAGTCACTCTTCAAGTAACTTTTCAATACTGTTTTAGGGGTCTTCAGGTTCTACTTACCCCTGTTCTTGCAAACATCCTTGAAGCAGATCAGGAAAAGTGTTGGGGTTTTGACCAGTTTTTTGCAGAAACTAGTGATATACTTCACCGAATGATAATTCATGTTTTTTCGCTACAACAAATGACAGCTCATAAGATTTATGTTCATAGCTATAATACGTAAGTATCTCTTTCTGTTTTCTTCTTAAATCAGCATATTCTGTTATATAATATTTTCCTAAGTTAGGAAAAGAAATAGAAAAGATGCCTCAGCTTCACCAAAAGCACCCACTTCCCCACATAGAAAATTATATTTAAGTGCTTAGTAAATTCCTTTTCACTTATTTTTGGAATAAAAGGATTGATATTCTAAAATGTATAGTTAAATTAGCTTGTTTCTTTAACTGTAAGTTTTACAAAACTACTTTCCTTGCTGTGCCTTCTTTCAAGTTACATAATCACATAACCACAAATGGCATCTACCAGTAAACGAGCCAGGTTTTACTAAGTGTACTATCCTGCCATTTTTAAAATATCAAAGCCTAAGTCTTCGTAGTTTGCATGGTTATTTGCCTGTGATAACCATATGGAGATAATATGGTTATTATTAACCATAATAATGGTTAAAGCACCTGGTGCTGGAGAAATAATCAGTGTTTGTTTTATGTAAACAAAAACACATTACACCCATGTGATTAAAAAAACTGCCCATGTGATAAAACTGCATATAACATTTTGGTCAATGATGGACCACATATATGACAGTGGTTCCGTAAGATTGTAATATCGTATTTTTACTGTACCTTTTCTATGTTTAGATATGTTCAGATATACAAATACTATTTCTAATTGTGTTACAGCTGCCTGCAGTATTCAGTACAGTAACATGCTGTACAAGTTTGTAGCCTAGGAGCAGTAGGCCAGATACCATATAGCCTAGGTGTGTAGAAGGCTATACCATGTAGTTTTCTGTAAATATACTCTGTGATGTTCACACAATGATGCATTTTTTAGAACTGTTCCCATCATAAGCAATGCATGACTGTACACGTACATACACTTGCATGTAAAAATCAGTGTATTGGCGTTAATAGCTGGTTGTGATGCTTTGCTGTATGTAGGATGTCACCACTGGGGGAAGCTGGGGGAAGAATATATGGTGTCTCTCTTCATCATTTCTTAGAACTGCATGTGAATCTCCAATGATGTCAAAATGTTTTGTGAAAAGCTCACCCAGTGTGACTATAGTTAATAACTTAATTGTACATTTTAAAATAGCTTAAAAAGTACAATTTGATTGTCTGTAGCACAAAAGATAAATGCTTGACTGAATGGATACCTCATTCTCCATGGTGTGATTATTACGTACTGCATGTCTGTAACAAAACATCTCATGTACCTCATAAATATATACATTTCCTATGTACACACAAAAATTAAAAACGAAATTTTTTTAAAAGGTCACACAGTGGAGGCTTGTAGAGCCAAATTACAATATTGTTGCTGAAACATTTCTTTCGATGTCATTGATCTATTCATGGGGAAGCTGTCTTTTTCCCCTAAAGCATCATTTTGAAAATACCTAGTTTTATTAATTTATTTAACAAACATATAGTCACATAACAAATGCTATTCTTGATTCTTTGCGTATTTAAGCCATTTAATCCTCACAACAATTCTGTGAAGTGGGTACTGTTATTATTTCCGTTTTACTGATGAGGAAACAGTGCAGAGGAGTTAAGTCACTTACGGTTATATAAGAAGTTAGTGGAAGAGCTGAGATTTGAACCCAAGTATCTGATTCAAGTCAGTGCTCTAAACCTCTCCACTATGTTGATTCTCTATTTGAAAATATTAAGAATCTTGGCCAGGCGTGGTGGCTTACACCTGTAATCCCAGTACTTTGGGAGGCCGAGGCGGGTGCATCATTGGAGGCCAGGAGTTCAAAACCAGCCTGGCCAGCATGGTGTAAACCTGTCTCTACTAAAAATACAAAAATCAGCTGCGTGTGGTGGTGCACGCTTATAATCCCAGCTACTTAGGAGGCTGAGACACAAGAATCACTTGAACCCAGGAGGCGGAGGCTACAGTGAGCCAAGATCGCGCCACTGCACTCCAGCCTAGGCAACAGAGCGAAACTCTGTCACACACACACACACACACACAGAGAGAGAAAATATTAAGAATCCTGTATATTACACAGGTATCCAAACATAAAAATACTTTAGAATTGCTTACTATATGGACAGGTTACATGGAATGGAGTTTGTAGTATCCACATTAACAAAGCAAGTTTATATGGACTGGTTATGATCTTAGGAGTATGAATTAGAAATGGATGTTGTTGCACTCATTAAAAAAATTACACTTTATCCCCAGTTATAGTGTCCTTTTGAATTTTTCTCACACAGTGCTACTATATTTCATGAACTGGTATATAAACAAACCAAAATTATTTCTTCAAATCAAGAACTTATCTATGAAGGGCGACGCTTAGTCTTAGAACCTGGAAGACTGGCACAGCATTTCCCTAAAACTACTGAGGAAAACCCCATATTTGTAGTAAGCCGGGAACCTCTGAATACCATAGGATTAATATATGAAAAAAGTAAGTTGGGATTTTTCTCGTCGTTCTTACTAGCCATTAGAAAAACACAACCAGCCTGGGCAACATAGTGAGACCTTGTCTCTACAAAAAATAAAACAAAAATTAGTGGAGCATGGTGGCTTGCACCTGTAGTCCCAGCTACATGGGAGGCTGAGGTAGGAGCATCGTTTGAGCCCAGGAGGCAGAGGTTGCAGTAAGCCGAGACTGCACCACTGCACTCCAGCTTGGGAGACAGTGTGGGACCCTGTCTCAAAAACAAAAAAATAAATCCACAAAATCTGTCATTGTAGAAATGATTGTCATCTTTATAAAGCTGATGATCACATTAGTGTAAAACTTTCATAAACATTAAAATTTTATAAATTACTGTAGTTGAGAGTAATCATAAAATTGAAAAAGGCTTGTAGACATCATTTGACTTCAAATATTTTGTTTCATAAAATGATAGTCATTTGTCATACGTTTCACTGTAACTCTCTTTAAAAAGTGTTTTGCTAACACTCAAAATTACCTTTTATATCATAAATTTCAGCAAATATATTTTGTTTCCAGTATGTATAGAACATTGTGCCAAGCTTTAGAGTCTAAGAAAAATTAGATCTGCATTTTGAGAATCTTTTAAATTATTCATTCTACTGATAGAAAAAAAATGAATCCCCCAGAATTTTATGGTTCTATTTGAAGATTGGGATTTGATGTAGATTTAAAGACAAGCATTGAACTCATTGTGTTGGAGTATTTTTAAGGAAAGAATGAAACTCCTTAGAAATATTGGAGGTAATTTGTTAGAGAATGAACATTATTGTTTGAAGTAATTTTTTTTATCACAAAAAGTACATTAAAGATTTTTCCACTAATGTTTAATTTAGACATTCTGTTTGCTCTATAAAGGATAAAGTGATTTTTTCAAAAAGTTTTCTTTCTCATTTTATTTTACTTCATATTTCAGTTTCCCTCCCTAAAGTACATCCACGTTATGATTTAGATGGGGATGCTAGCATGGCTAAGGTTAGTATTTAATTGAATTACTATGTAAACATCTGAATTTAATGTATCTTATCAATAGTGGAAGCAATAACATGTATTGTGTCTTCATGTATGCCTATATGACTTAGGAAATTATTCACTTAAATTGATACCCTTTCCAAGTTATTTTGTGGGCTTTCTTTTTTAATTTTTATTCTTTCTTGAATTCACTATATAAGAAAATTCTCTCCATTGAGACAGTGCATGTTTAGATAATGTTAAGGATAACATATTTATTATATTTATATCTATTTTTAACTCTTAGAAATTGGTTTGTTGTGTTTTTAATTAACCTGATAAAAATGTATAAGCTTGAATAATTTTGTATAAAAGTTTTTCTTACCCTGTACCACAATTAGCACCAAATATTGACATTTTATTTCTTTATTAGGCAATAACAGGGGTTGTGTGTTATGCCTGCAGAATTGCCAGTACCTTACTGCTTTATCAGGAATTAATGCGAAAGGGGATACGATGGCTGATGTGAGTAATAGATTGAAATTTTGAAATTGATTTTCATGTAGATGTTGCCCCATCATTGATATTTTCTCTCTTCAAACTAGTTAGGTACTTGATTTTTATTATAATACATTTGTTTCACATTTCATTTATAAAACATTTAGCAGCTCTTTTTTCATGAGTCCTACAATGACCTTGTGAAACAGAACAAATAGTATCTGAATTTTAAAACTTACACCACGCTATAGGATGTGATGGCAAATGCATTTCTTTTCCTAGGACCTTGACTCAGTTGTCATTTCACTATGTTAGAAGTCTTTGGCTTGTTAGAATCCAGTACAGTCTGTACTTTCTAGCGTTTAAGTCCTCAGAGTCTTCCTTAATTTCCTACCATTTTCCCAAATGAAGTACACAGTCCTTTTTTATCACACCATATTTTTTTTTTCTTTTTGAGACAGGGTCTCACTGTCACCCAGGCTGGAGTGCAGTGGCACAATCACAGATCACTGCAGCCTGAAACTCCTGGCCTCAAGTGATGCTACCCCCTCAGCTTCCCAAGTACCTGGGACTACAGGCATGCCCCACCATGCCCAGCTAATTTTTTTTTTTTTTTTTTTTTTTCTTTTTAAGAGATGAGGGTCTAGTTATGTTGCCCAGGCTGGTCTCAAACTCTTGGGCTCAAGCAATCAGCCCGCCTCAACTGGGATTATAGGCATGAGCCACCATACCCAGCCTTCACAACATTGAGATATAATTCATATACTATTAATTCATGCATTTAAGCATACAGTTTAGTGGTTTTTATTATGTTCAGAGTTGTGCAGCCATCATCACTAATTTTAGAACATTTTCATCACCCCAGAAAGTATCTCTGCACCCATTAGTATTCACTCTCCATTTCCGCCTAAACAGCCCTGCCCTAGGCAACCACTAATATACTATTTGCCTGTTCCAGACATTTCATATAAATGAAATTATGCAATATGAATATATAATCTAACGAGCAATTTAAAAGTTAATGTTTAAAAACTAGACCACTTAATATAGTTATTCTAGATCAGAATAACTAATCATCTAGTTTAAATAGTTTCTTCCTGAAAGTGACTCTAAGAAATGTAAGATGGATATAATTTTTTCCTGTTTTATACGTTTCATGATTTATAAACGTCATCTTTCCATCTGAAAAAAATGGAAAATACATGATCTCTTTTGGGATTTATGTTTATTTCTATACATCATTCAAAGCTTTTGAATTTTGCACACACATCATGATGGCCTTGTGGCCTACAGATGCTAAGAACTTTGTTTTCTGCGCTGATGTCGCTATGTATGTGCCCTTGGACTGTAATGCTTTTGACAGTTTATGTATGCCTACCTCATACCCACCCCTTCTTGCAAAAATGTATATGAAGCATTTCATCACTCTTTTTAGGCTCCTTCTTTTTTTCTGTTAGCATTATATGAAACCCATAAATTTGTGTTTATATTTTTCACTGTGTTCACATACCTAAGTTCCTAAGCCTATGCCTTTTTGTTCCGCTAAGAATCTTCCTTGTTTTTACTGGTTTCTGGAAAAATCTCTATGTACTAACATTCATTTTCTCTCTTATCTACCGTCAGTCGCTGATTCATGAAGCTTTTATTCCTTTTACTTACTAGTTTAAAGTCCAATAAGTCATGAGAAAATGTTGGCAAACATTTTCTTTAAAGATTCAGTCTAATATTTTAGACTTTGTGGGCTGCGTATGGTCTCTTCTTTGTTTTTACAGTCTTTAAAAGTGTAATGTTAGCTCATGGGCCATATAAAAGCAGGCCTCAAGTCTTAGTTTGTTGATCCCTGATGTAGATCAAAAGCCCTTCAATTATATATTACTGTGTCATCCTTCTTCAGAGATCACATCATAAGTTGAGCATCCCTAATAAAAAAAATTCCCTAATAAAAAAGTCACAACTTTTTGCTCAAAGTTTATGCTCAAAGGAAATACTCATTGGAACATTTTGGATTCTCAGATTAGGGATGCTTAACCAGTATGTATATATACAAATATTCCAAAATCCAAAATCTGAAACACTTCTGGTCCCAAGAATTTCAAATAAGAGATATTCAACCTGTAATTGGTTTGAAGTATGAGTCAAACAGTAGTCTACTATGAGTAGTAAAAATTAATTCTGGTGGTATAAACTGTAATGCTCTACAAACTATTTGTGTAATTGTAGATTAGTTTTTACTTCTTAATGTAATATTAATACCTTAGGTTTCTAAACTGTTAACCTAAGTAGTAATGGTTTATGAAAATATGAGTTCCCTAGATAAATATAAGGGTTACAGAAATGCTTTTAATAATAGTGTCTCAAAAAGTGTGAATTGACTAATATCAAGAATATTGTTATAAAATGTTTTTGAACAGTAGTACTGCAGTATAATTAGTGAAAGATAAGAAAAAGTAACTCCTTACATAAAAAAAATTTTCTCTTTTTAGTGAATTAATTAAAGATGATTACAATGAAACTGTTCACAAAAAGTCAGAAGTTGTGATCACATTGGATTTCTGTATCAGAAACATTGAAAAAACTGTGAAAGTGTGAGTAGACTACTTCCTTACTAGTAGGGGTTAAATTATTAAATGTTCCATTTCTGTTTAATTATTTAGTTATTTGATTTAGTTATCCTTGGCACAATATGGCATGCTGTGCTAGGGTTTATATTAAAGATCAGCGGCTGGGCACGGTAGCTCATGCCTGTAATCCGAGCACTTTGGGAGGCCAAGGTGGATGGATCACGAGGTCAAGAGATCGAGCCCGTCCTGGCCAACACGGTGAAACCCTGTCTCTACTAAAAATACAAAAATTAGCTGGGTGTGATGGTGCACGCCTGTAGTCCCAGCTACTCGGGAGGCTGAGGCAGGAGAATCACTTGAACCCAGAAGGCAGAGGTTGCAGTGAGCTGAGATCGTGCCACCCCATTCCAGCCTGGTGACAGAACAAGACTCCATCTCAAAGAATAAAATAAAGATCAGCCTTAGATTAGTGATTACTTCATCATCACAAAGGCAAAAATGCCAGTTTTCTTGGTAAGAAATGAACACCATCTGTTAGTGGCATTTCCTCCCAGCCATTGGGTAGGGAAAGATAGTGGGAAAAACGTCTCATTTCTATCTTGTAAAACAGAAACTGTGAATAAGAAAATAGGAAACCTGTAATCAACAAAGGAAATAGGAGGAGTTATTCTAGAACAGCCTTTTAGTAGTATTTTTAGAAGTATAGGAATTACTTTTAGTTTATTCTTACTTGTGAATCTTATTCTTGAGAACGTGTTTTGAAAGAATGATATTTTTAACTGCCCTCTTTCTAGAATATACTATTTGTGAAGCAGAGGAAATACAATAAATGAAATCAATAATCACTATTGACCTTCATTAATTCTGAAATGTATTTTTACTATTATCGTGACATATGATTACTTGAAATTAATTGGTCTTTTCTGTTTTATCCATCCTTTGATCTGCAAATTTAAAATAGAAGAAGATAAAATTCCTTCTTCAGGCAGGCATCATGGTTTTGTTGTTGTTGTTGTTGTTGTTTTTTGAGACAGAGTCTCACTCTGTCATGTAGGCTGGAGTGCAGTCGCGCAATCTCTGCTCACTGAGCTCCTCCGCCTCCTGGGTTCAAGTGATTCTCCTGCCTCAGCCTCCCAAGTAGCTGGGACTATGGGCGCATGCCACCACGCCCGGCTAATTTTTTGTGTGTATTTTTAGTAGAGATGGGGTTTTACCACGTTAGCCAGGATGGTTTCCATCTCCTGACCTCGTGATCTTCCCACCTCCCAAGGTGCTGGGATTACAGACGTGAGCTACCACGCCTGGCCAGCATCAGGTTTTTTTTTTAACAATCTGCTGGCTTACAGACTTTGAATCAATTTTTTACTTTTAAATGGTTATGATGAAAGATCAAATTATTATTTATAAAGCATCTTTTTAAAACTGTGTATTGATTATACTCATTTAATTTTCTCTTTTGACTTTTCATATAGATATGAAAAGTTAATGAAGATCAACCTTGAAGCGGCAGAGTTAGGTGAAATTTCAGACATACACACCAAATTGTTGAGAGTAAGTATTTACAAAATTATGAAAATTGTAAGCTCATAACCTATTCCTTTGCTGGCACTATTAGATTTAAACATTCTTAGGTGCTAGGCATGGTAGTACACACCTATGGTTGCAGCTACTCAGGAGGCCGAGGCAGGAGGATCACTTGAACTGAGGCATTAAAGGCTGCCCCGAGTTATGATGGTGACACTGCACCCTAGCCTGGGCAACAGCACGAAATCTTGTCTGTAAAATAAATAATTTAAATAAATAAACTTATAGAGATGATGTTTCTCACTGCAGAGAAAGAATATTTTCCCATCTTTAGAAACTTCTTTACAATATGAAATACTCTTACTGCCTTGAAATTTTTTGTAACATATTCAAATGCCTGCTGTAATTTAAACCTCTCTCTCTGTCTCTCTCTCTCTCAGTGTTTAAATCCATAATGCTCTTGTGTTGTTGCTGTGACAGTTAAAGCAAGTTCATAAATGTAATTTCACATGCAGTTGAATGTAAAGTGCTTGAGCTTGTTTAGAAATAGATTTAAATTAGGCTGGGCACGGTGGCTTATGCCTGTAATTCCAGCACTTTGGGAAGCCAAGGCAGGTGGATCACCTGAGGTCAGGAGTTCGAGACCAGCCTGGCCAACATGGTGAAACCCTGTGTCATTAGCTGCGTGTGGTGGTGGACGCCTGTAATCCCAGCTGCTTGGGAGGCTGAGGCAGGAGAATCACTTGGACCCAGGAGGTGGAGGTTGCAGTGAGCCAAGATCACACCATTGCACTCCATCCTGTGTGACAAAAGCAAAACTCCCATCTCAAAAAAAAAAAAAAATTAAATTAGAAAATATTATCAGAGTTTTTTCTAAAATAAAAAGTTAAGGAAAGAAAGATTTGAGATCCTCAAGGCAGTAAGCAGTTCTATAACTAGAAAAAGAAATGAAGACAAGTCTCTACCCTGCTAAAAAATACAAAAGAATCTCAGGGAGTCTCCAAATCTCTTATTAAAATGTATTATAGAAGTGCACAGGTTTATATGTTAGTAATCAGTGAGAGCTGATTACTAATCCCAGACCTGCCCCATTTACCTGCCTACTCATGGTTGGCTACTTAAGCAAGGCCTTTTAATTCTTTGCATCCTTGGTTTCTTTTTCAGCAATTTCTTACCCTGCCCATCTTATGGGTTGTTGTACTAATTAAATGAGATAAATAAAAATACTGTACTCTTGGCTGGGTGTGGTGGCTCACACTGTAATCCCAGCACTTTGGGAGGCTGAGTTGGATCACTTGAGTCCAGGAATTCAAGACCAGCATGGGCAACATGACAAAACCCCATCTCTACAAAAAATACAAAAAAATTAGCCAGGCATGGTGGTGCACGCCTGTAGACCCAGCTACTTGGGAGGCTGAGATGGGAGGATCACTTGAGCCCAGGAGGCGAAGGTTACAGTGAGCCGAGATCATGCCACTTGCACTCCAGCCTGGGTGATAGAGCCAAGACTGTCTCAAAATAAATAAATAAGTAAATAAATGTATTGTAGTCTTGCAAGCTTTTAGTAGTTGAAGTATTCTTTCATAAGAATGGATGTTAAATTAAAAGTAAAAGGAACTTGATACAATGTCCTTTTCACTTTCCAGCTTAGGCTGATGTTTAGTTGTTTCTTTTCCTCAGTTTTAGATCTCAAACAGTGGTTTTCAAAATATGAGTAATGAACAACTAGTAGGTTATGAAGTTGAGTGCATTGTAATCAGCAATATATTTTTCAGTGGAACAGAAGAGAAAATGTCAGAATGCATCACATAAGGAAATCATTATTAATGAAACTTTGGATTCAGGTATATATACGCTTTAAATGTTACTGAGTTAAAACAGTGAGTTTCTTACTATGAGTTCTGGTCAAGAAAGTTTGAAAAACACAACTATAGAATAAAGTGATTAAAAGTCAGAAAGCACAAAATAGTCTTCCCCAGTATTTTGTCTGCATTTAAATATAGGCAGCCATATTGCTGTCAGTGTTTTATATTCTTTCTCTGTTTTCACCCTAGAACATGATTTACCTGCTCATAGGCCTAGTGGACATTTATTTCCAGGGCCAGCATCATTTGAGCACTTTAAATCAAAATTAATATATTTTCTTTTGGGGATCTCAAAATGTTTCTCATTTTTATGACATTCCTGTGAGATTGAGATTCCTTTTTTTAAAAAAAAAAAAAAAAAAAACAGAGTTTCCCTCTTGTTGCCCAGGCTAGAGTGCAATGGCACAATCTCGGCTCACCGCAGCCTCCACCTCCTGGGTTCAAGCGATTCTCCTGCCTCAGCCTCCCAAGTAGCTGGGATTACAGGCATGTGCCACCACACCCAGCTAATTTTGTATTTTTAGTAGAGACGGGGTTTCTCCATGTTGGTCAGGAACTCCCAACCTCAAGTGATCTGCCCGCCTTGGCCTCCCAAAGTGCTGGGATTACAGGCATGAGCCACCTTGCCTGACCAAAATTAAGATTTCTTATGAGAAAGCATAGATGACTAATAGCTTGAGGTAATGGAGTCTTATGACATCAGGACTTCTCACTTCAAAGCAACTACTTTTCCCTAGATTTCATTTTTTCTCTTTTTCTTTTTTTTTTTTTTTTTTTTTAGTAGAGACGAGGTTTCACCGTGGTCTCGATCTCCTGACTTTGTGATCTGCCCGCCTCGGCCTCCCAAAGTGCTGGGATTACAGGCGTGAGCCACCACGCCCGGCCTCTTTTTCTTTTTTTTTTGAGATGGAGTCTCGCTCTGTCGCCAGGCTGGAGTGCAATGGCATGATCTCGGCTCACTGCAAATTCTGCCTCCTGGGTTTGTGCCATTCTCCTGCCTCAGGCTCCTGTGCCTGGCTTCCTATTGGAGACCTTAAAGAAATTTTTCCCACACAAAAGTAAAATTTATAAGTAGAAAAAATACCACATATATTCTGCACCCAAAAAATGATTCTTAAAAGTTTTTATCCATTGCCCTGCAGCAGTGGTTCTCAGAGTGACTCCTGGGTCACAGGGCTCAGTGGTTCACACCTGTAATCCCAGAACTTTGGGAGGCTGAGGTGGGCGGATCACTTGAGGCCAGGAGTTTGAGACCAGCCTGGCCAACATGGTGAAACCCTGTCTCCACTAAAAATACAAAAATTAACCGGTGTAGTGGCAGACGCTTGTAATCCCAGCTACTGGGGAGGCTGAGGCAAGAGAATCACTTGAACCTGGGAGATGGAGGTTGCTGTGAGCCGAGATCATGCCACTGCACTCCAGCCTGGGCGACAGAGACCCTGTCTCAAAAAATAAAAAATAAGAAGAGTGGCTTCTGGGCCAGCAGCTTCAGCCTCACATGGGAACTTACTAGAAATGCACATTTTGGGACCCCACCTCGGATATGTTGAGTCAGCAACTCAGCTGGCAGAACCCAGCAAAGGCCCTTTTTAATAAGCCTTCCAGGTGATTCTTATGCTGCTAAAATTTGGGTAATCACTCTTTTCATTTTCTTGTATATGTATTATTAAATGATTGTTACTCTACAAACATATGGTTGTTATTTTTACTTTTTGTATAACATTATAGTGTAGGCATTTTCCAGGTTTTTTTGGTAACACCATTTTCTTAATGATACCATGTTGCAGCCAGTGGATTTATTACAGTCTTACTTATTATTCCTCTACTGTTGGTACTTTAGTTTGCTTTTCACTCTTCTATGTAATGCTGTAAGAAATGACTTTTTCCATAAACTGTTTTCCATATATTGGATGTATAAGTTAACACATTTTAAACAGTAATGTTAAAAAAGACACAAAGCATAAAAACCAAGATATATATTTGATCATATAAAAATTTAAGCCAGGCACAGTGGCTCATACCTATAATCCCAGCACTTTGGGAGGCCAAGGTAGGGGTAGACTGGTTGAGCTCAGGAGTTCAAGACCAGTCTAGGCAACACGGTGAAACCCCATCACTACCAAAAAAAAAAACAAAATAAAAATTCTCAAGGCGTGATGGCACGCACTTGTAGTCCCATCTACTCAGGAGGCTTAAGTTGAGAGGATAACTTGAACTCAGAAGGCAGAGGTTGCAGGGAGCTGAGATTACGTCACTGCACTCCAGCCTGGGTGACAGAATGAGACTCTGTTTCAAAAATAAAATAAAAATTTAAGATCTCTGTATGTTTAAAAAATGCTAGAACGCAAATAAGTTGGGAAAATGTGATAAAGGGTTTTTTATAAAAATATCTCATACACATTGATAAGGAAAATAGTCTGCAAAAAGTAGATGAGCAAAGAATGTTTAGAGACAATTTATAAATGAAGAAAATATATCTGGTGAAAACACTCTTGAAAAAAAATGCTCAAATCCAATAGCAAGAAAAAATTGCTTGTTAAAACAGTAAGATACTATTTTTGTCTTTCAGATTTTCTTTTTTTTTTTGAGGCAGAGTCTTGCTCTGTCGCCCGGACTGGAGTGCAATGGCCGGATCTCAGCTCACTGCAAGCTCCGCCTCCCGGGTTTACGCCATTCTCCTGCCTCAGCCTCCCGAGTAGCTGGGACTACAGGCGCCTGCCACCTCGCCCGGCTAGTTTTTGTATTTTTAGTAGAGACGGGGTTTCACCATGTTAGCCAGGATGGTCTCGATCTCCTGACCTCGTGATCCGCCCGTCTCGGCCTCCCAAAGTGCTGGGATTACAGGCTTGAGCCACCGCGTCCGGCCATCTTTCAGATTTTCAAGGCTTAAAAAATTATAATGCCAGTGCTGACAAGAGTGTGGTTTAAAGAGCACCCTTGTTTTTTGCTAGTGGCAATGTCAGCTGCTACTGACAACATTATTTGAAAGGCAATAGTGTGTATCAGGACCTTTAAAATATTTGGACTTATTTATCCTTTAAGCCTAACCTTCATCCTTTCTTCATAAATTTTAGAAATACTGTATGCATTTCTGTGTTAGGTAAGTGATAAATTTCCTAAGCTTAAAATGAACAGAATCTTAGGTGAGGTTTCTTTTCATTTTCTGTTTTTAAGAGGAGTTGCTTTGGTTTGGCCTCTTAAAACAAGAAGAGCACAAATCTTGCTACCTACACAGTTGATACTTGGGACTGTTCTAGTAGTTCTATTTAATTTTCACAACAGGGCTGTGAGATGGAGAATTAACCACTTTTTACGGATAAGGAAACAAGATTAGAAGTATTTTACATGTGGTTTTAGAAGGGTATTGAATGAAATGTTTTATAAGATGTACTAGTGCTGGTCTCATGTTTTATTATCATACTGTACCCCTGGTGGAAATCAATGTAAGGAACTCTTGTATTTAAAAATGGAAATAATTACTGTGCCTTTGAATTGAAGTAGTCTACAAAAGAAATGTGGTCCACACTTTAGACTTTGTTGGTACTGTGATAATCATTTCTGGCTTTTGGCAACCTGGATCTGAACCTTTGGTTTTATTTAGCTTTCCAGTTCTCAGGGAACAATAGAAACCAGTCTTCAGGATATTGACAGCAGATTATCTCCAGGTGGATCGCTGGCAGATGCATGGGCACATCAAGAAGGCACTCATCCAAAAGATAGAAAGTAGGTTATAGCTTTGTGCGTAGTTTCTGCTCTTATTAATGTCCTTTTTCACATTGACTCAGTTAATTTATTTGAGTTTTTCTTCCTTAAATAGTGTGGAAAAACTACAAGTCCTGTTAAATTGCATGACAGAGATTTACTATCAGTTCAAAAAAGACAAAGCAGAACGTAGTAAGTAAAATTTGCTGTTTGTTAATTTAATAAATCCTTCTTAGTAATTAGTTATAATTCAGTTAAATTAATTTGGCATATCTGTAAGGGTGGCTTCTTAAGCTGTTTGTTTCGGAGATGTGATTCTGTCAGGAAAAAGGTTGATTGTGTTAAAAAAAAAAAAACTATCCTTAAAATCAACCTTTTGGATACTTTAAATCAGGGTCATGAACTCCAGAACCTCTAAAGGCCAGGCAGGTAACAAAGGAATGAGATTGGCCAGTGGGGACTTATCTACAGGGGAGAGCCACTACTCAGATTCACCAAAGGTATTGCCCAGTCTTCCCATTTCTCAGAAAAAGCTAGAAATACAGAATTTGTTAGAAATATCTTGATTTTTAAATGTTAACAGTTAATTGCTTTTTACATTGTTATTTACAGACCAAATAAAAGCATCTGTGGGCCATTAGAAGCCCATGAGCCACAAATCTATGACATCTGCTTCAAACTCTTAGCCTTTTTGAAGCAGTGATCTCGAAAGAAAATATGTTGTGTATAATGATATGATTCTACATTAACAACAGTAATATATGTTCCTATTTCTAGGACTAGCTTATAATGAAGAACAAATCCACAAATTTGATAAGTAAGTATCCAGATTATGTTTAATAATTAGTTATTTTTGGTGCTATTTTGGTTATCTTTATTAGGATTCTTCTTAAAGTTGAAATTAATTACAATTAAAAGTGCATTTTAATCTTGATTTTACAGGATTGTTACAATATGTACACATTTTTGAGGTTCACACATCTGCTCCCTAATTGGGAAGTTACCATGATGGGAGAAGGAGAGGGGAGAAAGATTACTGTTCCAGTCAGTCACCTTCTGCCTCATGTGCTCTGATTACAGAAGGACAGATAATAGAGCACAGGCGAGGGCAGACTTAACCACCATCTTAACTTTAACCTCATTCAATAGGCATTTTTTTTTACATCCATTTTGAACCTTCTCTTTATCTTCTTGCTGCTATAATGTCTTAGGAACGTTTACTTTCTACTGTAGATACTCTAAAGCCACAACAATCATTATAAGAAAAAGATACATTTCATATATTTGAAAATTTATAAATATCGAAAGTAGAAACAGTGACATTGGTTTAAGCCTCTTGGATTATTTCTAAATTACAGGCAAAAACTGTATTACCATGCAACCAAAGCTATGACGCACTTTACAGATGAATGTGTTAAAAAGTACGAGGCATTTTTGAGTAAGTCAGAAGAATGGATGAGGTGAGGAAACTTTTGGAATAATTAGTGGTTGACTGCACAATATAAATGTACATTTGAAGTAAGAATGTTTCACTAGACTGCATATCAGTTGATTCTTCTTGGTTTTCAGAAAGATGCTTCATCTTAGGAAACAGTTATTATCTCTGACTAATCAGTGTTTTGATATTGAAGAAGAAGTATCAAAATATCAAGACTATACTAATGAGGTAGGTACAGCTATCAAAAGAAAAAAAGCTTTTTTCTCATTAGGAAAAATTAAAATTCTTCTCAGTTTATGACTGATAGTGATTGACAGGGAAGAAATGGGATATAATGTGCCTACATTCAGTTCTACCCACCAATTTTTAATATGTATTTTGAGCCAAGTTTTAAGAATGTGGATGTTTTACAGCGAAAAACAGCTGATAAACCATCCTTTTATCAACTATAAGAAAAGTTTCTTTCTTAAAAGGGTGTTGATTTAAGTATTGTATCATTGATAGTTTTGAAATCAAAATTTAAAGTTTTTATAAAGGACTTATTAAAAGCTGTAACACTTGATGTCAGATCTGTAGTAAGTACTTTTGTTCTGTGATTAATGTGGGGTTTTTTTCTTTTTTGGATGTTTTAGTTACAAGAAACTCTGCCTCAGAAAATGTTTGCTGCTTCCAGTGGAATCAAACATACCATGACCCCAATTTATCCAAGTTCTAACACATTAGTAGAAATGACTCTTGGGTAAGAAACTCATCATTTGGAAACTGTAGTGTTTCCATTTGCTTTCATTGCAGTTTGTGCTCTTGCTCTTACATTTTGAAATTTTTTATGTTTGTTGTAATACAATGTTTAATCAAGTTATTTATTGACTAGTTAAATTTAGAAAACTGAAACATAAACATCATTCTAAAACATTTGCATACTTTTTTGAGCAAAAGTGCTTGTTTATTTTATATAGTATGAAGAAATTAAAGGAAGAGATGGAAGGGGTGGTTAAAGAACTTGCTGAAAATAACCACATTTTAGAAAGGTGAGTAATACAAAAATAATTATTGTGATTTTCTTTGCAATTGAGTTCATACACATCTGTACTTATATCTTCCCTGTGTCAATAGATTCAGCAGTGGTAAAGGGTCGGAAAGTCAGAACTCAGGTTTTTCTCTCTATGATTGCGTATTTGTGATGCCTTTTAACGGTTGATTAGTTCCATTTTATAGAAGCACTGGTTAATCGAATTACTTATTTGAATTGTAAAGATCAAACTCTATTTACATTATTTTTATAACTGAATTCATTGGAATCATAATTTTCAATTTGGTGAGTCAGAGTTGCTTGTTAAGATACCAGAACTCTGGTGCTGAGTAGCTTACAGAGTCCGCTGCACACCTCCTTGCAGGTGAAAGCCATAGGTAAATGCAGTACTTTGAGGAGCTAGGTGTCTGCTTATTATCTGCAAAATCCTAATAGATAAGGCCGAAAGAGATTTGAAAACCTGAAGAGGCAATAAAGCAATTTTTGGATGACTGTTTTCCTTATCCTGATTCCTCAGAGAAATTAAGTCATATTTGACTCTTTAATAGAACCCTTCCTTTTTCAAGCCTTTAGGTGCTCCTCTATGGGTTCTCAAACCCTTGTAATGCTAATAAAAATATTTCACATTTGGCCGGGCACGGTGGTTCACACCTGTAATCCTAGCACTTTGGGAAGCCGAGGCAGGCAGATTGCCTGAGCTCAGGGGTTCAAAACCAGCCTAGGCAACATGGCAAAATGCTGTCTCTACCAAAAATACAAAAATTAGCCGGGCATGGTGGTGCACACCTGTAATCCCAGCTACTGGGGAGGCTGAGGCACGAGGAATCGTGTGAATCTGGGAGGTGGAGGTTACAGTGAGCCAAGATCATGCCACTGCACTCCAGCCTGGGTTGACAGAGCGAGACTCTGTCTCAAAAAAAAAAAAAAAAAAAAGGAGATGGAATTTTTGGGTCAGAGAGTATGCCAATTTAAATTGTGTTGGGTTTTACTAATTTGGTTGTTTTTTTTTTTTTTTTCTTCCTGAGACAGAGTTTCTCTGTTGCCCAGCCTGGAGTCCAATGGTACAATCTCAGCTCACTTAACCTCCACCTCACAGGTTCAAGTGATTCTCCTGCCTCAGCCTCCCAAGTAGCTGGGATTACAGGCACCCACCACCACACCCAGCTACTTTTTTGTATTTTTAGTGGAGATGGGGTTTCACCATGTTGGCCATGCTGGTCTTGAACTCCTGACCTCAGGTGATCCACCCACCTCAGTCTACCAAAGTGCTGGGATTACAGGCATGAGCCACCGCACCCGGTCAATTTTGTTCTTTAAAAGGGTGTTTGTTATAGTCCTAAACAAACAAAACTTACGCATTTGGCAACATTGAATGTATAATGTCTTTTAAACGTTTGCCAATTTGTTTAGTAAAAACTGAGATCTTATTTTAATTTATATTTCTGTGGTTTATAGTGCTGTCAAACATCGTTTAATATGTTTGTTCAATTTCCATTTTTGGGGGGAGTTACTCGTTTTTAAAAATATTTTTCTTGTTTATAGTAATTATCCAACTTTTTTATAGTATCCAATTTACAGTTTCTTCACAGCTTTAGCTAAATCCTTTCAGGCTTAAAGATCACCAAGTAGAAGAGACTATAAAGATGTGCTTTTGTTTTTTTTTTTTTGAGACAGAGTCTCACTGTGTCGCCAGGCTGGAGTGCAGCGGTGCGATCTTGACTCACTGTAACCTCTGCCTCCCGAGTTCAAGCGATTCTCCTGCCTCAACCTCCCAAGTAGCTGGGACTACAGGCGCACGCCATCATGCCCAGCTGATTTTTGTATTTTTAGTAGAGACAGGGTTTCACCATGTTGGCCAGGATGGTCTCGATCTCTTGACCTCGTGATCCACCTGCCTCGGCCTCCCTAAGTGCTGGGACTACAGGTGTGAGCCACCATGCCCGGCCAAAGATGTGCTTGTAACAAACTTATATTTAACCACTTATTCCTTGAGGAATAAAATCCCAACTTCCTAAACCACATTTAGTAAGTCAATTCCTCCTATGTTTTATTTGCAGATTTTTTGACAATATATGGGTGATATAACATGGCATAATCTTAACTTAAATGTTAAGTGCCAGAACTAGTAATGGAAGCCAGATTTTGTTCAGAGTATTACACTACTCTGTCTCCATGTGGATAACCCACTATCACTGCAAATTTTTTTTTGAATCTAAAATCATCTGTCCTAACTCAATTTTCCCTCTACTCTCCTTAATCCTGTTTGAAGGTACCACCTTTCTCCTATTCCCTTAAACATAAATTATTTTAGACACTTAATCTTCTTTATTCCCTCTCAACAAGTTTGGCTCCCATATTTCCCCTTGTCACCCTCATTCAGATTTCCTTTCCCTTTCATATGTGGTGTATGGTAATAACCAACCTATTTTTTTCTTAACCCCAAGCTCTTCCCATCTGTCTTGGGTATTACAGCCAAAATCATCTTTCAGAATACTGATGTAATCATACGACTTATTTGGCTCAAAAGTTTCTAAACTCCTGTTACCTAAAAAGTCAAGTCTAAATTTATACTCCATTCAAAGAGTATAATAGTCTGGTCCCAGCCTGTTCACCCAACTTTACTTCCCACTGCTCCCCAAGATAGCATTGTGTTCTCTAGCAAGGTATCATTTCTCAACTTCCGTTGGGTATGTCACACTCCCAACTCAGAAACCTTTTTTTTTTTTTTTTTTTTTTTTTTGAGACAAAGTCTCACTCTCTTACCCAGGCTAGAGTGTGGTGGCGTGATCCCAGCTCACTGCAACCTCTGCCTCCTGGGTTCAAGCAATTCTCCTGCCTCAGCCTCCTGAGTAACTGGGACTATAGGCACGTGCCACCACACCCAGCTAATTTTTGTATTTTTAGTAGAGAAGGAGTTTTGCCATATAGGCCAGGCTGGTCTCAAACTCGTGACCTCAAGTGATCCTCCTGCCTCGGCCTCCCAAAGTGCTGGGATTGCAGGCATGAGCCACCGCGCCCTGCCCCAACTCTATCTTAGTTTATAAATCCCACCCCACCAGAAAGAAATTATCCAGTTCTTACTAACAGTTTCTTAATTACATCATTACGTCGATTTTTCATGTATTTATGATAATACCATGCTGTTCCAGTAAGAAATAGAACAAATGGTAGTTGCTTAAACTCTTTAAAAATAAATAGCTATTTATTCCTCTGAAAAGTATTTTAAGGTTGGGGGCCTTTATACATAAATTCAACTTTTGAGATTACCTTTTTTCTTTTTGTATGTGTTTTAGGTTTGGCTCTTTAACCATGGATGGTGGCCTTCGCAACGTTGACTGTCTTTAGCTTTCTAATAGAAGTTTGAGAAAAGTTTCTGTTTGCACAAGAAAATAACGCTTGGGCATTAAATGAATGCCTTTATAGATAGTCACTTGTTTCTACAATTCAGTATTTGATGTGGTCATGTAAATATGTACAATATTGTAAATACATAAAAAATATATAAATTTTTGGCTGCTGTGAAGATGTAATTTTATCTTTTAACATTTATAATTATATGAGGAAATTTGACCTCAGTGAGCACGAGAAGAAAGCCATGACCGACCAATGTGTTGACATACTGATCCTCTACTCTGAGTGGGGCTAAATAAGGCATTTTCTCTGACTGCCTACTGGAAATATTTTTAAGTGGAACCAAAATAGGCATCCTTACAAATCAGGAAGACTGAGTTGACACGTTTGTAAATGGTAGCACGGTGGCTACTGTGAGTGGGGAGCAGAACCGCACCACTGTTATACTGGGATAACAATTTTTTTGAGAAGGATAAAGTGGCATTATTTTATTTTACAAGGTGCCCAGATCCCAGTTATCCTTGTATCCATGTAATTTCAGATGAATTATTAAGCAGACATTTTAAAGCGAATTCATTATTAAAAACTTCTCATTTTTTTCCTTTGGCCATAAATGTATAATTGTCATTAAAATTCTAAGGTCATTTCAACTGTTTTAAGCTGTATATTTCTTTACTTTAATTCTGCTTACTATTTCATGAAAAAAATAAATTTCTCAATTTTACTGTAAAGAGTTCATGTGTTTCTATGTATTCAGTTTGTGAAGCAAAAGTTATCTTTTGAAAGTAACAATATAGATGGTAATCATAAACTACTCTCAGAATATTGGATATAGGGACAATTTTGTATCTCTTCTAAACCCACTAATTCTCAATTTAGTATAGAAGTTCTTTCATATACTTAGGGTATACAAATTGAAAAGAAACATTTTCTTTTTTTTTTTTTTTTGAGACAAGTCTCGCTCTGTAGCTCAGGCTGGAGTACAGTGGTGTGATCTCTGCTCACTGCAACCTCGGCCTCCGAGGTTCAAGCAATTCTCCTGCCTCAGCCTGCCAGGTATTTAGGATTACATGCCAGGTAGCTAGGATTACAACCACCACGCCTGGCTAATTTTTGTATTATTAGTAGAGATGAGGTATCACCATGTTGGTCAGGCTGGTCTCAAATTCCTGGCCTCAAGTAATCCGCCCGCCTCAGCCTCCCAAAGTGCTGAGATTAGAGCTATGAGTCACCACGCCCAGCCAAAAAGGAATGTTTTCTCTGAAAAATCTACCCAGAGTCCTAGACCAAGGGATTGTGCTTAGCAAGAAAGTATTTCATCATTTCATCCAACAGGACTTTTCTTTCTTTTGGTTTTGGTTTCTGGCTTTTCAGACTGGTGAAGTGTGATTACATACAGCCTGCGTATCATAAAAAGAACATATCCTAAAGAAAAATAAATTTGTGTACCAAGAACATCAGTAACCCTCAGTTTTAAGAAATGAGAAGATTAGAATTTTATGTGAGATTATAATGCATTATTGTAGTGGAGAATTTTAGGCATCATATGTACACATAACAAATAAATGCAAGGGTGAATGCCTTTATTTAAATAATACAGTTATTCACTGTCAGTTACCTGTTTAGTTTGAGAGTGTGTGGGGCAAGGAAGTATTTAATCCCGCTTTAATTTTCCACTTGACCATCTAATATGGGTGTCTTGTATAGTTTAAAAGCTTACATCACTGAATATTAGGTAAAATTTTACTCAAATTATGTGATTATTTGATATATTTGCCAATTTAGTTTTTATTTCAGCACCTCTAGCACAGAACACCAATAAACAGAACCTTTATGTGGAGATTGTATTTTTATTAATAGTATTGATAGGACTATATCTATTCCACAGTAGTATTTTTGAAGTTTGACTCTTATTCCCCCATTACAGTGACATGGAAGAGAAGCATTCTTGCTTTCAGTATTTTACCCTCAAAAATGCATCCTCATTCAAAACATTTATTTTTCAAAACATTTTAAATAAATAAATGCATGGTGATACCAGTCTGCTAATTTTCAGTGACTATTTAAATGAAATTAGCTTTAAAATAAGTTGTATCTTCACTTTAGTAGCCCTTTTTAAATATTATATTTTGAAAAGATAGCAATTAATGGTATAAAAATAGTATATATAACAAATAGCAGACGGGTGTGATGGCTCATGCCTGTAATCTCAGCACTTTGGGAGGCTGAGGCAGGGATATCACTTGAGATCAGGAATTCTATACCAGCCTGGGCAACATAGCAAGAGCCCTGTCTCTACAAAAAAAAAACAACAAAATGTTAATTAGCCAGGCATGCTGGTATGTGCCACAGTCCCAGCTACTCAGAGGCTGAACTGTGAAGACTGCTTGAGTCGAGGAGTTCAAGGTTACAGCAAGCTATGATTGCCAGCCTGGGTGGCAGAGAGAGACCCTGTCTCAAAAAATTAAAATAGAAGAGTTAGTAGTTAGAACTCTTAGCGTAAAACAAGTTAAAGTACGGACAGCGGAAAAAATAAAAGTGAAATAAGTGAACATAAAGTATATGAAAAGAAGGGATAGCTTTGGCCAGGTGTGGTGGCTCACGCCTGTAATCCCAACACTTTGGGAGGCCAAGGCGGGCAGATTGCCTGAGGTCAGGAGTTCGAGACTAGGCTGGCCAACATGGTGAAACCCTGTTTCTACTAAAAATAAAAAAATTAGCTGGGCATGGTGGCAGGTGTCTGTAATCCCAGCTATTCGGGAGGCTGAGGCAAGAGAAACGCTTGGACCTGGGAGGCGGAGGTTGGAGTGAGCCAAGATTGCGCCACTGCATTCCAACCTGGGCAACAAGAGTGAGACTTCGTCTCAAAAAAAAAAAGCTTCAAGTAAATAAACAGGAACGTAAGGTTAGGAAAGAAATGGGAAAAATAATCCCATTAAGTCTCCTAAAATTTGAGCTGCTGGCCAGGTGCGGTGGCTCATGCCTGTAATCTCAGCACTTTGGGAGGCTGAGGCAGGCCAATCACCTGAGATCAGGAGTTCGAGACCAGCCTGACCAACATGGTGAAACACCGTCTCTACTAAAAATAAAAAATTAGGCTGAGCATGGTGGCTCACGCCTGTAATCCCAGCACTTTGGGAGGCTGAGGCGGGTGGATCACGAGGTCAACAGATCAAGACCATCCTGGCCAACATGGTGAAACCCCGTCTCTACTAAAAATACAAAAAATAGCCAGGTGTGGTGGCATGTGCCTGTAGTCCCAGCTACTTGGGAGGCTGAGGCAGGAGAATTGCTTGAACCTGGGAGGCAGAGTTGCAGTGAGCTGAGATTGTGCCACCTGCACTCTAGCCTGGCAACACAACAAGACTCCATCTCAAAAAAATAAATAAATAAAAATAATTAGCTGGGTGTAGTGGCATGCACCTGTAGTCCCAGCTACTCAGGAGGCTCAGGCAGGAGAATCACTTGAACCCGGGAGGTGGAGGTTGCAGTGAGCTGAGATTGCACCACTACACTCCAGTCTGAGCAACAGAGTGAGACGCCATCTCAAAAAAAAAAAAAAAATCCAGCTGCCATTATTTTGGAGGTTACCAAATTACTGGCTTATAGACCTGATTATACCATGTCAAAAAGAAATGCTTCTTAGATATTAAAAAAATCAACATTTCTTTACAAATGGTAGTGTCTTTATCAATAAATTATCCAGAAAAAAATTACAATAATCCTGAACTTTTTATGGTTGTTTTGGTTTAGATTGTTTTTATTTCTTTGGTTTTTGTTTTTACAATAGTGTTTACCTTTTGTGGTGATCTGTGTTAAAAGTAAGAGATAGATTGTTTAGAATTAAGAAAGGAACTATCAGTAGGAATAAGCACTCTCAACTGAAATGTCAACAATTTATTCCCTTTTCAGAATTACAGCCACCACCAGGGCTAGTCTTTTTTTTTTTTTTTTTTTTTGAGTTGGAATTTCACTCTTGTTGCCCAGGCTGGAGTGCAATGGCGCAGTCTCGGTTCACTGCCACCTCCGCCTCCCGGGTTCAAGTGATTCTCCTGCCTCAGCCTCCCAAATAACTGAGATTACAGGTGCCCAGCACCATGCCTGGCCAATTTTTGTATTTGTATTAGAGATGGGGTTTCACCATGTTGGTCAGGCTTGTCTCAAACTCCTGACCTCAGGTTATCTGCCTGCCTCAGCCTCCCAAAGTGCTGGGATTACAGGTGTAAGCCACCACACCTGGCCAAGAGCTAGTCTTTTGTTTCTAATTTCACCTCACTCAGATGTGTTTTATACATTGTGCTTTGTCTTTGAGGAAGTGCTGCAGAAAATTTACAATCACTCAAATTTTTGAAACTGGTAAGTGCTGGGGCAGACACAGTTGAAGGGAAAAACATTTAAAGCAATCTTAACAGTACTGTTTTAGCTGGATTCTCCACCCCACATCCCACTTTTAAGAAGACCTGAAAAACTCTTACACTGTTGTTTTAGTTGGACTTGCTCCCCACTTGTCACTTATAAGAAGAATCAAAGTCCAAATTCTTAAGAAATACTGAAAGTGGAATAGAAAACAAAAACATCTGATCTGGAAATAAAAACTGGCAATATAATAATAATATCCCTTGTTTCTCTTTAGAGAGTAAATCAGCTCCAAAAATTTGTTGTGGCATATAAAAAGCAAGCATCAGGCTGTTTAAGCGACTTAGCTCCTAAATGAATATATGAATAAGTTTATTTCTTTTGACATAAACAGAAGGCACAAGGACCAACTGTTAGACATAGTCTCAGGAGTGATGATGGGAACCTCAGTATGAGCTGCGTGGTAAACAACTAGGCATTGATGTCTGCTGAAATGCTGAAAGGGATTCAATAATGTTAGAAGTTCTAGAGAATTGTTCAATAAATGGTTAAAGATCAAAATAGGACCCTGGGGGAAAATGTTCTTTTGCACTTTTTTTTTTTTTTTTTTTTTTTAAGATACAGTCTTGCTCTGTCACCCAGGCTGGAGTGCAGTGGTGCAATCATAGCTCGCTACAGCTTCATCTGGGTTCTAGCAGTCCTCCCACCTCAGCCTCCTGAGTAGCTGGGACTATAGGTACATGCCACCACACCCAGCTTTTTTGTTTTTTTGTTTGTTTGTTTGTTTTTGTAGAGACAGCACTTTGTTGCCTAGGCTGGTCTTGAGCTGCTGGACTCAAGCAATCCTCCCATCTCAGCCTCCTAAAGTGCTGGGATTACAGGTGTGAGCCCCTGTGCCTGGCACTTTTACACATTTTTTGACTCATAAGAACTAATTTTTTTTTCTGGGATAAATTCCTGCCAGAGTTTAAAATAAGATTCTTTTTTCCAGTAAAAATGCACAAAACAAATGGGATCAAGGCTATGGCTTTAGGAGATTGCTTGCCCATCACCACTAAGTCCTGCAACTTACCACTGACAATTCTGTTGGAAGTTGAGTTAGTTAATACTGTTTTTTTTTTTCACTCCTCTGTGAAAATAATTGTGTTTTTATGAACGAGGTCAGGAGGTCCATGCTTGAAAATTACCAAGTGTTGCATTAGATTAGAGCTTCTTTTAAGAAAGCTTAAAACTCTTTCTTTAGAAAGAACATCTATTAATACAGTTTCTAGTTATGAGGGCCAAGGCCTAAAGGACAAGCCAAAAGAATGACAGAGGAAGGGGATTTAGGGCTAACAGGTGGTCCCCAGACATATTGGCTGAAAGGCAGTTCACAGCTAAAGTGTCATATGTGGGTGTTACTATGCTCCTCATCCATGCTCTCTGTAGCGAGTTGTTCTGGAACACTCCTGGTTCTCGCTATGGCCATAAGAAGTGACTTTCATGAGACCTTCAGAAGAATAGCCCGGCTCTTTTACTGGTTCCCCAAATCACTGACCTGCTCAAAGAATCGGAAATCCAAGCTGCTCTGGAGCCAAGGTGGGGGTAAGTTACCTCAGGCTAATGCCTTATTTCAAATCCATTTTTTTCTGTTACATTTTTAAATGGAGCCTCCCTCTAGTGGGCAGGGAGGAGTGGGAAAGAAAAGTCTTGAAGCCTTTAAAAGGTATTTTTCCACTTGGTCATCTGGAGGGAAAATTGAGAGAAAATAAAGTTAAGCATTTTGAGGCTGCAGTATTAGAAACCATGAACACTGTTACAATCCAATTGTATGCTTTTTAGGCATTTTGATTCCGAAAAGTTGACTAGAGAGAGATGGAGAATGTTTCGTATTTAAAAACAACAAAAACAGCTCTTATTCTCAGGGACTCTTAACTTGTCCTAGTACTAAAACATTTTAGAATAAACAGAACATAAAAAATAAGTCACAATGAGTTCCCTTCCTTTTCATAGGAAACTAAAAAGGTCAGTGGGCCTTAAATCTCTTTTATTTGCGTCAGTTTATGCATCACATTTTAGTCAGGTATTTATTGATGTGAGAATTTAAAGCACCTTATATTTGCTACCACATAAAGCCCTGCCTTTTCCGTCCAGTCCTGCCTGACTGGAATATGCAAGGGTCAGAGGAGAGGGGGTTAAATGGAGTAGATGACCCCTCCAAGTCTGGTATCTGCAGGAGCCCAGCTTTTGCCTTCATACTCTGCAGCACTGGTTGTACTACTTACACTACTTAAGCCAATTCTCTCATTTCATAATGTTTCATCTTGCAACTGAATCAAAATTCTAATTATGTTTCTTTCACACCTATGTAGCTCAGCATTTTATGTAAGTGCTTAACAATTACATCAGTTGTATTATGTGTTTGATACATTATCACACATAATCTGATGATGTGCCAGATTATCCAGTGCCAGACCCTCCTTTAAAAACAGAAGTGAAGACTGGGCCCCATGGCTCATGCCTATAATCTCAGCACTTTGGGAGGCCAAGGCGGGTATATTACCTGAGGTGAGGAGTTCAAGACCAGCCTGGCCAACATGGTGAAAACCAGTCTGTACTAAAAATACAAAAAAATTAGCTGGGCATGGTGGCTGGTGCCTGTAATCCCAGCTACTCAGGAGACTGAG
>NC_045443.1:61585026-61591005 GCF_002776525.5 Piliocolobus tephrosceles
AAAAAAAAAAAAAAAACAGAAGTGATTATGATCTATAATCACCAAGGTGTGATTAAGAAATTTATTTAAAAGCATGCAGGCCGGGTACAGTGGCTCACGCCTATAATCCCAGCACTTTGGGAGGCCCAGGCAGGTGGATCACCTGAGGTCGGGAGTTCCAGACAAGTCTGACCAACATGGAGAAACCCCATCTCTACTAAAAATACAAAATTAGCTGGGTGTGGTGGCGCACGCCTGTAATCCCAGCTACTTGGGAGGCTGAGGCAGGAGAATTGCTTGAAAACCCAGGAGGCGGAGGTTGCGGTGAGCCGAGATTGCGCCATTGCACTCCAGCCTAGGCAACAAGAGTGAAACTCTGTCTCAAAAAAAAAAAAAAAAAGAATGCAATTCATTTAAAAAAGAAATAAGAAATTTATAAAATATAATGCCTAGGACATTTCAATCATCCATTTTTTCTTTAATTTTTTTTCATTCTTTCTCACTGTCAAAATAGAGATAATATCAAGTCTCTGTTTATATGTACCATTCTTCAGATATGGATTAACACAATTTGGGATGTTAGAGCCCCAAGAGAACTTAAGAAAAATCATCTTCACCAATTGCTTCATTTTAAAGATAAGCAAAAAGGCCAGGGGCGGTGGCTCAGGCCTGTAATCCCAGCACTTTGGGAGGCTGAGGTGGGTGGATCATTTGAGGTCAGGAGTTCGAGACCAGCCAGGCCAACATGGTAAAACCCCGTCTCCACTAAAAATACAAAAATTAGCCAGGTGTGGTGGTGGGTGCCTATAAACCCAGCTACTTGGGAGGCTGAGCCAGAAGAATTGCTTGAGCCCGGGAGGTGGAGGTTGCAGTGAGCTGAGATGGCACCACTGCACCACTGCCTGGGCAACAGAGCAAGACTCCATCTCAAAAAATAAAAATAAGATGAGCAAACTGCCTTCAGAAGGTTAGATACCTTAAGCTCCCAAAACTATTACATAGACACAACCAGAGCTTTATCCCAGATTATCTAATTCTTGGTCTGCTGCTCTTTTTATCACACCACAGAGCAATAGTGAGTAAGTAACAGAATGTGAACATACGAGTCCTCACTGAATATTTTACTTATAGCTTTCATCAGTAGAAAATCTATACCTAGAAAGTTTGATTATCTATTTTTCCAAAGTAAAGCTTGTTAGTTTTCTTATTACTGTGGAGATTGATAGCCTGATTCCAACAATCTTTTTACTTATACACAATATTATGAAAGAAAGTTTTTTTGTTGAGGCCAAGCGCAGTGGCTCATGCCTGTGATCCTAGAACTTTGTGAGGCCGAGGCAGGCAGATGACTTGAGGTCAGGAGTTTAAGACCAGCCCGGCCACCATGGTAAAACCCCATCTCTACTAAAAATACAAAAATTAGCCAAGCATGGTGGCAGCCGCCTGTAATCCCAGCTACTCGGGAGACTGAGGCAGAAGAATTGCTTGAACCTGGGAGGCGGAGGTTGCAGTGAGCTGAGATGGCACCACTAGACTGCATGCAGCCTGGGTGACAGAGTGAAACTCCGTCTCAAAAAAAAAAAATTCTGTTGAAATATTACTCTATCATAATGGGATTATTTAAATATATGCTTTATAGGATTATATCCCCTCAAGAGCAAGAACTATCTTTTCTTCTATCTCCAGTGTTTAACACAGTGTTTTGTATGTGGGCAGTCAATAACTATTTGCTTTACTGAATTGACTTATGAAGACAGCCCTGTGGAATTTTGAGTTAAAAAAGAATGAATTTATTCTTAGAAATCTGCTAATCCCTGGGGATCCTTGCTCCACCCTTCTGTGTAGATTAATGGATTGTGGCAACCATCAACATCAGGTTGTCTCTTTAGGATTAAACTCTCTGTCACTCATCAATATCCTAGAGTCATGTAACAGTTGACAGAAATATGTCAAAGTTTCCTTAAGTACCTTCATCCCGATCAACCCCGCTTGAAAACGTAAATGGTCTCAGGGCAAAACCGGTGCATGATATTTTAATACTAATTAAGTGAAGGCTCCCAAATGGCTTTACTCCCTGTAACAGCACGATTCAGCTGACTCTCCCTGCAGCTCTCTTTTGTCTACCCCTAGAAGACAGTAAGTTACACCAAGGCATGATTTAGGAAGAAATATAGAAGGAAAGTCGTAAATCTGAATTCGGTACATATTTTACACACCGTGGTAATCTATGGTCTTGAAGGAGGAGAATGGGGAGGGGTGTATGAGAAAAGCCCACATTCCATGGCCTGGAGCCATTTCTAATCTAGTTGAGGAACCCAACCTATATATAAAAAACAGAGTTCACGAGCATTGTAGGCTGCTGGGAAGATCAAGGGACTTCAGAGTCAGATCTGGCTACTGAGAGCTGTGCTACTTTGAGAGCTTGTGGGACTTCAGAGTCAGACCTGGTGTGCTACTGAGACCTGGTGTGTGTGACTTTGAGCAAGTCACTTAGATCTCTCTGATGTGGGCTTTCTTGTCTGTAAAATGTGCAGATTGGACTTGATCTTAAAGGTTCCTTCCAGTTTCATAAATGCTGTGAAACTAAGACACAGTAATACAAAGCAGCAGCAGAGTTGCTGAAGAGCAGCATGGAGGAAAGTTTCTTGATGTCAGATAGTATACCACCATGTTTCATCTGCAGAAACAGGACTGGCATTGCTCATTGTCGTAATATCTGAGACCTTATGTTAAACCCTGCTAAGGAGTTTACATACCAAATGCATACATGCTCTTTTTAAAAAACAAATATGAGATCTGGTGAAACCCTGTCTCTACTAAAAATACAAAAATTAGCCAGACGTGGTGGCATGCACCTGTAATCCCAGCTACCCCGGAGGCCGCAGCAGGAGAATCGCTGGAATCCAAGAGGTGGAGGCTGCAGTGAGTCGAGACCGCGCCACTGTACTCCAGCCTGGGCAATAGAGCAAGATTCTGTCTCAAAAACAAAACAAAACAAAAAAAAACAAATTTGAGATCTAGACTCTCCATATATAGGATGAGCCCTAAATTTTAGGCTCCTGCTTATGGGAACTGGCCTCCTTTTTTGTGTAACCTGCTCCAGGGCACTTTGGGGTTCCCAGCAGTCATCCTGGTCATTTAATTTCTGTGGCAAGGACATCACTTTCACAGCCTAGCACTTCATTTCTTTTCCAAATCATTACTAATGCCCAATCAAACATTGTTTCCAGGACACCCCCTTGAAGACAAAAGCCTATCCTATTAATTTATTTTTTTAAATATTTTTTCAGTTCCTTTTCATCATGACTTATAAGACACACAAACTCTCAGGATGGTCAGAAAATCAGAGCTAGAAGACCTAGCTGTTTTCAGACAGTCTCTTTAAACTAACCATCTTCTCTGGTTCTCCCTTTCACCCCTTCCTGCCCCATGTTTTAGCAGTTACTGAGATTGCATGACCAAATGAAAGTCTACTGCTTCTTGTAAGGAGGCAGATGTAAGCACATCTGGACAACACAGAAACCCACCTCTCACCACAGGGAAGACAGCACCCCATTTGTCTCCAGCATTGTATGGCTTTCTCAAGGACACTTATGTAGATCAGAAGCCCTGAGGGAGAGAACTGCCATGGAAGAACTGGCAGAGGAACACTCTAGCATGCATACTCTGGTGTCTTGTCTGTTGGAGGGTAGGATGTAACCTCCTGGTAGAATGTATTCTCTGTGCATCAGTGGGGCAATAGAAAGGCTAATGGACAAAATGACATCACAAAATCTGTTCTATATTTAGTGGCCTGTAAAAGCAAATGATCAGCCGGGCACAGTGGTGCATGCCTTTAGTCCTCACTAACCAGGAGGCAGAAGGGTCACTTGAGGCCAGAAGTTCAAGTCCAGCCTGAGGAACACGGTGAGGGCCCCACATCTGGAAAAAAAAAGGCAAATTGTCTCTAAGTGAGAGGGAGCCAGCTTGAAACAAATATGGAACTATCACTGTAAAAGGTTATTTATTTTTCCTCTGCAAGGAGAGAGGAGAAAGTTTAGATGCAGGAAAAATATTTTCATGCACAGAGTTCTTACCAATGGTTTAACGATAACTCAGACCCTTGACAATATTATCAAGCCATTGTAATACAAAAAATAAAAATAAAAATCAATACTTATTAGTTCCTGAAATACAAAGCAAAGAATGGAGAGGGGTATCCTACACTAAATAAAATTCTCTCTGCTTAAGGCAATTGAGCCCCTTTTATTCTGAGGCACTGCTCTAATGAGCAATCTTACTCATACCAATGTTCCTCAAATTACAGTCACTACAACTTTAAATCGTCCTCAATAAAGTTATATCAGGAGGTAGCATAAGTTTGTTGGAAGACAATAACAATCCCATGAGAAACTGGCTGATGGTTGGTCAAAAATAAAGACATTGCTTCTGAGGGTTTCTGCCCTCATCCATAAAGTGAAGCTGTCCCGACTGCTGACCCAAGAACCAGCAGTCTCCCAGAAGGTGAAATGTACAAACAGAAGCCCTCCGGAAGCAAATTGTACAAGCATAGACGGGGCTGAGAAATGTTCTCAGAGATAAACAACATATAACACATTGCACTAGCAGCTAACTTACAGGAGAGATGGGAGAGATGTTAAAAGCCAGATTTCAGGCTGGGTGCGGTGGCTCACGCCTGTAATCTCAGCACTTTGGGAGACTGAGGCGGGCGAATCACCTGAGGTCAGGGGTTCGAGACCAGCCTGGCCAACATGGCGAAACCCCCGTCTCTACTAAAAATACAAAAAAAAATTAGCCGGGCGTAGTGGCGGGCGCCTCTAGTCCCAGCTACTCAGGAGGCTGAGGCAGGAGAATGGCGTGAACCCGGGAGGCAGAGCTTGCAGTGAGCCGAGATCGTGCCACTGCCCTCCAGCCTGGGCGACAGAGCGAGACTCTGTCTCAAAAAAAAAAAAAAAATACACACACTAAAATTAGCCAGTTGTGGTGGTGGGCACTTGTAATCCCAGCTACTCAGGAGGCTGACACAGAAGAATTGCTTGAACCCAGGAGCGGAGGTTGCAGTGAGCTGAGATCACGCCACTGCACTCCAGCGTGGGCAACAAGAACAGAACTCCATCTCAAAAAAAAAAGCCAGATTTCACCAGAAGATAGCAAAGTCTGATTAGAACTCCCAGATCTCAGGAGATATATAATACCCTAACAGTGAAGGGCCAAAGGAGATTGTGATCACGTCCAGATTCAATACAAATCCTAGGCAGCTGGAGACAGAGAGGCCTTGGGCAGGTGAGACTTAAGGGGTCTCAGATACACACATTATTACTGAGGCAAGGCTCAAATCTCAAGAACCTCCACATTGTTCTAGTCCAATCAGCCTAAGCCCCCTGGAGACAAACCTGTAGACCATGCAACCATGGAGAGACCTCAAACCAGAGGAACTGTGCGGTATCTCATCAAAGGAAATTACAGAGCTATTCTAGGATTTGGAGGAAGGGTGGAATTTACGGTTTGTTTGTTTGTTTCTTTGTTTGTTTTGAGAGGGAGTCTCACTCTGTTACCCAGGCTGGAGTGCAATGGCAGGATCTCGGCTCACCACAACCTCCGCCTCCGGGGTTCAAGCAATTCTCCTGCCTCTCCCTCCTGAGTAGCTGGAATTTCAGGAGCATGCCACCACGCCCAGCTAATTTTTGGTTTTTGTTTTTTTTGTTTTTTTGTTTTTTTGAGATGGCGTCTCGCTCTGTCGCCCAGGCTGAGTGCAGTGGCCGGATCTCAGCTCACTGCAAGCTCCGCCTCCCGGGTTTACGCCATTCTCCTGCCTCAGCCTCCGGAGTAGCTGGGACTACAGGCGCCCACCACCTCGCCTGGCTAGTTTTTTGTATTTTTTAGTAGAGACGGGGTTTCACTGTGTTAGCCAGGATGGTTTCGATCTCCTGACCTTGTGATCCGCCCGTCTCGGCCTCCCAAAGTGCTGGGATTACAGGCTTGAGCCACCGCGCCTGGCCT
>NC_045443.1:61591105-61626018 GCF_002776525.5 Piliocolobus tephrosceles
TTTTTTTTTTTTTTTTTAGTAGAGATGGGGTTTCACCATGTTGGTCAGGCTGGTCTCAAACTCCTGATCTCATGATCCGCCTGCCTCAGCCTCCCAGGCGTGAGCCACAGCGCCCAGCCTCTATTTTTTTTCTTTTTTCTTTTTCTTTTCTTTTTTCTTTTTTTTTTTTTGAGACGGAGTCTTGCTCTGTAGCCCAGGCTGGAGTGCAGTGGCATGATCTTGGCTCACTCCGCCTCCTAGGTTCAAGCAATTCTCCTGCCTTAGCCTCCCCAGTAGCTGGAACTACAGGCACATGCCACTACGCCCAGCTAATTTTTGTATTTTTAGTAGAGACAGGGTTTCACCATGTTGGCCAGGATGGTCCTGATCTCTTGACCTCCTAATCTGCCCACCTCAGCCTCCCAAAGTGCTGGGATTACAGGTGTGAGCCACCGTGCCCGGCCAGAATTTAGGTTAAATTTAAATGAAGTAGTGTTCGATAGGTGCAAAGCAGGGCTGTGTGGGAAGGGGTCAACATCAGGTCTGGACTGCAGAGGGGGATCCAGGCTCCTGTTTCCTTAGAAATCACACAAAATTCGTATCTGAAGTTCTGCACCTGGCTTGGAAATCGAGGCTGCCTTTTTTGTGTCAGTGTGACTTAGATCCTCCAGGCAAGAGTGGGATGTTTCACTACTGCTGATGTTTATTTCAATTAGCAAAGTTTCTCACAGTGCATGGCTTTAGGGATTTCTTAGGGGATCATTGTGACACTTTATAGCTGCCGTGTGTCCCTGAGAGAAAGAAACATTAGCATTATCTGTCTCTATCTTCGAGATCTGATGAACAGTAGGAACGAGTTGAACTTTCTCTGTCCAAACTAATTTGTACTACCTTGTTAGTTATTGTTGTATCTTTTTAAAATTTTTGTTATGTTTATCTCTAATTCTTTCCACGTTTGCCAATAGCTTCCCAATACAATTTTTCATATAATAAAACATTTTATTTATTTTATTTATTTATTTATTTTTTAATTTTTTCTTTGAGATGAAGTCTTTCTGTGTCACCCACGGTAGAGTGCAATGCTGCAATCTCTGCTCACTGCAACCTCCGCCTCCCTGATTCAAGCGATTCTCCTGCCTCAGCCTCCCGAGTAGCTGAGATTATAGGCGTCCACCACCACACCTGGCTAATTTTGCTATTTTTAGTAGAGTCAGGGTTTCACCATGTTGGCCAGGCTGATCTCGAACTCCTGACCTCAGGTATCAACCTGCCTCCACCTCCCAAAGTGTTGGGATTACAGGCGTGAGCCACCATGCCTGGCCTAATTAAACATTTTAGATAGCTGAGCACTTCTACACCCCCACCTCCACCCCAGATCCCTCTTTTTTCCTTGATTCCCTCCTTTCTCTTGTTCCAGTGTGGACAGTTTGTTTTCCAGGCCTAGTTGGGCCTTTATCCTGGGAATTCCCTTTACCTCGTTCTTGAGTTAGATCATTTACTTCTCAAGTCCTACTCCTTCTTCTTTGTTTGGATTCTTTGTTTAATCCTTCACTGTAGTGTGGAACATCCAGTAGCTTTCTGTAAAATGGGTATGTGAAAGGCATTTCATGTCTAATATTCAGAAATTTCCCTATAAAGTGCTTTGGAGTGAGCTTTTAAATTTATTTATTTGTTTGTTTGTTTGTTTAAGGATGGGTGACTCGTTATGTTGCCCAGGCAGGTCATGAACTCCTGGGCTTAAGCAGTCCTCCCACTTTAGCCCCCTGAGTAGCTGGGATTACAAGCATGAGCCACCGCACCTGGCTTAAAAAAAGTATTTATTTAACCAGACACTCATTAGGCCCTTTTAAGCTAGAAACACATGTCTTTCAGTTATGGGAAATTTTCTTGCATTATTAATTATCTTCAATGTCCATTTCAGTAGTGCATATATGGTTCAGTATTAGGAAACTATTAATATAATTCACCATATCAATGGATTTAAAAGATGGAGGCCGGGCGCGGTGGCTCAAGCCTGTCATCCCAGCACTTTGGGAGGCCGAGACGGCGGATCACGAGGTCAGGAGATCGAGACCATCCTGGCTAAACGGTGAAACCCCGTCTCTACTAAAAATACAAAAACTAGCTGGGCGAGGTGGCGGGCGCCTGTAGTATCAGCTACTCGGGAGGCTGAGGCAGGAGAATTGCTTGAACCTAGGAGGCGGAGCTTGCGGTGAGCTGAGATCCTGCCACTGCACTCCAGTCGGGGCGACAGAGCAAGACTCCACCTCAAAAAAAAAAACAAACAAAAAAAAAAACAAATAAAAGATGGAAAAAGGCTATGATATTTTCAATATATGTTGTAAAGGCATATAATAAAATTCACCATGTATTTCTGAGTTTTTTAAATCTTAGTAAAATAGAAATGGATGGAAATAGATTTTCTTGACATGAGTTTTATATATCCCACAAACTAAAACCCAACATCAATGTCTGATATATTGCTATTAAAATGAGGAATAAGCAAGAATTTCCACTATTACCACTAATACATAATATTGTTCTAAACATACCATAAGATGCAAAAACCCAGTGGGCTACAAGGTGACTGAAAATTTTTGGAAAGGAAAAGATACCACTCGCATTATTTACTCCCAACATGATTATATATCAGGAAAATTCAAAAAAAAATAATTAACTGAAAATAAGGAATCCTGGCCAGGTGCGGTGGCTCACGCCTGTAATCCTAACACTTTGGGAGGCCAAGGCGGTTGGATCACCTGAGGTCAGGAGTTCGAGACCAGCCTGACCAACATGGTGAAACCCCGTCTCCACTTAAAAGACAAAATTAGCAGGGCATGATGGTGCATGCCTGTAATCCCAGCTACTCAGGAGGCTGAGGCAGGAGAATCGCTTGAACCTGGGAGGCGGAGGTTGCAATGAGTTGAGATCACACCATTGCACTCCAGCCTGGGTGAGAGAGCGAAAATCCATCTCAAAAAAAAGAAAGAAAAGAAGGAATCCTATAAGGTATATATTTGTAAAACTAGTATACCAAAACTAATAGTTTTTCTTTATAAAAATAATAACCAAGAATAACAAAAAAAAAATTTGTAATATCAGTGAAGTAACAAAATACCTAAAAAATAAACCTAACAAGACGTGTATAAGGCCTATCAGAGAAATACTTAAAAAGTCGTCTTAGGAACATAAAATATGATATACATGGAAAGGTATCCTTTGTTCTTAATGAAAGGATTCAATATTGTACTGATATTAATTCCTCCCCCCCCCCATTAAGCTATAATCTTGATGTGGTCACAATTAAAATTCAAAAAATATTTTGGGGGAAACAAAATAAAATGTTCTAAATTTCATCTGGAAGAATAAACATGGAAGAATATGAAAGAAGATACTAACCCTACCAGATATCAAAATATATTACAAAGCTGCTAAAAAGAATGAAATAGACCTGGACTTACTAATGTATTGCTATGGAAGGATAAGAGAGAGAACAGGTTGCAGGGCAAGATGTAAGTATGATACCACTTGCACACAGAAAAGTAAGTATACTGTACATACATACACACACATACACTTTTTTTTTTTTTTTGACACACAGTCTTGCTCTGTCACCTGGGCTGGGGTACAGTAGCACAATCATGGCCCACTGCAGCCTCAACCTCCTGGGCTCAAGCAATCCTCTCACCTCAGCCTCCCTAGTAGCTAGGACTACAGGCACACACCACCATGCCCAGCTAATTTTTGTACTTTTTGTGGAGATGGAGTCTCGCTATGTTGCCCAGGCTGGTCTTGAACTCCTGGGCTCAAGTGATCCTCTGCTTTGGCCCCCAAAGTGCTGGGATTACAGGCATGAACCACTGCGTCCAGCTGCACACTCACTTTAAATAGTTACAAAGTTCACATCAGACTTCTAGACATTGTTTACTCTGGGAAGTGGGGTTGAAGTTGGGACAGGGAAAAATGGGGAAACTCCCCTTTACTCTCTATTATTTTTATGACTTTACTTAAAAGACTAGGCAATCATAACTCAATAAAGTGTTTTTAAAATAAAAAATAATTAAAAAGATAAAATTAAAAAATCATCCATAGTCAATGAGAACAAAAAACAAAGAAGGAAGGAAAATCTTTTGCAGGATGAATTTCAATTCATCACATTCTATGGTTGGCAGAACACTCACTGCTCTTTCATATACTCCATCTGTTAGTCCATTTTTTGCATTGCTATAAAGAAAATACCTGAGGCTGGGTGATTTTTAAAGAAAAAAGGGCTCTATGGGCCCATGGTTCTGCAGACTGTATAGGAAGCATGGTGCTGACATCTGCTCCTGGTGAAGGCCAGGAAGCTTCCAGTCATGGTGGAAGGCAAAGAAGAGGCCAGTGTATCACATGGCAAGAGGCAGCAAGAGAGAAGGAAGTTCCAAGCTCTTTTAAACAACCAGGTCTCACATGAAGAGTGAGAACTCATTACTGCAAGGATGGCACCAAGCCAGCATGAGGGATCCATCCCCACATTGGGGATTACATTTCAACGTGAGATTTGAAGGGGACAAACATGCAAGCCATATTACCATCATAAAGGATCTTGCGGCCAGATGAGTCTGAGAAGCAATGTGTACTTGATTTCCTCCTCCTCGGAGACACCCAGCATAAATTAGCACATGTATGTTGTTCTGCAGTAAAAAAAAAAAAAAAAAAATGTTTAACTTTGTTGACCCATTGTTTCCAGACTTATTCGAATGTAATTTTGGCCTCCTCTTGTTGTCTCTGTCTCATTTGTATACCTCCTAAACACGAAGGACATACTCAAAGAGAGATATGGTCCGAAGGGAGAGGACCCTGAAAGATAACAGACACAACAGTGTGATGGGGATACCTTTATTACCAGACATATAATCAAGGGGGAACACATTTTGGGAAATACTGGCAGGTTCATTACTTTTATTCTATGACTAGAAGCTCAAAACTCCAAGAAGTCACATGATTGATTGTGCATGGGCATATGATTTGAAGTTCTTTCTCCCACCTCCCTCATATTATTTTCAAAAATATATTAGCTCTGGGCTGGTGTGGTGGCTCATACCTCTAATCCCAGCACTTTGGGAGGCTGAGGCGGGAGCATAGCTTGAGTCCAGAAGTTCAAGACCAGCCTGGGCTACATGGAGAGACCCCATCTCTACTAAAAATAGAAAAGTTAGCTGGACATGGTGGTGCACACCTGTGATCCCAGCCACTTGGGAGACTGAGGCACAAGAATCGCTTGAGCATGGTGAGTGGTGGTTGCAGTGAACCAAGATGATGCCCCTGCACTCCAGCCTGGGTGACAGAGCAAGACCCTGTCTCATATATATATATATGTGTGTGTGTGTGTGTGTGTGTGTGTGTATGTGTATATATGTGTGTGTGTGTATATATATGTATATATGTGTGTATATATGTATATATGTTTGTATATATGTGTGTATATATGTGTGTGTGTATATATATATATACAGTCTTAGGATGATAGAAATCAGATCAGAGGTTGCCTGGACAGAGGAGAGGATAGACTGGGAAGGGCCATCCTGAGGGTCGATATGTCATTACTTTACATTTTATTGGGATGTGATTTACCTGTGCATCAAAATTGACCCAACTGGAAATCTGTGCATTTTATTGTATGTAAACTCTACCTCCAGGAAATGAATCTAAGTGAATATATATACACACATACATTCACTTGTCCCAACCTGAAGTTGGGACAGGGAAAAATGGGGAAACTTCCTTTTACTCCCTATTCTTTTTATGACTATACTTAAAATATTAATTATCTAGGGAATCATATCTCAGTAAAGTGTTTATAAGCACATATATATGTGTGTGTATATGTGTATATATTTTTATATAAAAGCTCTGAAGAGATTTAAGACACAGATTAGCATTGTGGCTAAAAGCATAGGCTCTAGAACAAAACTCCCTAGGTCCATAATCCCACTCCCTGCCCCCACCTTCTTGGACTTGACTTTGACCAAGTTCCTCACCCTCTCTGGCAAATGGGGATAATAACGGTACTACTGTGAAGGGGTGGCCTGCCCCTCCACACCTGTGGGTGCTTCTCGCTAGGTGGAACGAGAGACTTGAGAAAAGAAATAAAGACACAGAGACAAAGTATAGAGAAAGAAAAGCGGGGCCCAGGGGACCAGTGCTGTGCTTTCAGAGGACCCACACTGGCACTGGTCTCTGAGTTCCCTCAGTATTTATTGCCAAAAAGATAAGGGAGTAAATCAGCAGTAAGACATACAGATACACGGAGATATTCCATTTTCCCAGGGACGGGCAGGAGACAGATGTTTTTCTTTTACTGAGATTTAAGAGAATGGTACTGACCTTCAACCACAAGCAGGCTTTAAACATTTGCCTAACAAAGCACATTCCACAGCCCAAAATCCTTTCAACCTTAATTAGCACAGCGATGTTTTCTAGCAAGGACAAGATTGGGGGTAGAGTCACAGATTAACAGCATCTCAAATACAGAGCCAAACGGAGTCTCTTAAACTTACTTCTATCTATAACAACACAGTAACAGGCTGACCTCTCTTTTCCCCACACTACTGCTGCAGGCTTCCTTCATGAAGGTTAAGTGGGTTGATAGAGATCATGCATTTATTGAAACCTGGCACGCAATAACTATTCAATAGATGTTAGCCTCTAAATCTAGCCATAATGGTGCATTAAAGACAGTTGCTCATTTCTGACTTCTTTTTTTTTTTTTTTTTTTTTGAGATGGAGTCTCGCTCTGTCACCCAGGCTGGAGTGCAGTGGCGTGATCTCAGCTCACCACAACCTCCGCCTCCTGGGTTCAAGCAATTCTCCTGCCTCCCAAGTAGCTGGGACTACAGGCGCTCGCCACCATGCCTGGCTAATTTTTGTATTTTTAGTAGAAATGAGGTTTCATTATGTTGGCCAGGCTGGTCTCAAACTCCTGACCTCATGATCTGCCCACCTCGGCCTCCCAAAGTGCTGGGATTACAGGTGTGAGCCACCGCACCCAGCTAATTTCTGATTTTTTAAAGCAAATATATATATATATATGTGCATGTGTGTGTATGTGTGTGCATATGTGTGTGTATACACACATAGATACACACACACACACGCATATATATATGCACATATATGTTGTAGGTTCCCAGACTGGAAACCTAGAAATATGTGTTAAATATGAATTTGGTGTTTCAGTTCTTTGGATTTCTGTTACTATTCCTGCTAGCTAAAAAAAAAGTATTGAGGTCATAATGGAAAGAAGGACATTGGAAAAAAAAGAGAAGGACCAAAAAACCAAGATGACTGATTGAAATTAGAGGTATTGCTACAGCCCCTGGGGAGTCTACATTAAAGTCTTAAAATAGATGGACTTTGAACATCTATGAGCCCAAAAGAGCTAGAGATGACCTTTCTTTAGAATACGTGAAACTGGTGCCCAGTGGCTAAACAGCATCCTGAAGGGCTCCAGATGTAGCCTTCTGATGAAAGAGATCTATAGACAGAGAAGGTGATTGGACTAAGCCAATTTATGGCACTGAGCTGGAAACGGTTGCGGGGTCATCTGTAGAAGGGTGTGGGGACTGGGCCACCTCAACCAGTGCACAAGCTCCCTGTTATGATCTGAAAGGGTGCAGAGACTTGTGACCCCACCTCACCCAGACCTGGGCCCAGTGCCGCTCCCCCAGCTGACCCACCCAAGCAATGCCTCTGTCGTTTGGGACATCAGAGCCCTTCCCTGTAGTGATGCTCGATTGTGCCCCTGTAGCAGGTGTGCTCCTAAAGTGGACAGATAAGTGATAATCTTTGATGGAGAAATCCATCCCCACTCCTTGGGCAGTGGCAGGAGAAAGAGGCCCAAAGTCCCTCCTGTGAGGCTGAGATTAGGATCCCAATGTTAGAGTTTCTGTTCTTTCATTCTCTCCTGCTCTGGACCACATCCCTTCATGAATATGTCCTTGGTGTCAGGGACACCAAAAAGACATCAACTCTAAAAGTAGGTAAATCTCCCTGGGCCAAAACTAAAGTCAGAGAAGTCTGTCCTTTAATTTTGAAAGTCCTCACTGGATAACCTGATGCTGAAAATGACACGTGGGCTGTATCACCTATGCACCAGGAAAAGAATCATTTCCACAGGTATCAGGATTGTGGGTAATGTTTCCCTTCTTCCATGCATCTATGTCGCTGTTTTCCAAAGCTCCATCGTGCCCGTCACTGCCGTTTATTGGATGGCTGCTCTGTGTCTGTATTCTACCCTGAAACATTGTGTTAGTATTCCCCAACCCTCTTTATTTTGACCAAAGGAGAGATTTCAGGAGCTCAAAGAGGGTAAATAATTTGCCGAGGTCACACAGCTTTAAAGAGGCATAGTCAGAAGAAGTAAATTTCAGTTTCAGCAATGCCTGAGTCTGAGCTCTCCTCCCACCTTCAGAACCCTCGGGGGTCTCTTCTCCCAAATGCTGGGAACACAGCCCTTCTGCTGGCTTGGTTGATTCATCTCAATTGGAAAAGGGAGTCTGTGAAATTATACAACGCTCAACTTGTGAAGCTTCAAATTTTCAGTTTCACACTTGAAGTTCTTTAGGCACGGTAAACTTTTCTGGAACACCATGAGGCATGAAAGCAGATGCCTTTGGAAATGAACTGTTTTCTATGACATGGTTTTCCAGACAGATCTGGGAAGCTCAGTCAAAGGAAAATGAACACCTTTGAAAATACCAAAAAGTCTGTGTTACAGGGTAGATCTTCTCCGGGCTCAAAACTATTCACTTATTTCTTTTTTTGAGGGCATATAAAATAAAAAACAGAAATTGCAACCGAACTTCTGTTCTCCAGATGTCAAATCTATTATTTTCCTCCCAGCTCCTGCTGGGGGGATGTGGGGAGAAATCGGCAGGGACCCCTTTTCACTGTCCTTTAGACATGCTAGGGCATGCCCAGTGCTGATGATGAAATATGTGCTTAAAAACGTTTAACCCGGCCGGGCGCGGTGGCTCAAGCCTGTAATCCCAGCACTTTGGGAGGCCGAGACGGGCGGATCACGAGGTCAGGAGATCGAGACCACCCTGGCTAACACAGTGAAACCCCGTCTCTACTAAAAATACAAAAAATTAGCCGGGCGAGGTGGCCGGCGCCTGTGGTCCCAGCTACTCGGGAGGCTGAGGCAGGAGAATGGCGTGAACCCGGGAGACGGAGCTTGCAGTGAGCTGAGATCCGGCCACTGCACTCCAGCCTAGGTGACAGAGCAAGACTCCGTCTCAAAAAAAAAAAAAAAAAAAACAAAACGTTTAACCCTTTGTCCCATCCTCTCTCCTTCTGCCACTCAGCCCAGCACCTGCACGAAAGAGCACAAATGCTACCCACACATAAACACGAGCACCTACCAAGTCTCTTGTCAAAAGCCATTTTAGGATTGCAGCTATCAGATTGTTTGAATGATGTGCCTTCTTAGATTTTTTTACTGAGATGATTGAGAGTTGATTCATAATAAGGACTGTGAAACTTGTGTGCCAGGAGTCTCAAAGCAAGAAATTTAAAAACTGGAAGTCTCACTCACCTAAATTATCCTTTTGGCTATTGTCATAGCCATTCAGCTACTTGGTTTCAGCTAGAGAGGCTGGAAGGACAGAAATTTATCTGTCCCCGTAGGGGGTTAAGATGCAACAAAACATATATAGAACTAATACTTACCATCAGGCTCCCGGGGGAAAGGTGGGGAAAAGTGTATCTTCATTTCCATTCCTCTCCCACTCCTCCGGGCTGCTGGGACCCTTTGGAAATCCAGAAAAAGAGTGTCGCTTCTCGACCAACTACATCCCCCAAGCCCAAATCATCAGGCACAGAGCCTTGTGTTAGGGCAAAAGAAGATGCCCATATTTTTTTTTTAAAAAAACTGCCGCCCTGTTCTTTTTCTGGAATGCTTTCTCTGTTGATTTGCTTGAAAAAATAAGCTTCTGGCCAGGCACAGTGGCTTACGCCTGTAATCCTAACACTTTGGGAGATGGAGGCAAGCAGATCACCTGAGGTCAGGAGTTCAAGACCAGTCTGGCCAACATGACGAAACCCTGTCTCTACGAAAAATATAAAATTTAGCCAGGCATGGTGGTGGGTACCTGTAATCCCACCTACTTGGGAGGCTGATACAGGAGAATCTCTTGAACCCGGGAGGCAGAGGTTGCAGTGAGCCGAGATCATGCCACTGCACTCCAGCCTGGGCCACAGAGCAAGTAAAATAAAAGAAAAAAGAAAAAAGCAGCTTCTTTGTACAGGCATTGCTTTGTGGATAAAGATGTCACCTGAAGTTCCAAAAAGCTCTCTCCTTACCCCCCAAGATCCAGCAGCCTTCAGTGTGAGCTCTCTGTGAAGGCCAGCTCCTGAATTTGCATATGATCCAGAGTCGTTTGTAGGCTAAGACCAGAAACCAGGACTCTTTAAACCCTTTGTCCTACCCTCCCTCCTCCTGTAACTGGAGGAAAGGGGCAAAAAATGCAGGAGGAACAAATGTTTTCAATTTTTTTTCTTTGAGACAGAGTCTTGCTATGCTGCCCAGGCTGGGGTGCAGTGGCTATTCACAGGGGTGATCGCAGTGCCCTGCGGCCTCAAAGTCCTGGGCTCAAGCAATCCTCCCAACTCAGCTTCCCGAGTAGCTGGGATTACAAGAACACGCCACTGCACCCACTACGGGACAAATGTTTTCAGTAAAGAGGACTTCATCACCTCTGTTTGATCTCCTGCCCCACAGCCCAGTTCCTGAGCTCATCAGGGTGACTAATTCAGGGAGGAACGGGAAAGCTGCTGGTAGAGAGAAGGCTCCCAAATACCACCCAGATTGCTATCACCACTTGCTAGCTGTACTTGCTCTTTTTTCTTTGAGACAGAATATTGCTGTATTGCCCAGGCTGGAGTGCAGTGGCACAATCTTGGCTCACTGCAGCCTCCTCCTCCTGGGTTCAAGTGATTCTTCTGCCTCAGCCTCCCAAGTAGCTGGGACTACAGGGGTGTGCCACCACGCTTGGCAATTTTTTTTTTTTTTTTTTTTGTAGAATCAGTGTTTCACCATGTTGGCCAGGCTGACCTCGAACTCCTGATCTCAAGTGATCCACCCGTTTTGGCCTCCCAAAATGCTAGGATTACAGGCATGAGCCACCATGCCCAGCCTGTACTTGCTCTTAATCATCCCTCTTCCCTCTGTCCTCCAAGCTTCTCCAGAGTGGTGCTTCTAAAGTTCAAGTGTGCTCACATCATTCCCAAGTCACATTGTTTTGTGGCTCCCTACTGCCTACAGCTTTGGCTCTCAGCTGTTGTTCTACCTCCACAACATTCTCACGTACAACACACCCCTAGAAGAAGACCTCTTATACTCAGTGATGTCAAGGTGCCCGGGTCTAAAAAGGGGCCCACCTTCCAGTTGAGAACCACTGACTTTTAATGTGCAAACTCCTTTGCATAGATGCAAGGTCCATGCCAGTCCGGCCCACATGGCCATTTCATCACATCCTCTGCAGCAACCGCATGAGCATCCGTATCATGCTTGGAACCAAGGACTGCAAACTCTTAATGCTTGTAGGAATCCCAGCATAACTTAAATGAATAAAAGGAGTTGAGTAAAAGAAAAATCTGAAATAGTGAGAACTATGGCAAGCTGAAGAGTTCATGTTCCAGCTTCATCCTCTTTATCCAGTTGTTAGGCATCAGGTCTGTCTTAGAGTTGTGAAAATAATTTATTTCATTTGCTCATCAAACTTGCTCTACACCTCTTTGAATATATTTGTAGTGGCCAGACACAGTGGCTCACGCCTGTACTCCCAGCACTTTGGGAGGCCGAGGTGGGTGGATCACCTGAGGTCAGGAGTTTGAGACCAGCGTGGCCAACATGGTGAAACCCTGTCTCTACTATAAATACAAAAATTAGCCAGGTGTGGTGGCATGTGCCTGTCATCCCAGCTACTTGGGAAGCTGAGGCAGGAGAATTACTTGAACCTGGGAAGCTGCGGTTGCAGTGAGCCAAGATTGCACCATTGCACTCCAGTCTGGGTGATGTAGTGAGACTCCGTGTTAAGAAAAATAAAGAAAGAAAGAAAATATTTGAACTACTTTTGTGATGTTCATTGCCATTTTCTACTCTGATTTGTAGATATTTGTGTATGTTTTAAAATCTGTTTTCAAGATTGTGGGTCTGAGGAGGGCTATAACTGGAAAACTGCTTCCTTTTTTTTAGATGCTGTGAAAGCATCCTCACTCATTTTTCCTTTTGTTTCCCCCCATCTCCTTTTAGCAGGCCTGACTGGCAAAGCCATGCCTGGGTCAGGCAGCTCTTCTCCTCATTGTCTCATATGAACAGTCATACACATTCTCCCACTGCATTGTCAGCCTTTTTCAGTTCCATCTCCTTGGCCTACTTAAGATCATAATGAGCCTTGGCTGCGGAATGGGAAAATGGGCTGGCAGGTGGCAGTGGTGAGCGTGGGCGAAATTCCTGCAGACCCAGAATTTGTTTGCTTCTACATTTCATTTTCAAAGTCTACTTTTTTTCTTGCTGTCTGCTTTGGAGTTTCTTATATTATTGTTCATATTACTGTAGTGTGATCAGAAGCATATAGATCTACTGTCAGAACAGACTTGAGAATAAAGGCCATTTGATTCCTCACTGCTACTGTGATGCATGTGAAAGACAGTATTGAAAGAGGCACATCATCAGCACATTACCTCCATCCCAAAGACTGCAAAGAGCCTCAAGTGGGAGTGACAAGCCAGGTGAACAGGCAGAGATGTCTGTAGTGAGCTCATCTCCCAAATAGAGCTCATTATTCTAACGATTCCTAGAATTGCCTTCATTTCTCACCATGAGACTGCAGGTCCACGCACTTCAGAACTATCTGGGGTGATTATTCGTACTGCTTTCCCATACCTGGGCAATGTAAGGGCCAGGATTTCTGGAGAAAAATGTATCTACCTTTTTATTTACTTCTTATTTTTAGTTGACAGATAAAAATTATATATATATATATTTATGTATTTATGGTATACAACATGATGTTTTCAAATACGTATTTATTATGGAATGGCTAAATCAACCTCATTAATATATGCATTATCTCACATACCTGTTTTTTTGTGGTGAGAACACTTAAAATCTGTTCACTTGGCAATTTTCAAGTACAGGATACTTTGTTACTAACTATAGTCATTATGTTGTACAATAGAGCTCTCAAACTTATTCCTTCTGTCTAGGTGAAATTTTATGTCCTTTGACCAATATCTCCCCTAACCCCTCCCAACCCCCAGCCTTTGGTAACCGCTATTCTATTTTCTGCCTCTGTGAGTTCAAAACGTTTTAAAAAATGTTTGTTTGTTTTTTAATTTTTTAGAGACAGGGTCTTGCTTTGTCACCCAAGCTGTAGTGTAGTGGTGCAATCATAGCTCACTGCAGCTTCAAACTCCTGGGCTCAAGCAATCCTCCCACCTCAGCCACTGGGTAACTGGGACTATAGGCACATGCCACGTTGCTTGGATAACTTTTTAAAGCTGTTTGTACAGACAGGGTCTCGCTATGTTGCATAGGCTGGTCTTGAACTCCTGGCCTCAAGTGATCCTCTTGCCTTAGCCTCCCAAAGTGCTAGGATTACAGGCATGAGCCACTGTGCCTGGCCCTGAGTTCAACTTTGTTAAATTCCACAAAGAAGTGAGAACATGTGGTAATTGTCTTTCTATGCCTGGCTTATTGCATTGAACGTTCTCCATATTTATCTACACGATCACAAATAGCAGAATCCTTCTTTTTTTAAGGCTGAATAGTATTCCACCATGTACATATACCACATGTTCTTGATTAATTCATCCGTCCGTGGACAGGGAAGTTGATTCTGTATCTTGGCTACTGTGAATTGTGGTGCAGTGAACGTGGGAATTCAGTGAATCTGCATTTTAACAAGTTACCCGGCTGAAGCCCATGCTGTCCTCCTCTGAGAACTGCTGAATTGCAGAATCATATCATTGAGTCCCAGTGAGTCCTTCACACTCCATCAAGGTCGCCAGCAGAGAACTGGACTAAGAACAAGGCTTGAGGTCAGAACCTGGCCCTGCCACGTGTTGGCAGATGACTGTAAGAAAGCAGCTTAACCCTTTAGAACCCCAGTGTCCTCTTCTATAAAAAACAGAAGATAACGACAGTACCTATTCCTTGGGGATGTTTTAAGAATTAAATAAATTAATGCATATAAAGCGCACTAATATGACACACAGTAAGTGCACAATAAATGATAGCTCTCATTTCCTGCCCAATCCAGTGTTTCCCAAATGTCATTCACAGGCTATCTTCACAATTTTTGCCATACTTGCATAACTCTCTACTAGTATTTACTTATTTTTTACTAAGTACCTTACTCCTTTTATTAGCATCATCCTAAAAAGTGATACCTAGGGAATTACTTGATACACGATTATATTTTTAAAACGTTAAAATTGATACCAGCAAGGGGGTATGGTGGCTCACGCCTATAATCCCATCATTTTGGGAGGCCAAGGTGGGCAGATCACTTGAAGCCAGGAGTTCAAGACCAGCCTGGCCAACAATGGCGAAATCCCATCTATGCTAAAAATACAAATATTAGCTGAGCATGGTGGCACACGGCTGTCATCCCAGCTGCCTGGGAGGCTGAGGCACAAGTATTGCTTGAACCTGGGAGACAGAGGTTACAGCGAGCTGAGATCAAGCCACTGCACTCCAGCCTGGGTGACAAAGCGAGACTCTGTCTCAAAAAATAAATAAATTTAAATTTCAAAAAAATTGATACAGGTCAGGTGCGGTGGCTCATGCCTGTAATCCCAGCAATTTGGGAGACCAAGGCAGGAGAACTGCTCACACCCAGGAGTTTGAGACCAGCCTAGGCAGCATAGTGAGATCTTGTCTCCCCACACACACACATACACACACACACACACACACACAAAATGTTAAAAAATTAGCGGGGCATGGTGGTGCACACCTGTAGTCCCAGCTACTTGGGAAGCTGAGGTGAGAGGATCACTTGAGCCTAGGAGGTGGAGACTGCAGTAAGCCGTGATCTCACAACTGCATACCAGCCTGGGAGACAGAACACAAGATCCTGCCTCAAAAAAGAATTTTAAAAAGAAAGAAAAGAAATTGATACATAACTACTGAAATTTCAAAATGTTGATTTTAGGTACCACCATGGTATGTCAACCACTGTCAGGAAACACTGATCTCATCCAACTTCAGTTCCGGCAACTGAGACTCAGAGTGGTTAAGTGGATTTCAAAGGTCACACAGGGAGTTGCTGGAAAAGCCAGAAATACAGGAATTCAGGTTTCTTTCTAACTAGGTCAGGGCTCTTTATTCCACATCAACCTGCTGGTTTTACAGCGGTCTTCAAAGGCACATGAGAAAGTACTGAAAAAGGAACATCCTTTTGTTAGCCTGACATTAGGAAACTAAAAGAAACCTTATGTATTAAATAGGCTACAAAGGAAACCTCCCTTTAGCATTAAGCAGAAGAGGGCATTGAAAGCATAGGTTCACCCCATTTCACCCCTTCCAACCCTGGGGGGTGCTGGATAATGGTGTACAGGGCAGGTGAGGCTGCAGAGGCCCAGCCCTAGCGGTGTCACCTTCCAGGCCCCTCGCAGCTGTGACTCATGGTGACTGATGATGCTGGAGACAGGAGTCTGCTGAGGATGATAGCAGCTGGGAGCACAAGCTTTAGCATCACATGGGCCTGGGTTCTAACCCTCTTCACCACTTGCAAGCTTGACCTTGGGCAGGTTACTCAGCCTTTCAGAACCTCAGTTCCCTCATCTGTAACACCCTCACACGTTGCTGAAAAAATTAACTACTAACTAGAGAAAATGCTTAATACAGCAGAGGTAGCTTTTTTTTTTTTTTACTTCATGGTGCATTTCCCTAGATTCGATGATCATATACCATAAAATACAAGTCGCTTTTAACCACAGCTTCAGTGTATTAGGAGACAGGAAACTTGTTAAACTGAGTAGTTAGACCTTAAACGTCCTTTTTAATCATGTGAGTCCACAATTCTAAGTATCTTTAATACAAATGCAATTACTTTCCAAAAGTCAAGTCTTCAGGAAATAAAAAGCACCACATTAAGCTTGTTATTAGTGTTTTTTAAGGGGTTAATATTGAAGATGTAGTAGATATCTGATTTGCCTTGGAGAGACATTTATGCCTTACTTGCAGTTGATCCATGGATGGACACATACCCGAGCCTGACCAATCAGCATTTTCTAACATCTAGACATAGACGTTTGCTGTAAGTCCATTCAATCAGAGGCAATCCTGGACTCTTAGGAAAATAAGCACTCTGTCTTCTAGCTGTGGGCCTAGAGCTGCTGAGAGCCATGCTGCAACCATGAGAGGACTTTCCTGGCAATGGCGCCGTCAAGAGGAAAAGAGAGCAGAAAGATGTAAATAGAACAAGGATCGAAGACTTTGTTTGGGTTCCTGGACCCAGCCACACCTGAATGTAGTGTATCACTATACTTATCAGTATAAATTCCCTTATTGGCTTATTTACTGAGATAGATTTCTTATTATTTATAATCAAAATAGTCTCAACAATCAAATAGGCAATATGGTTTGGAAAATATTTTTGGAAAAATATAGAGAAACTTAACCAACATGTTGTTCACCCAAAGTATTACTATGACAAACAAAGAGAAGAGAGAGGTTTCAGAGGACTCAGTCATCATATTTGTGGCAATTCAGCTTGGTGAGAGATTTTCTTGCTAGTACTATGCTTTTATTCTGCTGAGACCCTGCAAACTTTTCTACCAACCTACTCCCATCTCAGAAGACTTGACTTTGTAACCCTGGAAGTCACCATATTAAGATAATGAACATATCCATCACTCCAAAAGTGTCCCCATGTCCCTTTGTAATCCTTCTTGTTCACTCCTCCATCCCTCTCACCTCTAAGTAACCTCTGATCTGCTTTCTGTCATTATAGATTAGTTTGCATCTTTTAGGGCATTATATAAATGGGATGATACAATATATATTCTTTTTTGTCTGGCTTCTCTCACTCAGTATAATTATCCATATTTTATGTGCATCAATAATTCATTTTTAATTGCTGAATAGTATTCCATTGCACAATTTTATTTTCATAGAGACGTGGTCTCACCATGCTACCTAGGCTGGTCTTGAACTCGTGGGCTCAAGCGATCCACCCGTCTCAGCCTCCCAAAGTGCTGGGATTACAAATGTGAGCCACTACACCCGGCCCATTGCACAACAATTTATCTATTTTCCTGTTGATGGACATTTGAGTTGTTTCCACTTTTAGGTTATTGAAAATAAAGCTACTATAAATATTTGTGTACAAGTCTTTGTATGGGCATATGCTTTCCATTCTCTTGGTTAAATATGTAGGAGTAGAATGGCTGTGTCATATGGTAGATGTATATTTAACTTTTTAACAAACTGTTTTTCCAAAGTAGTTGTATCACTTTACATTCTCACTCGAAGCCTATAAGAAAAAGTTCCAGTTACTCCACATCCTTACCAAAATGTGGTATTTTCACATCTTCATTTCAGCCATTCCAATAGGTGTGTGGTAGCATCTCAAGGTGGTTTGATTTTGCATTTCTCTAGTGACTAATAATATTGAGCATCTTTTCATGTACTTATTTGCCATCTCTCTGTCTTTTCTTGTGAAGTCTGTTTATGTATTTTGCCCATTTGTTAACTGGGTTGCTTGGTTTCTAGTTAAGTTTTTTAGATTCTTTTTTTTTTTTTTTTTTTTTTTTTTTGCATATCACAAATGCATTTTGCTGGGCGCGGTGGCTCAAGCCTGTAATCCCAGCACTTTGGGAGGCCGAGACGGGCGGATCACGAGGTCAGGAGATCGAGACCATCCTGGCTAACACGGTGAAACCCCGTCTCTACTAAAAAATACCAAAACCAGCCGGGCGTGGTGGCCGGCGCCTGTAGTCCCAGCTACTCGGGAGGCTGAGGCAGGAGAATGGCGTGAACCCAGGAGGCGGAGCTTGCAGTGAGCTGAGATCTGGCCACTGTACTCCAGCCTGGGTGACAGCGAGACTCCGTCTCAAAAAAAAAAAGAAATGCATTTTAATTTTTATTTGAAAACAACTTAAATTTTTAGACAAATGATTTTAGTATATAAATTTGATTTTGTTTTTATACAGAATATAAAGATTTCCCTCATTAATCTTCCATGTGAAGGGTATTATAAGCCTGAAGGAAGATACTTTCTGCACACAAGTATGTATCTTATGTGTGCAGTATTGGAAACCAATGGTGTAGTGCTCCTACACATAAATTTATATATTCCTATATCAGACATGATTTGCAAATATTTACTTTCAGTCTCTTGTCTCTTCATTCTCTTAAATGTATCTTTTGAAGAGTAGTTCTAAATTTTGATGAAGTCTAGCTTATCAATTTTTTCTTCTATAACTTGTGCTTTTGTCATCTCACCTGGAAAATCTTTGCCCAACCCAAAGTCACAATGATTTCCTCCTATGTTTTCTTCTAGAAATTGTATAGCTTTAGGTTTTACATTTAGCCTTATGATCTACTTCGAATTAATTCTTATATATGGTGCAAGGTATGGATCAAAGTTGATTAAATAATATGCAAAAAAGGATATGAATATCTAATTGTCCCAGCACCATTTTTTAAGGGGATTATCCTTTTTCCACTGAAGTACCTTTTTACCTTTGTTGCAAATCAGTTGACCGAGTATGTGTGAGTTTATTTCTGGACTCTCTAATCTACCTGAACATTGCTTTTTAATTTTTTTATTGTGGTAAAAAATAGATATAACATAAAATTTGCCATGTTAGCCACTCTTAATTTTACAATTCAGTAGCATTAATGTTAATCACAGTGCTGTGCAACCATCACCACTATTTTTTCCAAAATGAACATTTTTTTAACCTCACTTTAAAAATCTTGGGAACTTTGAATTGTATTTCATAAAAACTCCCAGTTTTGTTTTAATATAAAAAAAAAGTTACCTTTCTAGAAAGATGAGCTATGTTTAGCCTGTAGCTTTGTGTGATTCCATGGTCTCCCTCCTTCCCTAGGGTGTGTAAACACCCATTTGAGAACCTCAAAAGAAAGCAGAGAATTTACAGGGACCTTAGAGGTCTTCCAGGAACACCCCTTTGTTTTATAGATGTGAAAAGTGAGAAGCCGGATCACAGGGCTGGTAAGTGACAGAGCCAGCTGAGAAATAAGAAATGCTATTTTTGTGCTGCTCAAGAGTTTGCACCCAATCCTGATGGCCTCCCCTGTGATCTGGCTTTGGTGAAATCAACTCTCCTCTGCCTCAGGACACCAGAAAAGTAAAGCAATGCAATCTTCCTCAGAGGGTTTCACAAAGGGGTAAAAATGTCTCATAGTCCACAAAAGTGGGAGATCAGGGAGAGAAAAGGACAGCTACTCATAGGTTTCTAACCATTAAAAAGGCAGCCATTTGGGAGAGAACGCTTCGAAAGAGCTTGAGCACAAGGCAACGGCAACACTGAGCAGCTTTGCACCGTCTCGGGATGGATTGCCGACTGCGGGTTCACATAGAAAACAGCCCTATTGACAAGGCTGGTTGAAGAATGATGCTGAGCAGCCTCTCCTCTCCTCTTCATTCCTGGCTATTATAGTGGGTCTTTCCCTCCAAACACTGGGAATTGTAATCTAACCTATCATGTGAAATGGGGTTTCCTAGTATTCTCAGAAATATTTAGAAAGCAGTACCCCAATCAATCAGCAGCCCTGCTCATAAATGCAAATTTTCTGAACAAGAAACACCCAGAGTTTCTTTCAATGGCTCACCCTTTCAGAGCACTTACTATGGTACTGAATAACAGTCTAAGCACTTTTCATACTTATCACAACTCAGAGAGGGCTAGACATGGTTGCTTATGTCTGTAATTCCAACATTATGGGAGGCCGAGGTGGGAGGATTGCTTAAGTCCAGGGGTTCAAGACCAGCCTGGGCAACATAGGGAGATCCCATTTCTACAAAAAAAATTTTTTTTTTTAAATTAGGCAGGCGTGGTGGCTCTTGCCTATGTTCCCAGCTACTCAGGAGGCCGAGGTAGGAGGATTGCTCCAGCCAGGAGATCAAGATTGCAGTGAGCGGAGTCATGCCACTGTACTCTAGCCTGGGCAACAGAGGGAGACCCTATCTCAAAAACAACAGCAACAACAAACTCAGTGAGATGGGAACTATTATTTTCCTCATCTTACAGAAGAAATGGAGGCACAGAGAGGTTAAATACATTGCCAAAGGTCACAGAGCTCACCTAAAGTGTCTGGGTCCAGAGGCCTTAACCACCTCCACGGGCGCCTCCAATCAACACTGTGGTCTTAGAGACGCTCCCTAAGCCTCTTCTAACTTGACTTACAGACACAGGTGTGAACATTTGACGGTCCCTGTGAGCAGAGTTGCTGAGCCTGCTGGTGACCTCTTGGAAAAATACATGAAGCCAGGGAGTGAAGATAGGCCGAGGGCCTGCTCCCTGGTGGGCTCTGAGTCACGCAGGTCAGCCAGGCCTGGCTGGCTCAGCCTGTCACCATCAGCTGTCTCTCTGTGCTCTGCCGCACAGCAGGGCCAGGCTCGAAGATGGGAACTGCGATTTATAAGCTCTCGGGCAAAATCAACTTTCAGGTGAAGAAAACCCACATACCTGGTAGGTTACCCTTGCTTCGGATGGTCTGAGGGCACCAGGGCTGCTGGACAGAACACATCCCCATGTTGGTTCAATTGTTTGTGCCTTTCATGTTACAGAAAGACCCAGCTGGCTTTCAGGGCTAGGGATGCATGCTTCAGCCAGGCCCGCTGTTTTGGTTTCTCGTCATCTGAGTTCGTTTATAAGCCATTTCACAAGTAAGTTTTATTTCTTGTCGGCAAATGTGCTTTCAAATGTTGCATGAGTTAAACAAAAGATGAAAACAACAGGGCTCTGCAGCTTCTTTCTATTACCGGACAGCTCAGGAGGTTTCATTTTCCGTAACAGATGTAACATTAACTCCAGCGTTATTTTGACCAGTTACAAATATAAAGGACATGTGTTTTGTAGTTCAGATTCTTCCTAAAAAGACTCAAGAACTTTCAGGCTAAAGCGATGGCTCCCAGGTCTTTCTCAGGAAGCAACAGAAAATGCATACAGGCTTGCAGTCCTGGAAGGAGAATTGTGGGACGTGCCCAGGTAACAGCGGTGCACCTAGAAAATGCTTGGTAGAGCCTGGGGCTCCCTGTGGCTTTGGGAAATGGGTAGATCTTTATTATTAACAAAATCTGAATAAAGCTTTAGCAGAAATTAAATATCAAGGCAGGGCAAGGTGGCTCATGCCTGTAATCCTAGCACTTTGGGAGGCTGAGGTAGGAGGATTGCTTGAGCCCAGGAGTTTGAGATCAGCCTGGGGAATATAGCAAGATTGCATCTTTAAAAAAATGTTGTTGTAATTAGCTGGGTGTGGTGGTGGGCACCTATAGTCTCAGCCACTTGGAAGACTGAGGCAGGAAGATTGCTTGAGCCTAGGAGTTCAAGACTGTGGTGAGCTATCATTGCACCACTGCACAACCAGCCTGGGCAACAGAGCAAAACTCTGTCTCTAAAAAAAATAAAATAATAAGACAACCTGGGCAACATAGGGAGACCCCATTTCTACAACAACAGCAGCAACAACAACAAAAAAAACCTAGCCAGGCGTGGTGGTGTGTACTTAAGGTCCTAGCTATTCGGGAGGCTGAGGTGAGAAGATCGCTTGAGCCCAGGAATTTGAGGCTTCAGTGAGCTATGATCGTGCCACTGCTCTCTAGCCTGGGTGACAGAGTGAGATCCTGTCTCAAAAATAAAATAGAATGATAAAATAAATTAAATTAAATATTGAGTAAAAGAGGGAATTTCCCACTTTACTCTCACCAGTGGCTGATAAATGACAAGCCCAAGGCTAGTACGGGCCTCTGCAAGGCTGATAGTAGGAAGCAGGGAGCTCAAAAGGAGTGGGTGTATGTGTGTGTATGAGAGAGAAAGAGAATAGAGAGACAGAGAGAGACAATGTGTGTTTTTAGGGTGGGAAGGGATGGAATGGACTTGGAGAGGAATTCTACCTGATCTTAAGCCATGACCGGCTTGTTTGTGGGTAGCGAGATGCCTGCCTTCATGCTAAGTTATGGAAAATGTTGCCAGGCTGTGTGTTTGCCGCGTGACCATCTTACTATCATTATCTAGAGGCTCTTACAACATCAGTAAGTAGTTGTATTTCTAGAATAGCTTGCCTGGTAGTAAGGCACAGCATTACCCTATTTCCTCATCTCTAAGGCACCATCTATGGTGACATACACCATCACTTATGTACCACTAAGAAAGGAAAAAAATGCTGTCAATTTCAGCATGCTGTGTCATTGATGATAAAATGTATGCCCATTTCAGAGATGTTTACATGTAAAAACAAAAAAAGAAGAGTACCTTTTAATATAGATGAAATTCAGTAGATGGCAGTCCAAAGTTCCTTTGAGTCTTTTATGTCAGTGCTAATCCTGTAAATCAGTGGTCCATACAAGAGCATTTCATTCTATTAAAACTACATTTATCGCTAAGCATTGTGGCTCACGCCAGGAGTTCAGGGCTGCAATCATGCCATTACACTCCAGCTTAGTTGACGGAGTGAGACTCTGTCTCAAAAAAAAAAAAAAAAAAAAACAACCAAATAAACAACATTTACAATAAGGGATAAATAGCTCCCCTATTCTTGTTTGGAGACACAGTCTTGCTATGTTGCCCAGGCTGGAGTGGAGTGGTCCAATCATGGTGCACTGTAGTCTCAACTTCCCAGGCTCAAGTGATCCTCCCACCTCAGCCTCCTGAGTAGCTGAAACTATAGGCACACGCCCCCACACCAGCTAATTTTTTGTATTTTTTTGTAAAGACTGGGTCCCTCCATGTTGCCCAGGCTGGTCTCGAACTCCTGGGCTCAAGCAATCCTCTCACCTTGACCTCCTGAAGTGCTGGGATTACAGGCATGAGCCACTGTGTCTGGACATGCATGGGTTTTGTTTTCACTTTTTTTTTTTTTTAGACGGAGTTTTGCTCTTATTGCCCAGGCTGGAGTGCAATGGCGCGATCTTGGCTCACTGCAACCTCTGCCTCTCAGGTTCAAGCAATTCTCCCGCCTCAGCCTCCAGAGTAGCTGGGATTACAGGCATGAGCCACCATACCTGGCTAATTTTGTATTTTTAGTAGAGACAGGGTTTCTCCACATTGGTCAGGCTGGTCTCAAACTCCTGGCTTCAGGTGATCTGCCCACCCAGGCCTCCCAAAGTGCTGGAATTACAGGCGTGAACCACCGCGCCCAGTCTGTTTTCACTTTTTTTTTTTTTTTTTTTTTTTGAGACGGAGTCTCGCTATCACCCAGGCTGGAGTGCAGTGGCCAGATCTCAGCTCACCGCAAGCTCCGCCTCCCAGGTTCATGCCATTCTCCTGCCTCAGCCTCCGGAGTAGCTGGGACTACAGGCGCCCGCCACATCGCCCGGCTAGTTTTTTTGTATTTTTTAGTAGAGACGGGGTTTCACCGTGTTCGCCAGGATGGTCTCGATCTCCTGACCTCGTGATCCACCCGTCTCGGCCTCCCAAAGTGCTGGGATTACAGGCTTGAGCCACCGCGCCCGGCCCTTCACTTTTTTAAAGTAAGCTTTTAATGGAAGAAAATAGCAGGCCTGCTGTAGACTTGACATTGTAGAGATAAAAGTTAAAAATAATTATGATGGAGAAACAAAAATGCATCAAAAGAATAAATGTTTCCTGTATTGTTAATGAATTCCCTCTTAGAATACTGTTGACCAGCACACAGCTCTCTAATTCATTTGTCTGTGTTGGTTTTATTACCACATAGACACACATAAATAATAACATAATAACTTTATTTCCCATATAAGAAAGGAGAGCCTTGGGACTTAAAAAAAATGGTGCATAGTCTTAAAAGGAGAAACACATGGAATAAGGAATTGAAATGAATCATATATCCCATTCTATTTTGAATTTAAAGAAGGAATTATATAGGATTTCAGTTCTAGTCCCATTTTGGGGTAGAAAACAGAAGATGAGCAGCCAGGTGAGGGATTCAGTGCCTTTTTCCCTTCAATATCATGTCTGTTTTACTGAATAATAAAATACATAGCTCGTGGTCACATCTCTGTTCTTTGCAGACAAGATCCAGTCCTATTACCCGCCTCCACCCCCCACTGCCTGGCAGAACACAGTTAAACTTCTTGAAGAAGTGGCCTATGTCTACAAACCCTCTCCCTTACCTCTCATTTACTCCAAGGAGAGGTCTCTTTCCCCCTAGACGTCCTGACGGCCAGGTCTCCTGTACTTGGTTCCGTGCTCATCTTCTTGACTTCTCTATGGCACATCACATTGCTGATCAATTGTTTTCTTGAAGCCTTCTTGGATCTTGACTTCCTTGCCCCACACACTGTTGCCTATTTCTCCCCCTATCTCTCTGACTTTGCCTTCTCAGTCCCCTTCAATGCTCACCTTCCTCTGAGCACCTCTTCAGGAGCAGTGTTCTCTCCTTGCCCTAGTTCTTACTAAAATAGAAATAGCTGCCACTTTGTGTGAACTCCAACTCTAGAACATGCTAGAACTTAACATGGTACCATCATTTAAGGCTCACAAGACCCTGTGAGACCCAGCTATCCCCTCTGTCTCACAAACAGTAAGTTGAGGTTCTGAGTAGGATAGTAATGGGTGCAAAGTCTGACAGCTAAAAAGAGGTAGAGACAAAATTCAAAGCCAGTCTGTCTGACACACAATCTGTGCTCTTTCCAAAACTAGGTCACCCTCTCTCAAACTGCTCTCAGTCACACCCTTGACTTCCCATACAACTTAATAAGCTAAACGACTCCTAATCTCCCAACCCCATCTCAGCTCTCCCTCCTGAAGACTCACACATCCAACTTCTTACTCAACATCTCTGCTCAGTTCCACTGGCATCTGAAGCTCAAACTGCCTAGAACTCAATCTTTAATCTTTCCTATCAGTGTCTACCTTGAGAAAGGCAACCTGGAAGTAATCTTAGAGTCCTCCCTTCCCATATCAAAATCCTGACAATACTAGCTGTCTTTGTTTTCTAGGGATGCAATAACAAAATACCACAGACTGGGTGGTTTAGACAACAGAAAGTCATCTCTAGTTCTGGAGGCTGAAAATCCAATATCAACATGTCTGCTGGTTTGGAGCCTCTTGGCTTACAGATGGTCACCTTCTTGCTGCGTCCTCACATGGCCTCCTCTTGGTCTTGGCCTCTGTGTTGTCTATGTCCTACTCTCCTCCTCTTTTTTTTTTTTTTTTTGAGACAAGGTCGCTCCATCACCCAGGCTGGAGTACAGTAGTACAGTGGCATGATCACAGCACACAGCAGCCTCAATCTCCCAGGCTCAAGCAATCCTTCTACCTCAGCCTCCCAAGTAGCTGGGACTACAAGTGCGTGACCTCATGCTCAGCTAATATTTTTCTATTTTTTGTGGAGATGGGATCTCTTCCTATGTTGCCCAGACTTGTCCCAAACTCGTGGCCTCAAGAGATTCTCCCATGTCAGCTTCCCAAAGGGTTGGGATGCAGGCATGAGCCACTGTGCCCGGCCTCAGTTTCCTCTTCTTGTAAGAGCACTAGTCATATTGGATTAGGGCCCATCCACATGATCTCATTACATCTTAACTACCTCTTTAAATGTCCTGTCTCCAAATACAGTCACATGTTGATGTACTAGTGGTTAGGACTTCAACATCTGAAACTTGGAGGCACACAACACAGCCCATAACACTAGTTTTTAGGCATCTTTCAAATTTGACTTTCCATTTTCAGCTCTAATTGTCACCCTTTTAGTTGAGGACTATGCCATTTCTCACAATTATAATATTCTCACCATCATGACTATTATGCTTTATAAATAATATTGTTATAATTATAAAATAATTACATGAGCTCTGTAGAAAACACACACACACACAAAAACACAAATAAAACATAAAATCTCTGTAATCTCAACAACCAAACATAATTAGAATTGATCATTGGCATATATCCTTATCTTTTTTCTATGTATATATTCTTAAAAACTGGGACTGGGCGCCATGGCTCATGCCTGTAATCCCAGCACTTTGGGAGGCTGAGACGAGTGGATCACTTGAAGTCAGGAGTTTGAGACCAGCCTGGGCCAACATGGTGAAACTCTGTCTCTACTAAAAAATACCAAAAAATTAGCCAGGTGTGCTGGTACATGCCTGTAATCCGTGCTACTCAAGAGTCTGAGTCAGGAGAATCACTTGAACCTGAGAGGTGGAGGTTGCAATGAGCTGAGACTGTGCCACTGCACTCCAGCCTGGGTGACAGAGCGAGACTCCATCTCAATAAAAATAAAAATAAAAATAAAAATTGGAATTTTCTTAGTATGTTTTGCATTACTATAACAGAATACCACAGATGGGTAATTTATAAATAAAAGGAATTTATTTCCTACAGTTCTTCAAGCTGGTAAGTTCTAGGTCAAGGAGCACCTGGTGAAGTCCTTCTTGCTGCATCGTTACACGGCAGAGGGCATCACATGGCAAGGGGGCAGGAGCATGTATGTGAGCTCAGGTGTCTCTTACTCTTCTTATAAAGCCACCAGTCTCATCATGGGGGCCCTATCCTGATGGCCTCATCTAATCCAAATTACTTCCCAAAGGCCCTACCTTCAAGTACCATCAACACATGAATTTGGAAATTAAGTTTCCAACACATGACATTCGGGGGACACATTCAATCCATAGCAGAATCATAACATATCTTCTCTTTTGTAATTTGATTGCTTCCATTAACAATGTCTTGCCTGGGTGCAGTGGCTTTTACCTATAGTCCCAACACCTTGGGAGGCCAAGGGGGTGGATCACTCGAGCCCAGGAGTTCAAGACCAGCCTAGGCAACATGGTGAAACTCCATCTCTACAAAAAATACAAAAATTAGGCAAGCATGGTAGCACACGCCTGTAGTCATAGCTAGTTGGGAGGCTGAGGTGGGAGGACTGCTTAAGCCCAGGTGGTTGAGGCTGCAGTGAGCAGTGATCGCCCACTGCACTCCACCCTGGGCAATAGAGTCACACCCTGTCTCAAAAAAAAAAAAATTATCATACCATTAAATATTATTATTCTCCAACATTATTTATTGATCACTTCACAATAGTCCATCATATAGATAGACCAATGATAAACTTATTATTAAATCAGTTCATATAGTCTATCGGTATGATGGAATATTGTGGGCATGTGGGTTTCAGGCAGGCCCACCACTCATAGCCCATAGAATGGTCTTTTTATCTCCATGGCTTACATATGTATCTTCAGAGAACTGAGCTCAGATTCATTCACTGCCATTGCTTCTCTCTTTACTGCCTTTTTTTTTTTTTTTTCTTTTTTGAGACAGAGTCTTGCTCTGTCGCCCAGGCTGGACTGCAGTGGCCGGATCTCAGCTCACTGCAAGCTCCGCCCCCCGGGTTCACGCCATTCTCCTGCCTCAGCCTCCCTAGTAGCTGGGACTACAGGCGCCCGCCAACTCGCCCGGCTAGTTTTCCTGGGTTAGAATTTTAGAAACAATGAGATAGTTGGCAGACTGATGGCTTCATTTTAAGTAGTATCTTATGTGAAGTTTACAACTGAAGCCAATTGGAATTCTTTCCTAAGAAAGCTCCTTAAGAATTTCATTATGTTAGACCTGTCCTGAGTGGGTTCCATTACTAGACTCTTGATGAGAGAAATCTATTTGCTGATGAATAAAATTGTGGCAGCTCTTAGTTATGTGTCATAATGTGGCTAAAAGAAATGTTTTTTTGTTTGTTTGTTTTTGTTTTTATTATACTTTAAGTTCTAGGGTACCTGTGCATAACGTGCAGGTTTGTTACATATGTATACTTGTGCCATGTTGGTGTGCTGCACCCATCAACTCGTCAGCACCCATCAATTCATCATTTATATCAGGTATAACTCCCAATGCTATCCCTCCCCGCTCCCCCCTCCCCATGATAGGCCGCGGTGTGTGATGTTCCCCTTCCCGAGTCCAAGTGATCTCATTGTTCAGTTCCCACCTATGAGTGAGAACATGCGGTGTTTGGTTTTCTGTTCTTGTGATATTTTGCTAAGAATGATGGTTTCCAGCTGCATCCATGTCCCTACAAAGGAGGCAAACTCATCTTTTTTTATGGCTGCATAGTATTCCATGGTGTATATGTGCCACATTTTCTTAATCCAGTCTGTCACAGATGGACATTTGGGTTGATTCCAAGTCTTTGCTATTGTGAATAGTGCCACAATAAACATACGTGTGCATGTGTCTTTATAGCAGCATGATTTATAATCCTTTGGGTATATACCCAGTAGTGGGATGGCTGGGTCATATGGTACATCTAGTTCTAGATCCTTGAGGAATTGCCATACTGTTATCCATAATGGTTGAACTAGTTTACAATTCCACCAACAGTGTAAAAGTGTTCCTATTTCTCCACATCCTCTCCAACACCTGTTGTTTCCTGACTTTTTAATGATTGCCATTCTAACTGGTGTGAGATGGTATCTCATTGTGGTTTTGATTTGCATTTCTCTGATGGCGAGTGATGATGAGCATTTTTTCATGTGTCTGTTGGCTGCATGAATGTCTTCTTTTGAGAAATGTCTGTTCATATCCTTTGCCCACTTTTTGATGGGGTTGTTTGTTTTTTTTCTTGTATATTTTTTTGAGTTATTTGTAGATTCTGGATATTAGCCCTTTATCAGATGAGTAGATTTTTAAATGCTTACTTTGGAAACAGTTTGGTAGTTCCTCAAAAAGTTAAACTTAGAATTACTATATGACCCAGCAATCCCACTCCAAGGCATATACCCAAGAAAATGGAAAACATTATGTTCACACAAAAACTTGTCCATGAATGTTTGGCTATTATTTATAATAGCCAAAAAGAGGAAACAGCCTAAATGGCCATCAACAGATGAGCGAATAATCAAAATGTGTTGCATTCATATAATGGAATATTATTCAGCTGTAAAAAGAAATGAAGAACTGACATATGCTACAACATGTATGAATTTTGAATATTTGATAGGTGAAGCTGTGCTGGTGGCTTATGCCTATAATCTCAACACTTTGGAAGGCCAAGTCAGGAGGATTGCTTGAGCCTAGGAGTTCAAGGCCGCAGTAAGCTATGATTGCACCACTGCGTTTGGTGACAGAGTCGCACTCTGTTGCCCAGGCTGGAGTGCAGTGGTTGAACACAGCTCACTGCAGCCTCAACCTCCTGGGCTCAAGTGATCTTCCCAACTCAGCCTCCCAAGTAGCTGGGACTACAGGTGTGCCACCACACTTGGCAAATTTTTTTTTTTTTTTTTTTTTTTTTTGTAGAGACAGGGTCTTGCCATGTTGCCCAGGCTGGAATTTTTTTTTTTTTTCTAAGTAAGGCCAGTGTGGTGGCTCATGCCTATAATCCTAGCACTTTGGGATTATACTTGGGAACCTCCACCTCCCAGATTCAAGCGATTCTCTTGCCTTAGCCTTCCAAGTAGCTGGGACTAGAGGCACCCACCATCACATCTGGCTGATTTTTGTATTTTTAACAGAGATGGGGTTTCACCATGTTGCCCAGGCTAGTCTTGAACTTCTGGGCTCAATTGATCCACCTGCCTTGCCCTCCCAAAGTGCCGGAATTACAGGCATGAGCCACCTCACCCAGCCAATGTTGTCTTAATTTAAACCTTGCAAAAAGAAAAAAAAAAAAAATGTATCGTAGCCTAATCTCCTGTCTTTGTGAAAGATATTCAGTCATAGTATGATTGAATTTCAGAGGAGGCCAAGACAGTCTAGGTTTAAATGGATCTGCCTTGTGAACAGATGGGCCCCACACAAACTCATTTTTATTACTCCAGGTTGGATGCTGGCTTTTTGAGTAGGAGAGGGGGTTCAATTTCCCTCGGCCTGTTGGATGAATAGAGAATGACATAGACCTAACAGGGAACCTAATGTGCTTTCTCTTTCAGAGGGTAAATATATATGTCATGCTCACTGCCGAGACCTGGTACATCTGGATTACCCACAAAATGGGAAAGTATCAAGCTGTATGCCGACTTCTGAAGTAAGATATTCAAGCAAAAAGAACAGTCAGGTAGGCACTATTGGTGTTTGTGGACATCGTGCGTTTGGGTCACTCCCATCACTCATACCCCATGGTATGATCTTTTTATCTCCGTGGCTTATGTATGTATCTTCAGAGGATTGAGCTCAGGTTCATTCATTGTCATTGCTTCTCTCCTTACTGCCTGTTGCATCTGAAGCTTAACGGTGGATTATCATTTTAGAAACAAGAAGATAGAGTGTATCAGTAGTTTTATCCAACAGATTTGTCATAAGATGTGAGGCTTTCACCTGCTTGATTACTTGTCACATTCAGGATGCAATCTTATTGACAGACATACTTTCTGCTGCGGAAAATAGGACACGAAATGTAAATGTGTGTGTTCATTGTTTTTTTAATCTGATAAAGAACCTGAGCATGTAGGAGTTTGAGACCAACCTGGGCAACATGGTGAGACCTGCATCTCTACAAAAAATAAATATAAATTAGCTGGGTGTGGTGGTGTGTGCCTATGGTCCCAGCTACTCACCCAGCTACTCAGGAGGCTGAGGCAGGAGGATCACATAAGACCTAGAGGTGGAGGTTGCAGTAAGCTGAGATTCCGCCACTGTACTCTAGCCTGAGTGGCACAATAAGATCCCATCTCAAAAAAACAAAAACAAAAAAAACAGAGCATGAACACTGTGCTGGGGAAATCCATCAGTTTTTACTGATTAAAGCAAAGATCTTCAACTAGTAGAACTAGTAGATCATGATCTACTTTCTACTAGATCCTCAACCTGGTTTCAGCCAGCATCTCCATCCTCACTCTGTTCTCCTGATTTGCTGAGAGACCAGAAGAGAAGGGGTACAGCTGGCAGTGATGCCTGCTCCTCTGCAGATTCAACTATAGCATCCCCTATTCTGACACATCAAGGTTCTTCTTTTTTTTTTTTTTTTTTGGTAGCTGGGACTAAAGGTGCCCGCCATCACGCCTGGCTAATTTTTTTGTATTTTTTAGTAGAGACAGAGTTTCACCATGTTAGCCAGGTTGGTCTCGATCTACTGACCTCGTGATCTGCCCACCTCGGCCTCCCAAAGTGCTGGGATTATAGGCGTTAGCCACCACACCCAGCCACATCAAGGTTCTTCTTAAAAGGTAGGCCATTCTTTTCCACCAAGCACAGTGACTCATGCCTATAATTCCAACACTTTGGGAGGCTGAGATGGGTGGATTACTTAAGGCCAGGCGTTCGAGACCAGCCATGGCAAAGCCTCGTCTCTACAAAAGCTACAAAAATTAGCGGGGAGTGGTGGTGCACACCTGTGATTCCAACTACTTGGGAGGCTGAGGTGAGAGGATCACTTGAGTTGGCAAGGTTAAGGCTGCAGTGAACTGTGATCGTACCACTGCACTTCAGCCTGAGCAACAGGGTGAGACCCTGTCTCAATAAAAAAAAATTAAAAAAAAAATTTAGGCTATTTTTTCAAGGGCTTGGGGGCATTTGCATTAAATTATCTGAGTGTCTTGTCAGTTTCTGGGAGCTTACTGGCATGTCTGGATAGAATTACTGAAACTAGGCAGCAATATTTATCCTTCCTGCATATGGGAATGAAACTATTTTTCAGTTTGGGCCAAGAGGCTGATTCTCCACTGTCCCCTGACCAATGCTGAGTACAAAAGACCAAATACATGGGTTTGCCACTTGTTTTTCCCTAACAAAGTTAACTCTTGATCAGAACAGTAATAGCTGTTTTGAAGAGTGTGTTCAGTGTGTGTGGTTTACATATGCTAAATTCCCATTCAACTCAATTACACTTGGCAGGGACACAGAAAGCTAATGGGGAATCTGTAAAGGGCATGAATAATAGCTTTTCTGGCAGACTGATGGCTTCGTTTTATGTAGTATCTGATGTGAAGTCTACAACTGGAGCCGACTGGAGTTTCTGCAAAGTTGTATCAGGCTTAAAATTAACTTCAGAAAATGCCTTCGTATCAGGAAGAAAACCTTGGATTGGGGATGCAGCTTGTAATTTAATAGGATGACTTTGGAGAGAGCAGCAAGGATAATAGAGGTATTATGAGAAGCTCTAGGGAGAACAAATATATGTCTGTTCGGCTTGGAAAAAAAAAATGTAGAGTTCGAATGTAAGGTTTAAACAAATGCGTTTTTAAACAAATGCTTTGCAAAGTTTCTCAAAAGGTACCTGAACTACTGATACTTTAGTAACTCACATTATTTTCTTATATTGATTTTGAAACAGTAATACTGAGCCCTCTGATGTGGCTCTAAACATTTTAGAAAATGATAAAGTATTTTGATATTTAATTTCTTTTAGTTCAATTCTTTTTTTTTTTTTTTTTTTTTTTTTGAGACGGAGTCTGGCTCTATCCCCCAGACTGGAGTGCAGTGGTGCGATCTCCGCTCACTGCAAGCTCCACCTCCCGCGTTCATGCCATTCTCCTGTCTCAGCCTCCGGAGTAGCTGGGACTACAGGCGCCCGCCACCTCGCCCGGCTAATTTTTTTTATTTTTAGTAGAGACGGAGTTTCACCGTGGTCTCGATCTCCTGACCTTGTGATCCGCCTGCCTCGGCCTCCCAAAGTGCTGGGATTACAGGCGTGAGCCACCGTGCCCGGCTCTCAATTCTTACAAAATTACAGAATTTAAGATTCAGAAGTTGATGTCTTAGGCAGCCCCAGATTTGGTTTGATAGACAACTTTATAAAGATCACGTGAAAGAAGGCTTCCCAACAAGTTGAGCATAAAATTATTCTAGATCAGGGTGAGAATCCCCTCATTTAAGAATGCTCCTCTTGGCGGGCCGCAATGGCTCATGCCTGTAATCCCAGCACTTTGGGAGGCCAAACCAGGAAGATCACTGGAGCCCAGAAATTCGAGACCAGCCTCGGCAATATAGTGAAACCTCATCTCTACAAAAAATTTTAAAATGAGGCAGGAAGATTGCTTGAGCCCTGAAGGTTGAGGCTGCAGTGAGCCATGATCACACCACTACACTCCAGCCTGGGTGACAGAGGGAGACCCTGCCTCAAAAAAAAAAGAGGAAGAAATAAAAAGAGAGAGAGAGACCATCCTGGCTAACACGGTGAAACTCCATCTCTACTAAAAATACAAAAAATTAGCCAGGCGTGGTGGCGGGCGCCTGTAGTCCCACCTATTCAGGAGGCTGAGGCAGGAGAATGGCCTGAACCCGGGAGGCGGAGCTTGCTGTGAGCGGAGATCGCGCCACTGCACTCCAGCCTGGGCGACAGAGCGAGACTCCATCTCTGAAAGAAAAAAAAAAAAAAAAAAGAATGCCACTCTAGCACATAATTTTCTGTATATACACGTAGGTCATAATGATATGTACTTCATAAGGGATCATAAGTATTAGATTATTTCCTGACTATTTTTGCATACCCAAAGTGTGGTGTTATAATACATTGTTTTATTTATTTATTTATTTATTTTGAGACAGAGTCTCGCTCTGTCGCCCAGGCTGGAGTGCAGTGGCACAATCTCGGCTCACTGCAAGCTCCGCCTCTCGGGTTCACGCCATTCTCCTGCCTCAGCCTCCCTAGTAGCTGGGACTACAGGCGCCCACCGCCACGCCCGGCTAATTTTGTGTAGTTTTAGTACAGAGGGGGTTTCACCGTGTTAGCCAGGATGGTCTCAATCTCCTGACCTCGTGATCCATCCGCCTCGGCCTCCCAAAGTGTTGAGATAACAGGCGGGAGTCACCGCGCCCAGCCAATACATTGTTTTAATAGTCTATCAAATCAATCTGCTCTTATGAATTAATTTAATACTGCACTTAACTTTTTTTCCTATTGGCTTTAAAGGTGCCAAAGGATAACTGCAATAGTTCTCAAGTCATTAACAAAATTCTAAATCTTGTCAATATCTCAAGACCCAGGATTGTAGCCTTTTGGATATGTGTGTCAGCTGATTATGTTAGATCTCTCAACCCAATTATAATCCCCAATGTTGTTGGTGTCAAGCACTGATAGAGCAACAAACTTCAGAAAGGTTTCAATTTGGTCCTTGAAAAGAACTGTTCAAGCAGAAACTCCTAGAAGGTACAGAATTTGGCCAAGAACCACAAAAACCATTCCCTCATTCTTATTTTGCTCCCACTTTTCCATATGGAGAGGACATTGAAAGATTGTTGGGGCCAGGCAGGGTGGCTCACACCTGTAATCCCAGCACTTTGGGAAGCTGAGGCATGTGGATCGCTTGAGCCCAAGAATTCAAGACCAGCCCCGTCTAGAGATGGTGTACCCCATCTCTACTAAAAATAAAAAAAATGAGCCGAGTGTGGTGGCAAACACCAGTAATCCCTGCTACTTGGGAGGCTGAGGCATGAGAATTGCTTGAACCCAGGAGGTGGAAGTTGCAGTGAGCCGAGATCATGCCAGTGTACTCCAGGCGGGGTGACAGAGGGAGACTTGGTCTAAAAAAAAAAAAAAAAGCCTGGCACAGTGGCTCACACCTGTAATCCCAGCACTTTGGGAGGCCAAGGCGGCTGGATTACGAGATCAGGAGATGGACACCATCCTGGCTAACACAGTGAAACCCCATCTCTACTAAAAATACAAAAAAAAAAAAAAAATTTAGCCAGGTGTGGTGGCAGGTGCCTGTAGTTCCAGCTACTTGGGAGGCTGAGGCAGAATGGTGTGAACCCGGGAGGCGGAGCTTGCACCTGGGAGGCGGAGCTTGCACCTGGGAGGCGGAGCTTGCAGTGAGCCGAGATTGCGCCACTGCACTCCAGAC
>NC_045443.1:61631018-61638015 GCF_002776525.5 Piliocolobus tephrosceles
TCAAGACCAGCCCCGTCTAGAGATGGTGTACCCCATCTCTACTAAAAGTAAAAAAAATGAGCCGAGCGTGGTGGCAAACACCAGTAATCCCTGCTACTTGGGAGGCTGAGGCATGAGAATTGCTTGAACCCAGGAGGTGGAAGTTGCAGTGAGCCGAGATCATGCCAGTGTACTCCAGGCAGGGTGACAGAGGGAGACCTGGTCTAGAAGCAAAAAAAAAAAAAAAAAAAGCCTGGCACAGTGGCTCACACCTGTAATCCCAGCACTTTGGGAGGCCAAGGCGGCTGGATTACGAGATCAGGAGATGGACACCATCCTGGCTAACACAGTGAAACCCCATCTCTACTAAAAATACAAAAAAAAAAAAAAAATTTAGCCAGGTGTGGTGGCAGGTGCCTGTAGTTCCAGCTACTTGGGAGGCTGAGGCAGAATGGTGTGAACCCGGGAGGCGGAGCTTGCACCTGGGGGGGAGAGCGCGCCCCCGCCATGCAAAGCGTGAACTTAGACGCCTTATTAAAAAAAAGAAAAACCCCGTATAAAAAAAAAAAAAAAAAAAGAAAGCACGTTTCAACTATAAAATATTTTAAAACATATTTAGTTATTTATCACCTTTAGAGTTTGATGAAACCTGGTATTCAGTTTCTAAATTCAATACCATGAAGAAGATGAAACTCAAATTTGACCAATTTTTCAAATCAAATTGCTTCGCGCCACCCCCCCCCCCCACAACCCTTGATCCAGGATCAAATTCCTGTTGTATTGCATTTTTTTAATTATAAAAATAATGCATGATTATTATAGAAACTATGGAAAATGTAAAAAGGCTAAGAAAAACATTAAAATTGCCTATAATCCCACCACCCAGAGATAACTGCCCTTAATATTTTAGTGTCCTTCATTCCTCTCTTTTTTCAGTGTCCACTGACTATACGTATTTCTTTGTAAAACTGAAAATCAGTTTTTGGATAGATACAGACATAAGTATGTCTTCACCCTTCCTTACAATGTGACCATGTTTCCTGTCACTCTATATTCTCTGAAAACATGAGCTCTAAGGTGTAATATATACGAATCTTTCATACTTGATTTAACAGTTCTACTTCTTATCTTTTAAATTTTTAAATTGTATTTTATTTATTTATTTATTTTGAGACAGGGTCTCACTCTGTCGCCTAAGCTGGAGTGCAGTGGTGCAATCACAGCTCACTGCAGTCTTGACCTCCTGGGCTCAAGGGGATCCGCAGCCTCCCAAGTAGCTGGGACCATGGGCAGGCACCATCATGCCCAGCTAGTTTTTTAAATTTTTATTTATTTGTTTATTTATATTTATTTATTTATTTATTGATTGATTGATTGATTGTAGAGATGAGGTCTTATCATCTTGATCAGGCTGGTCTCGAACTCCTGGGCTCAAGCTATCCTCCTGCCTTGGCCTCCCAAAGTGCCAGGGTTATAGGCATGAGCCACAGCACCTGGCCAACAATTTTACTTCTTTTGGTGTTGTTTCTTTTTTTCTTTCTTTTTTTTTTTTTTTTTTTTGAGACAGAGTCTCGCTCTATCGCCCAGGCTGGAGTGCAGTGGCTGGATCTCAGCTCACTGCAAGCTCTGCCTCCCGGGTTTACGCCATTCTCCTGCCTCAGCCTCCCAATTAGCTGGGACTACAGGCGCCCGCCACCTCGCCCGGCTAGTTTTTTGTATTTTTTAGTAGAGATGGGGTTTCACGGTGTTAGCCAGGATGGTCTCGATCTCCTGACCTCGTGATCCACCCATCTCGGCCTCCCAAAGTGCTGGGATTACAGGCTTGAGCCACCGCGCCTGGCCTGGTGTTGTTTCTTATTATTGAAAATGAAGCTGCAACAACATATTTGTATGAAAATCTTTTCCTACATTTCTTCTTGTTCCCTTACTACAGATTCTGAATGAGGATTTATCAGTCAAGAGCTTTAATAGCCCTTGATACGTACTGCCAAATTCTTTAATAGGAACTTCATACCATTTTACACCCTTTCCAGCAATTCACCAACAAGCTTACTTCACTATAAATTCACCCATAGTTTCCTGAGTAATGTATTCTGCCTAAAATCTTTAAATTTTAAATCCATTTTAAAATTCCATTTTAAAGGGCTTAGTACCTTAAGATTTGGTGGGCAGGGTGAGAGAATGATTGAGTGGTTTGATCTGTTTCAATTTTCAAATTGTAATTAATGAAGTTAAGACTCAGAGGTTAGTAATTTTTGTGAGCCCTTGATCTGGTCTTTCTCAGAGGGTGTGGACTTCAGAATCAATTGTCTTCGAGGCCCTGAGAGTGGGTCCTTTCCCAAGTGGGAAAGGAAAGAGAAGGTCAGAGTAAACTCCCAGAAAAGTGGGGCACGATAGCCCAACAACACTTGAATTTCTAACTGGGGTAAAGTGGGGACATAAGGGTGAAGGTGTTAGAAGAGATGCTGGAAATAAGGAAAACAGCCCTAGTTATTAAAATCCCTAAGGGGTTTGACTAAATGTGGAGACACAGACCGTTCTTCTGCCAGTTCCAGATCCTACAGAAGACCGGGTGCAGTGGTTCCCACCTGTAATCCCAGCACTTTGAGGGGATCACTTGAGCCCAGAAATTCGAGAACTGCCTGAACAACATAGTGAGACCCTATCTCTAAAAAGAATTTTTAAATGTTGAAAGCTAATAAAAAGGTCCCAGAGGCCACTAAGTCATTCTTAAAGTCATTGTGCACTTTGCTTCCTTTGTTGTATGTTTGTTTCCTTTGTAACTGATTTACCACTTTACACACTCAGATTTTTAATTATAGCAGCAATTACTAGATTCAATGACATAAGGTTGCCATTTCTGTCAGTAAAGATTCAATACCGGCTAATTTCATACAGTTCAATTTCATACCTGGGGAATTAATTATTCTTAATCATTAGGAGTCAATGGTAAAACTTTCTGATGAAAGCGCCTGTAGCAAGGCCTCCACCCAACTCCCCTCCCGTGCGGGTTGTCCACACGTGGCCAGCAACCGGCACAGCCTGTCTCCCCTGAGCCCCATAAGCGGAGGTAGGGATACAGTAGTTGGTGTGTTTGTGACAGCAAAGCCACCAGAGGGAGCTCTAGCATTGACTCCTATATGTTTGTGTGTGAGCCACGGATTCAAAGAAAAACAAATACCTTATGACTGCTTGTGTTTTTGAGCGCTTCCTGCACAGTCCTAAGGTTTAGACATCATCATATCAATATAACTTCATTGCTAACATGAATTAAGCTTCTTTGTGTCTGTCAGATATTCTTTCATTTCGTGCTTACCACAAGTCTATCAAGATATTATTATTCCCACTTTTACTGACGAGGGAGGAGATTAAGGTTTACAGAAGTTAAGTGATTTTACAAAAGAAGAAATGACACAGGGATTTTATCTACTGTCTCAGCACCTCCCACCCCCTTCCCACCTCCATCAGAGTTCTCCTTCCTGCCCTCTCTCTTTTTTCTCTTTTCCTACTGGGAATCTAAAGGAGATAAATCCTGGCTTTAAAACTAAGAAAAGAAAGAAAGAAGAATGCATTTTATTTTGTGTAAATTATTCTTCAATATATTTAACATGTAAGGAGAAAACAAAAAAGAAAGGGAATGGAAATGAGAGGAGAGGGGAAGAGAAAGGGAGAAGAGAGAAAAGGCAAGAAGAGGGGAGGGGAGAAGAGAGGAGAAAAAGAAGAGAAGAGAAGAGATAGAAAAGAAAAGAAAAAAGAAATAGCTTGGCACGGTGGCTCACGCCTGTAATCCTAGCACTTCGGGAGGCCAAGGTGGGCGGATCACCTGAGGTCAGGAGTTCAAGACCAACCTGGCCAACATAGGGAAACCCCATCTCTACTAAAAATACAAAATTAGCCAGATGTGGTGGTGCGCACCTGTAATCCCAGAAGCTGAGGGAGAAGATTCTTTTGAACCCGAGAAGGTGAGGTTGCAGTGAGCCAAGATTGCGGCACTGCACTCCAGTCTGGGTGACAGAGCAAGACTCCATCTCCAAAAAACAGATAGAAAAGAAAAAGGAGACCCGGCATGGTGGTGGGTGCCTGTAATTCCAGCTACTTGGGAGGCTGAAGTGGAGAATTGCAACCAGGAGGAGGTTGCAGTGAGCCAGGATCTCACCACTGCAACCCTGCCTGGGAGAGGAAAAGAGACTTCTTCATCTCAATAAAAAAAAAAAAAAAAAAAAAAAAACTGATGCTCATGTCCATAAAGTCTGAAAATGTTCCAATCCTGCCAGCTCACTGCTAAGGGAATACTTCATCCTGCAGCACCCCACCTCCTGCCACACATTCCTTAGGCTACTTTTTCTATGACTCCTTTTCCCTCCTCAAGCTTGCCCAAGGTGGCTATTTGATCTTGGTTTCACCCTTATTCAAATTCAGAAGTAGGGACAGAGACCAGAGGAAGATGTTAGGAATATCAATAATCCCCAAAGATGGTCACTAGACTTACTTCTTCTTCTTTTTACTCCACCCAGACTGGAGTACAGTGGTGCGATCTCAGCTCACTGCAACCTCCACCTCCCAGGTTCAAGCAATTCTCCTGCCTCAGCCTCCCCAGTAGCTGGGACTACAGATGCGTGCCACCACGCCTGGCTAATTTTTTTAGTAGAGATGGAGTTTGGGGTTTCACTGTGTTAGCCAGGATGATCTCCATCTCCTGACCTCTTGATCTGCCCGCCTCGGCCTCCCAAAGTGCTGGGATTACAGGTGTGAGCCACCGCGCCAGGCCTAGACTTACTTCTACAGCACTTTACAGTACTAGACTAAACTGTGCTCTTAGTATGCACAGATTAAGAGCAAGGAGGGTCAAGGGATACAGCCGCATATTTGCTGGGTGGACTTGGTTAGGTCACTTAACCTCTTCCATAAACTGTGTGTAATAGGCGGGCACTATAACATACAAAATGTATGTAATAGGCTCACTCCTGTAATCCCAGCACTTTGGGAGGCTGAGGCGAGTGGATGGATCACTTGAGTCCAGGAGTTTGAGACAAGGCTGGGCAACATGGCGAAACCCTGGCTCTACAAAAAATGCCAGAAATTAGCCGGGCATGGTGGTGCATACCTGTAGTCCCAGCTACTTAGGAGGCTGAGGTGGGAGGATCACTTGAACCTGGGAGGTCAAGGCCTTAGTGAGCCATGATCATGCCACTGCACTCCAATCTGGGAGACAGGGTAAGACCCTGTCTCAAAAACAACATGCATATAGTAAGTGTAATCATGTCTACTTCTTAGCTTAGCTGTGGAGATTTAATTAGACAATGCACAGAAAAGTACTTAGCCTGGTGTTTGTTGGGAAACTTCAATCAATGTTAACTAATATTATTGTTTTCTTTAATACGCAGAATATTTGTCCATTGAGCATAGAACTTGGCATAGACACATGATTTGTAAGCGTGTTTGTGGTTAACAGCAGGCTTCAATTAAAGAGAGGCTAACCAATTTGCCAAAGGTCCACAGCCAGTTTTACAACTATGAAATGTTTTCCGAAATATTTTCAGTTTTTCTGTGAGACTGAGAGATATTATCTTCAAATAGATTATGAGATGTGCACAGCAGTGTCCACCCGCCTTACACAAGAGCGAATGGCCTTCCAACAGCCATCAGAAAACCCCTGGGGTTGGTGGGTCCAAGAACAAAAACAATGCAGTCACACCTGGATCCTAAATTTAGGGGGGGCCTTAGAGTTGGTTTTATTTAAATATTGTAATGTGACTCTGAGCAAGCAACATTTTCTTTATGCTTTGTTTTTAAAAGGATATGGGAAAATTTACTTTGGGGAGCCAGGGCGCTTGGCTAGAAGGGGAAGGAAAAAAGAAAGGAAAGGGTAGAGGGAAAGCTGAGACCTGAGACCCAGGAGACCTCAGGCAAGAGATTTGAACCTTGGGTTCCACTGTCCTTATTTTCTTTTTTTTATTATTTAAATTTAATTTTTATTTTTAGTTCTGGGATGCACGTGCAGGATGTGCAGATTTATTACATAGGTGAATGTGTGCCATGGTGGTTTGCTGCACAGATCAACCCATCACCTAGGTATTAAGCCCAGCTTCCACTAGCTATTTTTCCTAAGGCTCTCCCTCCCCCAACCCCACCTCCCGACAGGCCCCAGTGTGTGTTGTTCCCCTCCTGGTGTCCATGTGTTCTCATTGCTCCACTCCCACTTGCAGGTGAGAACATGCGGTGTTTGGTTTTCTGTTCCCGAGTTAGTTTGCTGAGAAAAATTACTTCCAGCTCCATCCATGTCCCTGCAAAGGGCATGATCACATTCCTTTATATGGCTGCATGGTATTCTATAGTGTATACGTACTACATTTCCTTTATCCAGTCTATCATTGATGGGCATTTGGGTTGATTCCATCCTTATTTTCTTTTTCTTTCTTTCTTTTTTTTCTTTTTGCGATGGAGTTTTGCTCTTGTCGCCCAGGCTGGAGTGCAGTGGCACAATCTCTGCTCACTGCAACCTCCACCTACCGGATTCAAGCGATACTCTTGCCTCACCCTCCCGAGTAACTGGGATTATAGGCATTGCCAACATGTCCAGCTAATTTTTGTATTTTTAGTAGAGAAGGGGTTTCACCTTGTTGGCTGGACTGGTCTCAAACTCCTGACCTCAGGTGATCCACCTGCTTCAGCCTCTCAAAGTGCTAGGACTACAGGTGTGAGCTACCATGCCCAGCCAATTCCATCCTTATTTTCTTTTTCTTTTTCTTTTTTTTTTTTTGAGATGGAGTCTCACTGTGCTGCTCAGGCTGGGCTGCCATGGCATGATCTCGGCTCACTGCAACCTCCACCTCCTGTGTTCAAGTGATTTTCCTGCCTCAGCCTCCCAAGTAGCTGGGATTACAGGCATGCACCACCAAGCCCAGCTAATTTTTGTATTTTTAGTAGAGATGGGGTTTCACCATGTTGGTCAGGCTGGTCTTGAACTCCTGACCTTGTGATCTGCCTGCCTTGGCCTCCCAAAGTGCTGGGATTACAG
>NC_045443.1:61638115-61821306 GCF_002776525.5 Piliocolobus tephrosceles
ATCCTTATTTTCTTTTTCTTTTTCTTTTTTTTTTTTTTTTTTTTTTTGATATGGAGTCTCACTGTGTCACCCAAGCTGGAGTGCAGTGGCGCAATCTCAGCTCACTGCAAGTTCCGCCTCCCAGGTTCATGCCATTCTCCTGCCTCAGCCTCCCAAGTAGCTGAGACTACAGGCGCCCACCACCAAGCCCGACTAATTTTTTTTTTTTTTTTTTTTTTTGAGATGGAGTCTTACCCTGTTGTCCAGGCTGGAGTGCAATGGTGCAACCTTGGCTCACTGGAGTCTCTGCCTCCCAGGTTCAAACGATTCTCCTGCCTCAGCCTCCAGAGTAGCTAGGATTACAGGTGCCTGCCACCACGCCCTGCTAATTTTTGTATTTTTAGTAGAGACGGGGTTTCTCCATGTTGGTCAGGCTGGTCTCGAACTCCTGACCTCATGATCTGCCCACCTCAGCCTCCCAAAGTGCTGGGATTACAGGCATGAGCCACCGTGCCCAGCCCATGCCCAGCTAATTTTTTTGTATTTTTAGTAGAGATGGGGTTTCACCATGTTGGTCAGGATGGTCTCGATCTCCTGACCTCGTGATCCGCCTACCTTGGCCTCCCAAAGTGCTGGGATTACAGGTGTGAGCCACCACGCCCGGCCTCCATCCTTATTTTCAAATGTTGCAACTTGGAGCTGGGCGCGGTGGCTCACACCTGTAATCCTAGTACATTGGAAGGCCAAGGCGGGTGGATCACTTGAGGTCAGGAGTTCAAGACCGGCCTGGCCAACATGGCAAAACCCCATCTCTACTGAAAATGCAAAAATTAGCCAGGTGTGGTGGTGCACGCCAAAGGCCTGTGAGTCTGTGAACATTTTCTGTCTGCCCTCATCCTGCAGCACTTTCCATACAATCTCTTTTCGATATCACGTGATATTTTATATGCTCAGTACCAACTTTAGAGCTCTGCAAGTTGTAAGCTTTTTCTTTTTGGTAACTTTGTTAATATCATTATTAGAAGTCCAGTTCAATAATTACACTAGGTTCAGTTTAAATAGGAAGCAAGCAGCAATATGTCTAAGTGCAGAACTACTGACCAGTGAGGGTGGACCAGGGGGGTTAAATATTCCTGACACTGGGCCAGTGAGAGTTGAAAGTTTGCCAATTGTGGCACTGGTAAACTACTGCAAAGAAATTTGGAAGTGTTATCAAGAATTACAATAAGATAGATGCTTCAGGATAATATGTCCTTTGCAAAGAGAAGTATGCCATTTGGAGTCAAAAACATTTGATGCACTGTCCAGGTCGCAGAAATCACCAAATCTCAGAAGATTGAGACCTTGGATGTCAGGCAACCTGACTTCCTTTCCAATCAGGTTTACAGTCCAACAAGTGACCATCCAGCCTCTACGTAAGCATTTCTCCAGAAGGGAAGCTTCTTAATTTAAGAAGTTGTCTGGACTGAGTGCAGTGGCTCACACCTGTAATCCCAGCACGTTGAGAGGTGGAGGTGGGTGAATCACTTGAACCTGGGAGTTCAAGACCAACCTGGCCAACATGGCAAAAACTTGTCTCTACAAGAAATACAAAAATTAACCAGGCATGGTGGCATGTACCTGTAATCTTAGCAACTTGAGAGGCTGAGGTGGGAGGATTCCCTGAGCCCAGGAGGTCAAGGCTGAAATGAGCTGTGATTATGCTACTGCATTCCAGCCTGGGTGACAGAGTGAGATCCTGTCTCAAACAAAACAAAACAAAAAAGGTGTCGAGGACATATTTAGGACTAAGCACTTTTGGATTAAGAATACATTTGTCTCGCTGTAGTTTTAGCCCATTGGCCCAGTTTTGGATTTGAAGAACAAAACAACACATTCTTCTCTTTTCAGACCCGTGACTATCTTGCTCTTCTCTGGGTCACTGTCCCTCATAAAGTGTGGTGAAAGCAAAGGTTCAGGGTCAATGCTGTCGAAATTGAGATGAGCATTGGCCTTAGCAAATGGAGAGATTAATCCTGAGAAGAGCAAAGTCAGTAGATTGAAATGTGGTTTTTTGTGGGTTTTTTGTTTGTTTGTTTTTTTAGATGGAGTTTCGCTCTTGTTGCCTAGGCTGGAGTGCAGTGGCGTGATCTCGGCTCACTGCAATCTTTGCCTCCTGGGTTCAAGCAATTCTCCTGCCTCAGCCTCCTGAGTAGCTGGGATTATAGGCACGCACCACCACGCCCAGCTAATTTTTGTATTTTTAGTAGAGATGGGGTTTCGCCATGTTGGCCAGGCTGGTCTCGAACTCCTGACCTCAGGTGATCCACGCACTTTGGCCTCCTAAACTGCTGGGATTACAGGCATGAGCCACCGTGCCCAGCCCAAAATGTGTTTTAAATAGAAAGGGGAGAAGAATCAGAGACTGAGAGTACAGATAACTCTTTCAAGGAATTTTGCTTCCAAGGAGAGCTAGAAATGGGATGACAGTGATCCCAACTCCCATGACAGTTACAACATGTTTGAAATGACTTTTGTGTATTTTTTACTTGTTTATTGTCTATCTTCTCCCACTAGGATATAAGCTCTGACAGCAGGACTTTGTCTCGTTCACCACTGTATTCTCAGTCTGTGGCACATGGTGGAGGCTCAATTAGTATTTGTTGGATAAATGAATAATGCATTTTAATATAATATCTGCTGTAATTGAAAACTGGAAAATTCTGGATCTTACAATATTTTGTTTAAAAAAATTTTTTTTCAGGCCAGTTATGGTGGCTCATGCCTGTAATACCAACACTTTGGGAGGCCAAGGCAGGCGGATCACCTGAGGTCAGGAGTCCAAGACCAGCCTGGCCAACATGGTGAAACCCCGTATTTACTAAAAATATAAAAATCAGCCAGGTGTGGTGGTGCACACCTGTAATCCCAGCTACTCAGGAGGCTGCAGTGGGGGAATCGCTTGAACCTGAGAGACGGAAGTTGCAATGAGCCGAGATCACACCACTGCACTTCAGTGGGTGACAGAGTCAGACTCTGTCAAAAAAAAAAAATTTATTCTAGAAATGGAGTCTTGCTATGTTGTCCAGGCTGGACTTGAACTCCTGGGCTTAAGGGATCCTCTCACCCCAGCCTTCTGAATAGTTACGACTACAGGTGTACACCACTGTGCCCAGCTAGAATCTTAATGTCTTAAACAAGAAATGCATACCTCCTAAGAAACTCTGATGGAACAATATTTTTGTTTTACCATAGAAAGCCTCTACCTTGGTCAGGTGTGGTGGTTCATGCCTGTAATCCCAGAACTTTGGGAGGCCAACGTAGGAGGATCACTTGAAGCACGAGTTTGAGACCAGCCTGGGCAACATAGAGAGATCTATTAGAGAAAAAAGTCTCCCCCTTAAAATAGATTACTGAGGCTTCAGGATACACCTCTGCATAGTTTGGGTCATCAAAGAAGCAGAAGCCAAGATGGGATTGGACATGAGAGAGATTTACTGAGGGAATGTCTATGAAGGATAAAAGGGAGGGAGCCAGAGAAAGAGAAAAACCTTCCCCCAGCCACACAGAGCTGACACCTGTGAAGAGAGAGGGGAAGGTGAGAGATCGGGTGGGAAGAGTCTGAGGGTGCAGCACAGTTCTAAAAACTCCTTGAGTAGGGAGTTCTTTGGCTAGGGGAGTGGAAAGGATCTCACTCTGTCACCCAGGCTGGAGTGCAGTGGCCATGATCATGGCTCACTACAGACTCAGCCTCCGGTGCTCAGGTCCCACCTCAGCCTCTTCGGTACCTGGGACTGCAGGCATGCACACCATGCCCAGCTAATTTTTTTGTATTTTTTTGTGGAGATGGGGTCTCACCATGTTGCCCAGGTTGGTCTCGAATTCCTTGGGCTCAAGAGATCCTCCCACCTCAGCCTCTCAAAGTGCTGGGATTACAGGAGTGTAATCCTGCATCTGGCCGAGTGGGGAGTTCTATAAAAGAGCCTGCCCCTGCCCATTAAAGGAGTCCTGCCTTTTGCAGGAATGGGCCTCCATGAGTACCCTCTGCTTGCTCAGTCAGGCTGGGGGTAGCCTGTAGGAAGTGTGGGCTTCAAGAAAGTAGGTCCAGGCATCTGCAGCCAGGGCCATCAGTCAGTTATGCTCCCCACAGCAGAAGAGCTGAGCAGTGGGGACTCACAGCTGCCACATTTCACCCCTGTGTCACAGGTCTACTTTTCCATGCAGATTGGGGAGCAGCTCCTCTTCTCTTCCTGAGGGGAAAGTCCTATTGCTGCAGTTGGTCTCAGGGGCACGGTTGGTATTCATTTTCTCCTTCCATCTCTGCCCCCGGCCCCCTTTTTTTTTTCCACTTTATTTGTTTATTTATTTATTTATTTGAGACAAGTCTTGCTCTGTCGCTCAGGCTGGAGTGCAGTGGCTCCATCTCAGCTCACTGCAACCTCCGCCTCCCGGGTTCAAGCGATTCTTCTGCCTCAGCCTCCCAAGTAGCTGGGAGTACAGGCGCCCACCACCATGCCTGGCTAATTTCTGTATTTTTAGTACAGACGGGGTTTTGCCATATTGGCCAGGCTGATCTTGACCTCCTGACCTCAGGTGATCACCCACCTCGGCCTCCCAAAGTGCTGGGATTACAAGTGTGAACCACAAAAGTGCCCAGCTTTCCCTGCCCATCTTAAATTCCCTTCACCTTAGAATCTCACCTTGGCAGTTCTCAGTGCTTATCTTGTTATGTGACCCAAACTGTCACTCCTGAGAGTCTGAGTTCCTGGCAATCATGCTGTTTTGAGACTGGGGGTTGCTGTGAATGTCCATACACAGTTACAGTGGGGCAAGGAAGTACTGGGAGGTGCCCAACTGGGTCACGTGGGTTCCACATAAATTCTTCCCTGACCCCATGTGTAAGCACAGCCCTACATCTTCCTGCTAGTAATTGACTAGAGTCAATTACTCCTGCCACAGTGGTGACTCTTCTCACCTGCTGGTCTCACAGGAGTTCATAGCACCCTGGCAATAACTACAGCTTGCAATTCCGTGTTCCCTGGCAAAAGTGTACCCCCTTTGGACCTCCAAATCTACAGAGCCTAGAGTTGTAGGGATAGAAGCACAGAATCCCCCAGTGGGTCACTAGGAGTGATGGTAGGTAAGGCCGCTCCTGCTTCCATCCCTTGGTTCCCAGATCCATTTATTCTTTCTATGGGGAACACAGCACCACAGAGACATCTCTGATTTAATGCATATTCCTCATCCTGAAGATGGAACTCTGTATTTGCATAGTGTTGCCTCTGAGCTGGTACTTTAGTTATCTTTAGAAGCCATGCTATTGCATACAGCTGCTTCTGGATGATGTGATGTGTGATATGACCAGTGGATCCCATGGTCACGAGTCCACTCCTGCACCCCCTTTATTATAATTGGGTCCCCTGGTCAGATGCTACGTCATAAGTGATTTCATACCTATGGATCAGGCATTGTATAAGACCCCAGACAGTCATGCTGGCTGAGGCATTTTGGGCAGAAAGTCAAACACATACTCAGAATATATATCTATCCCTCTAAGGATCAACCACTGGCCCTCCAGGCTGGAGGGTGCCCAATGTAGTAGGCTTGTCAAAAAGCAACCAGTTTTCTTGCTCAAGGAATAGTGCCATATTGAGGGCCTGTTGTTAGTCTGTTTTGCTGACAGTTGGACATTCAAAGTTAGCAGTAGCTAAATCGGCCTTGATACGTGAGAGTTCATACATTGGGATGATGTCTGGGCTCCATTTACACCACCATGGCTGCTCCATTCATGTGCCCATGATGCCTGTTGTGGAGTGGCTGATGATGAAGATTGGCTAATGTCACCTGGCTAAGTCATTCTGCCTACTTGGTTGATCGGTATCTTTTCCATGGGAGATGCTTTCTGGCGGTTGTTAACATGTGACACAAAAATGTTCATACTCAATGGTCATTCAAATATGTCCAGCCGCATGCCTCTATTCCTACTTTATGACTTGGTGGATCTGACAGAAGCCAGTTCATAGTGGACAGTTCTGGGGATGTGGTTACTTATAACCATAGTCAAGTATTCTCTCTGTCAGAGCCCAGTAAAATGTGAGAAAAGGGCTGGCGTAACTCAAGGAATCAAGTCAATTTAGACCCTACGTCCAATAATCCTTGAAATGACTGAGTATTCCCCTTTCTCTATTTTATAATCACCTGAGTAAATGGCCAGAGGTCTCTCTGAGGAATGGCCGCGAGGATTATTACAGTAGATATTTGCTGCAGTATGGCAGCCACCTTCTCCCTAGGGACCTGGCCACCCCTTCAGTCAATGGGTTACAGATCTGAAAACTGGCTCGAGTATGGGAACATTGAAGGGATGTGGCTTCTGACTGGAGTGATCTCCCTCAGCCTCCTTCCCCTCCTTTCCTGACGTCTTCTAGTGTCAGTATAATGCTGCACCCTCTTGGCTCCCTTGTACTCCTGGGGATAGCATGCTCTATTGTCTCACAGCTCCCTCAGGTCCAGCCCTCTGGCTGCAGCCTGACCTTGCTAGTCATTCTGGTGATTGTGGCTGCCTGGCTCCTGACACTTAAGTGCCACCACCTGGCCTCTATTACTCTGGGGTCTCATATTCCCACAGATGTTAATAAGTCCAGCTCTGCCACTGCCACTTCTGCCATCGGCGCTGACCTGCAGAGGAGGGCTACCACTGCTTAGTGATACTGGTGCCTCTCTCGAGTCCTGAAGGCGTTGGTGAGCAGCATGTCCTCTGGGTCCTTGTGGGTCCAAGTTTTCCTCAGCTTCTTCATTCTTTTCTCTGCCATGTGCCAGGGCAACTCAAGCATTTCCACTTTGCTCAGCATGGCCTAACATTGCAGTAGGCTTCTAAGAGCCACTTTAGCAGTAAGTTTCACTCATCCTCTGGGGTCCTTTTCAGGGGCCTGTGTCCCCCCAGAATTGTCCCCTAGTCAAGGAAGTCTTGCTTTTCTAGTCTTATTTTCTGGCCTCCTTGACCAAGTACTCTCAAATCTGATTCCAAAGTTTTCCACTGGTTCCTGCTAGCTAATGCGTATAGGTCCTTTGATATATAATCTCTTTTCTCCCTATTAGGCCCAGCGCATCCCTGTCTTGATTATACTGGGTTTGTTTATTGGCTTGGGAGACAGTAGAGGAATTGGAGGCAGCTCCTGAGAGGACAACCTATTGCCTTGCTAGAAAGGGATGCATTTTCATGGCCACAGCCTCCCACCAGGTCCCCTGAAGCCAGCCTGTGAAAGCGGTAGTTCTTACTATGAAATGATGGGCCAGCCTGGCAGACCTGGAGGGTTCAGAGGGCTCTGCCAAGTCAACATCCTGATGGGCATTCATTCGGATGCCCCCATCCCGTGTTTCAGAATCCCAGATTCCTCCAAACAGGGCCCTAACCTTAGCGTAACTGACTTGCTTTAGCTGAGCATTTAGGCATCTTTAGAGCTCTAGGACTATCAGATCCTCAGTCTGTTGCTCAGCTGTGGCAGTTCTTTCACTGCAGGAGAGGAGGGCCCTTTTTTAAGCTACCAAACAGGTTCTCTAGCTCTCACAGTCTCTATTGCTTGTTATCACTTGGTAGGATGTCAGTACAACTTAGCAGTAATCAGTCAACTCTGCTCTCCCTGTAACTATCATTCCCCCACCACCATAGCTCTCCGATGCCTGGATCTCTGCACCTGCACTGCATTCTCCTCCACCAAGATAGCTTCCCGAACCACCACTGATGGAATCTTTTTTGTTTTTTTTGAGACAGAGTCTCGCTCTGTTGCCTGGGCTGGAGTGCAGTGGCCGGATCTCAGCTCACTGCAAGCTCCGCCTCCCGGGTTTACGCCATTCTCCTGCCTCAGCCTCCCGAGTAGCTGGGACTACAGGCATCAGCCACCTCGCCCGGCTAGCTTTTTGTATTTTTTAGTAGAGACGGGGTTTCACCGTGTTAGCCAGAATGGTCTCGAACTCCTGACCTCGTGATCCGCCCGTCTCGGCCTCCCAAAGTGCTGGGATTACAGGCTTGAGCCACCGCGCCTGGCCTACTGATGGAATCTTTAGCAGTTGTGCCACCACCTTGTGCAAGGGACTATCCACACCCCACATATCATTCAGGGTAGCATCCTCTTAGCCTACTGAGCAATGAGGGAGCCAGTCTCCAAACCCCATCTTATTCTTGTTTTCTCAGACCACTGCTGACATTACTTGGGTTAGTTTGAGTTATTTGAGAAGCAGAAGCTAAGATGGGATTGGATGTGCAGGAAACTCCTTGGGGAATACTTGTGCAGGAAGAAGGAGAGGGAACCGAAATAGGCAAGAAGAGCGTTCAGACGCAATACATGTCTGACCTCTGTGAGGGACATGGGGAAGGAAGGAGGATCTGATAGGAGACTCTCGGGCTGCAGTCACAAGAACTACTCAGCCTGGTTGATGGGGCATCCTTGAGCCAAAGTCTGTCATTTAAAGAGTCTGTATTAGTAAAGAATGAGTCTGTATTAGCACGGAATGAATCTGTATTAGTTGTGCCCTGCTTGCTCAGTCATTGGCTAGCAGCAGCTTGTAGCAAGAGCATTCTGTAAATAAGATGGGAGTGTGTCCAGAGGTCTGCAGCTGCAGCCATCAGTCAATTGTGCTGCCCGCAGCAGGAGAGCTAAGGGATGCATTTTCATGGCCACAACCTCCCACCAGGTCCCCTGAAGCCTATTATATCACTATTGTTTGTGTATCTTGTGAGTCATAGAATAAGGAAGCTGGATCTAACCTCAGAGATGATTTCATGTGATGTCTTCATTTTAATGATGAAGGAAGAGAGAATTGGAAATTTAAAACAAACTTTCCCAAGGCACATGCATTTCGGATTGGACCTTTTTACTTTGTGTGAAGATATTCCACGCATTGCTGCACATTTGGCATTTCTGGCCCCAGGGACTAGATGCCATAGTCCCCCTGATCTCCTGCATCATGAAAATAAAATTGCTCCCCAACCACCTCATTTCTAAAAGTTCCCTGGAGGCAATACAGTCCCAAGTAGTACCACTGAACAGCTCATTGATCGCAAAGTCAGAATTAATATCCAGACAAGACCCCTGTATAATGCACTTTCATAACTTCAAGAGAGCCACTAAAACAAAAAATGCCTCAGGGAGTCACAACCATTCCTGCTTCAGAGAGTACTCTGCACCTCTTTAGCATTTATCTTTTTTTTTTTTTTTTTTTTGAGATGGAGTCTCACTACATCACCCAGGCTGGAGTGCAGTTGCATGATCTCAGCTCACTGAAACCTCCACCTCCTGGGTTCAAACGATTCTTGTGTCTCAACCTCCCGAGTAGCTGGGATTACAGGCGAGCACCACCACGCCTGGCTAATTTTTGTATTTGTATACAAATACAATGTTGGCCAGGTTGGTCTCAAAGTCTTGACCTCAAGTGATCCACCTACCTCAGCCTCCCAAATTGCTGGGATTACAGGCCTGAGCCACTGTGCATGACCCATAGTATTTTTATTTATTTATTTATTTAGAGACAGAGTCTTGCTCTGTTGCCCAGGCTGGAATGCAGTGGTGCAATCTTGGCTCACTGCATGCTCTGCCTCCCAGGTTCAAGAGATTCTTCTGCCTCAGCCTCCTGGATAGCTGGGACTACAGGTGCGCACCACCACGCCTGGCTAATTTTAGTATTTTTGGTAGAGACAGGGTTTTGCCATGTTGGCCAGCAAGGTCTCAAACTCCTGACCTTGAGTTATCTGCCCGCCTTGGACTCCCAAAGTGCTGGGATTACAGGCGTGAGCCACTGTGCCTGAGTACGCATAGCATTTATCTTAAATATATAAGCTCCTTTGACATCCTGGTTAGGAGACCCACTGTAGGCAATTTGGTCATAGTTCAAATTGCCTTCCTAGTATCTTCATATGAGTGAATGAAATGCACTTCAGCACCAAACCATTGCTTTTCCATCCTTTCTGAAACTGCTCTTTCATGTCTCTACCCCCATCTTTCCCTTCTAAATAAATGATGCTCCTCTGCAGCTAGTTGTTCAAGCTAAAAGCTGGGGAAACTTCCTCTGTTTCTGGGTGTTTAAATTTTATTTATCTATTTATTTATTTTATTTTTGAGGCAGGGTCTCTCTCTGTTGCTCAGGATGGAGTGCAATGGCATGATCATGGCTCACTGCAGCCTCGACCTCCTGGGCTCAAGTCATCCTCCCACATCAGCCTCCCAAGGAGCTAGGACTACAGGTGTATGCCACCACACCTGGCTAATGTTTTTTAAAAATATATTTTGTAGAGACAGGGTTTCACTTTGTTCCCCATGCTGGTCTTGAACTCCTGGGCTCAAGTGATCCTCCTACCTTGGCCTCACAGAGTGTTGGGATTACAGGCATGAGCCACTGTGACCAGCCCAATTCTTCTCTTTTTCTTACACCCCAAATCCAATCCATGAGCAAATTCAATTGTCTTTGTCTCCAAAATCTAACCAATGTCTATCTACTTCTCTCTATGCCCACAGCTACTGCATGTCCAAGCCACCATCATCTCACTCATACCAATATAACAGCCAGATAATATATTTTTTTCTTTTTTTTTTTTTTGAGATAGAGCTTCATTCTTGTTGCCCAGGCTGGAGTGCAATGGCATGATCTCAGCTCACTGCAACCTCTGACTCCCAGGTTCCAGCGATTATCCTGCCTCAGCCTCCCAAGTAGCTGGGATTACAGGCACCTGCCACCACGCCCAGCTACATTTTTTTGTATTTTTAGTAGAGACAGGGTTTCACCATGTTGGCCAGGCTGGTCTCGACCACCTGACCTCAGGTGATCCACCCACCTCGGCCTCCCAAATTGCTGGGATTACAGGCATGAGCCACCACACTCAGCCAGAATATTTTCTTAAATGTAAATCAGATTACATCTAATGTTAAAATCCCTACTTCCCTAAAATAAAATCCACATGCTTTACCAAGCCTTAGAAGGCCCTCATGATCTAGCCCCTGCCTACCTTGCTGATGTTGGCTCATGCCCATTCCCTGCTCAATCACTGTATACCACCAGCTCTGCTGACTCTTGCTCTGTCCCTTAAATACACCAAGCTCAGTCCTGAGATCCATTGCTGTTCGTTCTGCTTGGAATATCCTCCCACATCCTCTCTAAACTGTCTCCTTGATTCAAGTCTCAGTTCAAATGTCATCTCTCAATGAGGACTTCCTTGACCACCCAAACTAAAGCAGCCTCCACACTACCACATCCTCTAACATATTACATACTCTGTTTAGTTTCTTCTTACCACTTACCACTATGCAACATTATTTTATTTATTTCTTTTCTCCCCCATCTAAATGTAAGTTTCATCAGCGAAGAGGCTGTCTGTTTTGCTCATGGCTGCATCCCTAGCACCCACCCCAGCTGGGCATAGAGTGGGTTCTCAACAATGTGTGTGTTACATGAATGAATAGTACCTTTGATGTACATGGTCCCCTTATAGCTAATGTCATTGGAGATTTTGATCATTGACATCAATCTTTCGGCTTTCAATATACAGTACCCCAAATGTTGGGATTTGTTGTTCTATACACTGTCAGTTGTAAGTATGGACTTCAACTGTCAACTGATAGACAATATTTGTTGGTCGACAATGGAGTCTGCATAATTTCTAAAGAGAATCTTTATAAACAAGAAGCCAAGGGGCTCTTGCCCTCTGAAAACTACTATACTAACTTTATTGGATTGGGGACTGATTCTTCTTTGTTAGCCCCCTAAATTCAGTAAAGTCCTCCTCTCCCTGACACATTTCTTTTCTTTCTTTCTTTTTTTATTTTATTTTATTTATTTATTTATTTATTTATTTTTGAGATGGAGTTTCACTCTTGTTGCCCAGGCTGGAGTGCAATGGCACGATCTCAGCTCACCACAACCTCTACCTCCCGGGTTCAAGCTATTCTCCTGCCTCAGCCTCCCGAGTAGCTAGGATTATAGGCATGCGCTACCACACCTAGCTAATTTTGTATTTTTAGTAGCAATGGGATTTCTCCATGTTGGTCAGGCTGGTCTCAAACTTCTGACCTCAGGTGATCTGCCCACCTTGGCCTCCCAAAGCGCTGGGATTACAGGCATGAGCCACCACGCCCAGCCCTCCCTAACACATTTCTACAAGCTGCCATCGCCAACAGAGAAATGCGTTATTGAAGAAAACAATGTGGTTATGTCTCAACACTTTTTAGGTGTTTTTTGTTTGTTTGTTTTGTCTTTTTTTTTTTGAAAGGGAATCTTGCTCTGTTGCCCAGGTTGGAGTGCAATGGTACAATCTCGGCTCACTGCGACCTCCACTCCCGGGTTCAAGTGATTCTCCTGCCTCAGCCTCCCAAGTAGCTGGGACAACAGGCATGCATCACCATGCCCAGCTAATTTTTGTATTTTTACTAGAGACAGAGTTTTACCATGTTGGCCAGGATCGTCTTGAACTCGTGACCTCAAATGATGCGCCCGCCTCAGCCTCCCAAATGCTAAGATTACAGGCATGAGCCACTGCACCTGGCCTACTTTTTGGGTATATTTTTGACAACCTCAAACTAAACTGGCATACATAAGTAGTAGAAGGTAAACTACAAATATCTTGAGAACCAGAAAAAAAAAAAAAAAAAAAGCCTGGTCCACGAATAGAGAAAAATTTCTGTCTTCAACTTGGAGACTGTGTTAGGAAGGCACTGAGGGGAGGATGTCTTTTTGCACCAATTACTGATACCTAAAGAACAGAAGAGCTCGCCGGGCGTGGTGGCTCATCCCTGTAATCCTAGCACTTTGGCAGGCCGAGGTGGATGGATCACGTGAGGTCAGGAGTTCAAGACCAGCCTTGGCAACAGGTCAAAACCTCGTCTCTACTAAAAATACAAAAATTAGGCCAGGTACGATGGCTCACACCTGTAATCCCAGCACTTTGGGAGACCGAGGGAGGTGTATCACCTGAGGTCAGGAGTTTGAGACCAGCCTGGCCAACATGGTGAAACCCTGTCTCTACTAAAAATTTAAAAATTAGATGGCTTATTTTTTTATTAGCCTGTAATAAAAAAGTGGCGTGCGCCTGTAATCCCAGCTACTAGGGGGTTCTGAGGCAGGAGAATTGCTTGAACCTGGGAGTCAGAGGTTGCAGTGAACTGAGATCATGCCATTGCACTCCAGCCTGGGGGACAAGAGCAAGACTCCATCTCAAAACAAACAAACAAACAAACAAACAAACAAACAATTAGCTGGATGTGGTAGCATGAGCCTGTAATCCCAGCTACTAGGGGGTGCTGAGGCAGGAGAATTGCTTGAACCTGGAGGCAGAGGTTGCAGTGAAGCGAGATCACGCCACTGCACTCCAGCCTGGGCAACAGAGCGAGACTTCATCTCAAAAAAAAAGGAGGGAAGACTCTTGCAGCCGGGCGTGGTGGCTCACGCCTATAATCACAGCACTTTGGGAGGCTGAGCTGGGCGGATCACCTGAGGTCAGGAGTTCGAGACCAGCCTGGCCAACATGGTGAAACACCATCTCTACTAAAAATACAAAAATGAGCTGGGCGTTGTGGCGGGCGCCTGTAGTCCCAGCTACTCGGGAGGCTGAGGCAGGAGAATCGCTTGAGGTTACAGTCAGCGGAGATTGTACCACTGCACTCCAGCCTGGGAGACAGAGCAAGACTCTGTCTCAGAGCAAGACTCTGTTTCAAAGAAAAGAGTCTTGCTGACAGACTCTATTTAGAATAAGGCAGGAGAGAAGCTTTTCTAAGAATGCTTGCCATCCTAGACATTTCTGCTTTTATTCCCCAAGGAATGCAAACCATCTTGTTTTACATTTTTTAATTTTACCATTGAATCCATTTGCATGGCACTGTTACAAAGCATTTGAAAAACACATTCCAAAGCAGAACTCATTGGAAGCAAGGCCACTGGCCTCAAAATTTAGTGTCCAGCCGGGCCTTGCACCAGGTGGGAACTCAGTAAGTATATTAAACAGACCTGGGTGCCTGAAAAGGTCCCGAAAGGAGAGACAGAGCCTCAGTTCTGCTCAGTCATGAGGCTCATTGTCAAAATTACCAAGAGTGGAGGTGAAAAGGTAGAGGACAGAGACAGTAATGAATAAATCCTAAAATGGCAACACTGAGAAGTCTAAAATGAATATGAATTGAGGGTTCCACACAGAGATGCTCAGGAATATTCACAGGTAGAGAGTAAGCAACCACAGGCTATCACGGTGAGAAGCCCACAGTGAGACTCAGCCTTAAAGATGGTGAGCGTTGGCCAGGCGCCGTGGCTCATGCCTGTAATCTCAGCACTTTGGGAGGCCGAGGTGGGTGGATCACCTGAGGTTGGGAGTTCAAGACCAGCCTGACCAACATGGAGAAACCCCATCTCTACTAAAAATACAAAAAATTACCCGGGCGTGGTGGTGCATGCCTGTAATCCCAGCTACTAGGGAGGCTGAGGCAAGAGAATCACTTGAACCCCGGAGGCAGAGGTTGCAGTGAGCTAAGATCGCGCCACTGCACTCCAACCTGGGCAACAAGAGAGAGACTCCATCTCAAAAAAAAAAAAAAAAGATGGTGAGCATTTACTTTCCTCACCACTCTACACAAATGGAAGTTATTATGCATGCCTGTCCGTGTCTCCCCTGAGGGGCAGGGTTTCTAGATTCCTAAAACTCTGAGGTGGTGTTTTTGTTGTTGCCAGGTGGGGACCAAGGGCAAAAAACAATTGTTGAAGCGATGAGGTCCAGATTAAGTATAGCTTTATGGGCAAGGCTGAGACCTTGAATCCTATCCTCTGGCAGATCAGCAAACGCCGAGGTTCACTGAGGCCAGGGATAATTGATTCTCTTGCTACTGGTGGAGGAAGTAAAGGAGCAGCTGGGGGTTGCAACTGTCGGGGCAGATCAATTTCAAAAGATGCCTGGTTAGAGGAAACCTGTTGCAGGAGCCAGGCTGGGAGACAAAGGCGTGGGTGACCACAGCAATGCCCCAAGGGAGGACCTGGGTGACATTTTGCCTGAACGTAAGAGGGTGATAGTTACACCCTGGTTCCTGGCCCTGCCTTTATCAGTCACAGTTACAGCAGCAACTCTCTTGCCTGAACAAGTACAGATACAAAGAAATGGAAGGAATCTCCTACCTGGGGGTCACAAAGAAATACCATACCCATCTTGTCCTCTGCTTCCTGGGCACACAGCTGCATTCTCTTCCCCAGCCTCCCTTCCGTTAAGTGTGGCCAGTGACTGCGTTCCAACCAATGAAATGTGGGTGGAAATGCTGCTGGCCACTCTCAGCCCTGGCCCCTCAAACCTCTCATGCACAATCGTTATTCTCTCTCCTTTCCACCTGCTGAACAGAGACATCTTTGGGAAGCTAACAGTGTCATAGCCATGGGTTGGAAGGAGCCTGGCCCTGAGTGATGTCTCAGCCACAGCGGGCTACAGCATGAAGGCTAGGATTCTGGGACTCCCTACAACAGTTGACATGCCCCGAATAATAAACTCTGGAACTGCAACTGCTAATGTCCCATTCCCTAATAGAGTCTCACAAGTCCCACTGTCGGAGCTACTGGCCTGGGGGATGTGACTCCACACACCAGAGCTGCCTCTGCAGAGCATGTACTGCTGGGCTGTGGGGTGTCCACATCTGTCCCTGCTGCCCAGGCAGGAGTAATGGGAGACACAGCCTTTCCACCGGGCAGGGTGAAGCTACTGCTCTTGCTCTATCTCGAGTTGGAGGCTGGATAGAAGAGTGTTTGTATAGACGCCCATGCCTTTCTCCTCACACCCTGAGGCATGCATGTGTCCACGGTGTCTGTTTGCTTGTTTGGTTTTTATTTGTTCGGTTTTTGGTTTTTTGAGATGGAGTCTCACTCTGTTGCTCAGGCTGGAGTGCAATGGTGCAATGTTGGCTCACTGCCACCTCCGCCTCCTGGGTTCAAGTGATTTTCCTGCCTCAGCCTCCCGAGAAGCTGGGATCACAGGCATGGACCACCACACCCAGCTAATTTTTGTATTTTTAGTAGAGACAGGGGGTTTTACCATGTTGGCCAGGCTGGTCTCGAACTCCTGACCTCAGGTGGTCCACCTGCCTTGGCCTCCAAAAGAACTGAGATTACAGGCATGAGCCACCATGCCTGGCTGCTTGTTTGGTTTTTTAAACTTGTGTGTGTGTGTATGTGGTAAAACATACGTATCTCAGAAAATTGTCTATTTGAACCATTTGCTTGCTTTTCCTCTATTACAACAGAGTCCTTGGTAAGGATCATTCATCTTCATTCAAGTTGGGTGGGGCCATTTCCTGCAGCTCCCTTTCCTCACATCCCCAACACACCATGTAGTGGCAATTCCTTCCTCCCCTTCCTCTGTCTTCAGAACAGTCGCTGGACTCCACCCCAGCAGGAGCTGCAGTCAGGCGCTCCCCAGTCTGTTTGGTGGGATTCTGGTCTACTGAAAATTTCCAGAGGTGCCTTTTTCTCATACACCCACCAACCCCAGCCCTAAGGTGTAATGAGCCTTTTCTGAGTTCACTTTTTTTTTTTTTTTTTTTCAGAGTCTCACTCAGTCACGCAGGCTGGAGTGCAGTGGTGTGATCTCGGTTCACTGCAAGCTCCGCCTCCCGGGTTCAAGCAATTCTCCTGCCTCAGCCTCCCGAGTAGCTGGGACTACAGGCACCCGCCACCATGCCCAGCTAATTTTATTTTGTATTTTTAGTAGAGAGGAGTTTCACTGTGTTAGCTAGGATGGTCTCGATCTCCTGACCTCGTGATCTGCCTGCCTCAGCCTCTCAAAATGCTGGGATTACAGGCATGAGCCACCGCGCCCGGCCAATTTTTGTATTCCTTTAGTAGAGACAGAGTTTCACCACGTTAGCCAGGTTGGTCTCAAACTCCTGACCTTGTGATCCACCTGCCTCGGCCTCCCAAAGTATTGGGATTACAGGCGTAAGCCACCGTGCCTGGCCATGAGTTCAGTTTTAATTGCCATCCACTCACTGAAGTAGCCAGGTCAACTAGGGAGTCTCAAAGTAGTATGAGAAAATTTAGAGAGGACTAAGCTTGGCTGCAAGAAGAGGTTTTGGTTGGGCTAAGTGTAAACCCACTCAAGTGCTCAGTGACCCAGACATACAAATGTGTGTGTAAATGGCAGCTTCTCTCTTGCCTCTCCCCAACTGATACTCTCTTGTAGAAAAGCCATCCTTTGCTGTAACTATTGGAACCTCTAGAGCTTATCTGGGCCAGAGCTCTTTGCACAAGTTAGAAAAAAGCCGCCGCTCTGTCTGACACAGCCCTGTCCTGCAGCCTCAGCTTGGCTGGTAGAGGGCAGGCTGGATTTCAGCCTCTTCTTGGCCTCCAGCCAGCTGCTTTGTGCAATGCACCAACTCCACACCTGTGGTGTTGGCCCCTTCCCACTTGGCTGCTAAAATCTCTCCCGAACGTTGCCATGAGTTACAACCAGTTCCTCCCAGCTCCATCTCATCACTGTCACCCTTGGGGATCTTAGGGTGACCAGAGGTGATTTTTAGTTACACTGTCCCAAATGGAATTCCGTGGGCTGATCCAAGAATACAAGTATCTTAACGTCATTATTCTTATGAGGAAATGTATTCCTAGGTCTTTTCAAGTAAGCAACTTAAAAATACATCTTTAGGCTGGGTGCAGTGGCTCATGCCTGTAATCCCGGCACCTTGGGAGGCCGGGGCGGGCAGATCACGTGAGGTTGGGAGTTCAAGACCAGCCTGACCAACATGGAGAAACGCTGTTTCTACTAAAAATATAAAATTAGCCGGGTGTAGTGGCACATACTTGTAATCCCAGCTACTCAGGAGGCTGAGGCAGAAGAGTCGCTTAAACCGGGGAGGTGGAGGTTGCAGTGAGCCAAGACTGTGCCACTGCACTCCAGCCTGGGTAGCAAGAGTGAAACTCTGTCTCAAACAACAATAACAACAACAACAACAAAACATCTTTAGGGGACAAACTGCCCACTAAAAATACCAGGTCTGCCTGTAATGTATTTGACTTTCTTCTCCTCACCCCTTAAGCTTGTGAAGACAGCTTGGCTGTCTCAGACTTCGGCCTATAAAGTGCACAAACTTTGGAGCATAGATTTCTGGATGTACTATTTTCTTTGAGACCTGAACCTCAAGCAAAGGGTGTGTCTTTGTAAATGAATGATTTAATTAAAAAGTGGGCCGATGCTGATTATACAGATTTCTTCTCTTGGAATGCTTATTTTGGTGTTGTCCTAAAACTGATGTTTCACAGCTGATGGATTAGAAGGACAGATGTTTTCGCTTGGCCTTCTCTCCTTTATATTTCTCATCTGGGCATAATAATAATAATATCAAGGGACAAACAGAGTTGAACTCAACACCAACACTTGACCTCATTTCTGATTTATGAATTCTCCCTGTGACCATGCAGTTTGAGGAAAAGGCTGCCTCTGAAATGTGTTTTGCATTTTAATATTTTTTCATACTGGCCTCCTTCTTTGTCAAGCCACTGTGTGTGCAGCTGGCTTAACTTGCTGACTAGAAAATTGAAATATGCTTCTATCCAGCAACCAAAAACAAAGGGAAAAATTGTCTTTCTAGGAGCTATGTAGCTGCCTGCGTTTCCCCCACCCCATCCCTCCTATCGTATATGAACAATCCCCACAAGAATCTAAGCTGCTTTTGGATTAATGTCAGCTGCAGCATTTCTCACGAGGTTCTTGGGTAATGCTGAAAACGGGAGGGTTCTGTCACCTCAGCGTGGCTCTGTGAAGTGTCCTACCCTGCTCCAGAGGACGAACTGGAGACCCTTCTTAACCTTTGGGGACTCAAGTCATCTGGCAAGCCAGATTTTGGGTTAAAAAGTGTCTAGAGGCTGGGCACGCTGGCTCATGCCTGTAATTCCAGCACTTTGGGAGGCCGAGATGGGCGGACCACCTGAGGTCAGGGGTTCGAGACCAGCCTGGCCAACATGGTGAAACCCCATCTCTACTAAAAATACAAAAATTAGCCGAGCGTGGTTGCGGATGCCTGTAATCCCAGCTACTTGGGAGGTTGAGGCAGGAGAATCACTTGAACCCAGGAGGTGGAGGTTGCAGAGAGCCGAGATCACGCCATTGCAGTCCAACCTGGGCAACAAGAGCAAAACTCCATCTCAAAAAAATAAAAATAAAAACAAAAATAAAAGAATGACAGTTTGTCTCCAAGCTTGTCCAGGTTGGTGCATTATAAATGACACACTGCAGATGCCAGGCCCTTAGACAAAGAAGAGGGGCTGTCGCTTTTTCAGGACATGGGCTTCAGAGAATCGTGAGGCTACCTGGCCACAGGAAACGAGAACATGATCCTCAAACCCACACCAGTGAGCACAATCGGAAGCCTTGTTATGACCTGGCAGCAAAGGAGAAAGTGGGTTCAGTGAGATCCGTCTGGAGATGCACTGGGCTGGGCTGAGGCTTCAGCACACATAAGCTTCCTGATCATTCGGCATTCTCCTTTGTATTTTTTTTTTTCTTTAAGACACCTGTGTTTTTTGGCTGCCATGGAGGTGGGAGGAAGCCAAGCTTGGCAGCCTCTTCTGATCTGGCGTTAACAGCACCATACAGTAATTTCCAGCAATTATCTCCCTATCGTAAAAGTTCTGTGGAGAGATTCGTGACACTTTTTTTTGTGCTGTTCCAATGCATACATTTAAATGGGGAACAAATTCTGTCCATATGGTGTCTCCTCTCTCTTCCCAGGTTCCCAAGTGCTTGGCCATGCCCAGCTCTGAGTGGCTGCATACACAAAGTAAGGCTTGCTGGTATAGACAATGGGGGCAAGCAGTGATTTTGGGATTCTGCTGGTGCCAGAATCACTTACTTTATTCTCTTCTTTCTGATAGCTGGAGGACAAAGGGCCTTCCACCAAGCCTAGATTTCATAGGTTATGACATTCATAAGCTACTCCTTACCTGCGATTAGGCCTAGTTACCTGGTTAATTCTTCCCGTGGCTCCATGAACCTCGCCTTCATGGCACCGATCACAGTTTGTAATTGTAGATTTGTGTGTGTGTGATGATTTATGTCTTCTCATTAGACTATGCTATGGGCTGAATCGTGTCCCCTCAAAATTTATATGTTGAAACCCTAACACCCAATGTAGATAATTCGGGAGATTAATCTTCAGGAGATGATTCGATTTAGATGAGGTCATGAGACTGGGGACCTTCATGATAGGATTAGTGCCCTTGTAAGATGAGACACTAGAGAGCTTGCTGTCACCAACATGCTCTGTCTCCCTCTTTGTCTTGCCATGTAAAGACACAGTGAGAAGGTGGCCTTCTGCCAGCCAGGAGGAAAGCCCTTACGAGAACTTGACCATGCTGGTACCCTGATCTTGGACTTTCAGCCTCCAGAGCTGGGAGACAATAACTTTCTGTTGTTTAAGCCACCCAGTGTATGGTATTTTGTTACGGCAGCCTGAGTAGATGAATGCAGGCCATTCTCCTGCCTCAGCCTCCCGAGTAGCTGGGACTACAGGCAGACAGTAAACTTTATGAGAACACAAGCCACATCTGTTCTGCATATCACTGAACCCCAGCACCAAGCACAGAGCTTGGCATATGGTTGGGGCCCAATAAATATTTACTAAATGAATGAAAGAGTGAATGAATGTACGAACAAAGCTTGAAGAAATCACAGAAAGTAAGTCTACTGCCTTCATTTAATAGATGAAGAAACAGAGGTTACATTTCCAACTTGTCCAAGTCTATGAAGCTTGTTTTTTTGTTTCACGTATATAAAGACAGATTGAATGTGTCAATTCCAAACCATTAATTGGACATCTATTTTTGTTATGTTAGAGAATTCAAAGATCAATAAAATGCAATTTCTTTTTAAAATTTTTTTTAAGGGACAGTGCTTCCTTCTGTCACCTAGGTTGGTCTCAAACTCCTGACCTCAAATGATCCTCTTGCCTCAGCCTCCCAAAGCACTGGGATTATAAGCAGGAGCCACTGTACCCAGCCCAAAATGCAATTCCTGTTTTTAAAAAGCTTTCATCTTGCCAGGTATGGTGGCTCATGCCTGTAATTTCAACACTTTGGAAGGATGAGGTAGGAGGATCACTTGAGACCAGTTTGAGCAACTTAGTGAGACCCAGTTAGCTGGGCATGATGTTGTGCCTCTGTAGTCCTAGCTGAGGCTGAGGTGGGAGGATGACTTGAGCCTGGGAGGTCAAGGCTGCAGTGAGCTGTTATCATGCCACTGCACTCCAGCCTGGGTGACAGAGTGAGACCCTGTCTTAAAAACAAACAAACAAACAAACAAACACACCTTTCTCCAGCCTGGGTGACAGAGTGAGACCCTGTCTTAAAAACAAACAAACAAACAAACACACCTTTCATCTAAACAACAGTTTAGCCAGTTAAGATAAATAATAGTGACTATTCATTAAGTGCTTACTAATACATTATTTTATTTCATGTTTACCACAATCCTATGGAATAGATCATATTATCCCCATTTAACAGATATGAAAAGGCAAACTCAGAGGTAGTGTTGCTAAATTATATTAAGCTTTTACCAGGTGCCAAAATTGTTCTACATGTTTTACCTCCATTTATAAATTCACTGAATGCCCCAGGCTTGACTAAGGAAGGATCTACTTCGAAGCTCAGTCATGTGTATTTATTGGACTCAGGTCCTCATTGGCTGTTGGACAGAGACAGTTCCTTGTTATTTGGGCCTCTCCAAAGCAGCCTTCACAACGTGGCAGTTTGCTTTCCCTGGAGGAAGGACAGAGAAAGATTGAAGTTTAAGTCTTTGTAACCTAATCTCAGCAATGACTTTTCATATCACTATGGCCATTTTCTATTCATTAGAAGCAAGTCACTAGATCCAGCCCCCACTCAAAAGTAGGGATTAGGGTGTCAACAACCAGGAGTCAGGGATCACAGGTCACCTCACAGGCTGCCCACCACAGCAAGGTTACTTTAATAATTCAAAATCAATCTGTGTAATTTGTCATATTAATAGCACAAAGGAGAAAAATATGATCACCTCAATAGATTAAAAAAAATTTGGGCCAGGCACGGTGGCTTACTCCTGTAATCCTAGTACTTTGGGAGGCCAAGGTGGGTGAATCACTTGAGGTCAGGAGTTCAAGACTAACCTGGCCAACACAGTGAAACCCTGCCTCTACTTAAAAAAGTACAAAAATTAGCCGGGCCTGGTGGCTGGCACCTGTAGTCCTAGCTACTCGGGAGCCTGAGGCAGGAGAATGGCTTGAACCTGGGAGATGGAGGTTGCAGTGAGCCAAGATCATGCTGTTGCACTCCAGCCTGGGCGACAGAGCGAGACTCCGTCTCAAAAAAAAAAAAAAAAAAAAAGAAAGAAATATTTGATAACATTTAATATCCACTGATGATAAAAATTCTTAGCAAACTAGAAATGGGAGGAATTGTTCTTATTCTGATAAAGACATACAGTAGATTGTACTTCTTCACCCTTCCTGTTTCACACCTTTTGCTATACACTTTTGCAATGCCCTCAATCATGAGCAAAGTTACCCTTGACTCTGGACTCAGGCATATGACTTGCTTTGGCCAATGGGATATTGGCAGATGTGATGCAAGTAAAACTTTGAAATGAGCTTGCCTACTGGGGTTTGCTCTTTTGTTCTTCTACTCTTTTTTTTTTTTTTGAGACGGAGTCTCGCTCTGTCCCCAGGCTGGAGTGCAGTGGCCGGATCTCAGCTCACTGAAGCTCCGCCTCCTGGGTTTATGCCATTCTCCTGCCTCGGCCTCCCGAGTAGCTGGGACTACAGGCGCCCGCCACCTCGCCCAGCTAGTTTTTTTGTAATTTTTAGTAGAGACGGGGTTTCACCGTGTTAGCCAGGGTGGTCTCGATCTCCTGACCTCGTGATCCGTCCGTCTCAGCCTCCCAAAGTGCTGGGTGTTCTTCTACTCTTTACCATGAAAAGAACCTGCCTAAGCTGCTCCTTCTGGTCCCAGGAAGAAGATATGAAACACGTAGAACACAGGTTCTCCAGCTAAGGTACACAGTCAAGCCCAGCTGAGAACAGAGCTCCTAGCTGAGCTGCAGATGCATACATAAGCTCAGCCAAGACCAGCAGAGTGATCTAGCTAAGCCTAGCCCAGATCACCTGATTGCCACATATGTGTAAGAAATAAGTATCTATTGTTATATGTCACTGGTTTTGTGGTTCTTTTGTTATCCAACGAAAGCTAATTGGTACAGGTCATCTACAAAAATACCTCAGCAAGTATCAACTTAATGATGAAATGTTAAAAGCTTTCCTCTGACACTGGAAATTTGTTAAGTTTGACTGCTACCACTTCTATTTGACCTTGACTGGCTACCTTAGCCAATGCAATAAGGCAAGAAAAAGAAATAACAGAACTAAGGATGGAAAAAAGAAAGAAAGCTGTCATTATTTGCAGATGACAAAATTATGTACGTAGAAAATCCTAAAGAACCTTCAGATCAAGTTTTGGAATTTGAGCTAGGTCACTGAATTCAAATCAACACACATAAACCAATTGTATGTTCTATATACCAATAACAAAAATAATTGTAAACTGAAATGTTTAAATATAACATTTGACCAGGCGTGGTGGCTCACGCCTATAATCTCAGGGCTTTGGGAGGCCAAGGCAGGCAGATCACGAGGTCAGGAGATCAAGACCATCCTGGCTAACATGGTCAAACCCTGTCTCTACTAAAAATACAAAAAATTAGCTGGGCGTGGTGGCGGGCACCTGTAGTCCTAGTTACTTGGGAGGCTGAGGCAGGAGGATCACTTAATGCCAGGAGTTCAAGGCTGTAATGCACTATGAGCATGCCTGAGGATGGCCACTGCACTCCAGCCCGGGCAACCTCACCTCTGTTTTTTTTGTTTGTTTGTTTTTTTAATCAAATATCTAGGAATAAAACAAATGAAAGATTTTCAATATCGCCATACAGAAGACTATTATGAAAAACTAAAGATTTTTTTTAAAAGAGAGAGAAAGCCAAATGATGCTTATTTGACTCTGGTACACTTCAGTGTAAGGATGATTCATAATCTGTCACTCATGATTGATGGCCTTGGAAAAAGAAAAAAAAACAAACAAACAGGAGTTACATCATATTCATGATTGGAAGACTCCATATGTCAATATTCAATGGTGAATTGTGAATATGTCAATTCTCCCCAAATTTATCTCCCCCCGGTACATTCCGAAAATAATTTTCAACAGATTTTTTTTTTTTTTTTGAGACGGAGTTTTGCTCTTGTTTCCTGGGCTAGAGTGCAATAGCATGATCTCAGTTCACCACAACCTCCCCCTCCCAGGTTCAAGCAATTCTCCTGCCTCAGCCTTCCAAGTAGCCGGGATTACAGGCATGTGCCACCATGCCTGGCTAATTTTGTATTTTTAGTAGAGACAGGGTTTCTCCATGTTGGTCAGGCTGGTCTCAAACTCCCGACCTCACGTGATCCGCCTGCCTCAGCCTCCCAAAGTGCTGGGATTACAGGTGTGAGCCACTGCGCCCGGCCCCCAACAGATCTTTTTGTGAAATTTTACAAATTGATTCCAAAATATATTTGGAAACACAAAGGGCCAAGAATAGTTAAAGCAATCTTGGAGAAGACAAAAATGGGAGGATTTTTTTCACAGAAAAATTAAACCAATATAATTAAGGCTGTGATTTGGGCTCAAAAATAAACAAATAAACCACAGGAACAGAACTGAGAGCATAGAAACAGACTGACATATTTATGGATGCTTAATTTATGACAAACGTGGTGCCCTTGAATGGTCTTTTTAATAAATGCTTCTGGAACAGTTGAATATCTATGGAAGGAAGGAAGAATCTTGACCCTTATCTTACTGTGTACATAAAAAATCAACTCCAATTGAATTATATGTAAATCTAAATGTGTAAACCAAAACAATAAAGATTCTAGAGGGTATCACAAGAGAGTATCTCTAAGATCTTGAGGGTAGGAAAAGATGTATTAAACAGGACACAAAAACCACTTATTACAAAGGAAATAACTGATACATAGACCAGGGATTGGCAAACTATAGCCCTCAGGTCAAATCTGGCCACCTGTTTTTGTTATCCCAGCACTTTGGCACTTTGGGCAGCCAAGGTGGGCAGGTCAGTTGAGCCCAGGAGTTTGAGACCAGCCCGGGCAACGTGGAGAAACCTTGCCCTACAAAAAATACAAAAATTAGAAGGGTATGGTGGCACATGCCTGTAGTCCCAGCTACCCAGGAGGCTGAGGTGGTTGAGCCTGGGAGGTTGAGGCTATAGTGAGGCACGACTGGGCGACTGCACTCCAGCCTGGGCAATGGAGTGAGACCCTGTCTCAAAAAAAAAAATTGATGATGAAGTATAAGAACATGGAAGAGAGGCCAGGTGCGGTGGCTCAAGCCTGTAATCCCAGCACTTTGGGAGGCTGAGACGGGTGGATCACAAGGTCAGGAGATCGAGACCATCCTGGCTGACACGGTGAAACCCCGTCTCTACTAAAAAATACAAAAAACTAGCCGGGCGAGGTGGCGGGCACCTGCAGTCCCAGTTACTCCGGAGGCTGAGGCAGGAGAATGGCATAAACCCGGGAGGCGGAGCTTGCAGTGAGCTGAGATCTGGCCACTGCACTCCAGCCCGGGTGACAGAGTGAGACTCCGTCTCAAAAAAAAAAAAAAAAAAAAAAAAAAAAAAAAAAAAAAAAAAAAAAAAGAACATGGAAGAGTATGATATTATACAAAGTAAAGGAAGCAGGAGGCACAGTGGCATGCACGCTATAATAACAACTATGGAAAATATGAGTGCATCAGGCCAACAACAAAAGGGTGTTTTGCAAAAAATAAAAAATAGTTGTCTAGGGTAGCAAGTTTTCTCAGAATGATTCCTAAAATTGTTGCATAGTCTTTCTATGAATGATAAACTAAAAAAGAAAGGAATGACTTTCTTTTCTTTTCTTTTCTTTGAGAAATCTCATTTTTCCAAAAAATATATTATAGGTTGTTAAACGCTACTCTGCTGAGGTTCTTAAAAGGAGACTAGCCTGCCCCATAAGGGTTGTGATGGCAGGAATTCTGGCTTCTATTTCTAGCCCTGTTGACAGACTGATGATGAAACTCATGCATACCCTTTAAGCTTTTCCCATCTTTGAAGCTAGGAGCAATTCCACTTGCTGCTGCCATTTAGTGCTACAATGTTTTAAAAATTAATGAGGTGCATTTACTGCCCACGATGTTCAGGAGATTGGCTTTCCTTGAGAAATCGGTGTTGTCTGTGAAGAAGATAAAACAGTAGGAGTGGCCGGGTGTGGTGGCTCAGGCCTATAATCCCAGCACTTTGGTAGGCCGAGGCAGGTGGATCACCTGGGGTCAGGAGTTCGAGACCAGCCTGGCCAACATGGGGGAATCCCTGTCTCTACTAGAAATACAAAAATTAGCTAGGCGTAGTGGCAGGCTCCTGTAGTCCCAACTACTGAGGAGGCTGAGGCACAAGAATCTCTTGAACCCAGGAGGCAGAGGTGGCAGTGAGCCGAGATCATGCCACTGTACTTCAGCCTGGGTGGCAGAGCAAGACTCTGTCTCAAAACAAAATCAAAAACAAAAACAAAAAAACAGTAGGAGTGTTGTTATGTTGTCAGACATTGAATTCCTGCAACCAACATTTGTTATTGGGCACCTGCTGTGGACAAGAGACTGTGTTCAGAGTTATGATTATATGCAAAGATGTTTAAATCATGGTTTCTGCCTTCAAGGGACTTACAGTAGGGTAATGATAAAAATACCTAAAATTGCCAGGCGCGATGACTCGTGCCTGTAATCCCAGCACTTTGGGAGGCCGAGGTGGGCAGATCACTTGAGGTGATCTGGAACGAGAGTTCGAGACTAGCCTGGCCAACATGGTGAAATCCCATGTCTACTAAAAATACAAAAATTAGCTGGGCATGGTGATAGATGCATGTAATCCCAGCTACTCGGGAGGCTGAAGCAGGAGAATCACTTGAACCCAAGAGGCGAAGGTTGCAGTGAGCCAAGATCATGCCACTGCACTCCAGCCTGGGCAACAGAGTGAGACTCTGTCACAAAGAAAAAAAAAAACCTAAAATTTACTGAGGGTTTACAATGTGACAGGAACTATACTAAATGGTTTGTGTACATTAATTTATTTAATTCCAACAACACCCCAGGGAGGTAGAGGTTATTGTTATCATTTTAAGAGATAATTAGGCCAGGTGTGGTGGCTCCTGCCTGTAATCCTAGTGCTTTGGAAGGACAAGGTGGGAGGACTGCTTGAGGCCAGGAGTTCAAGACCAGCCTAGGCAATATAGCAAGACCCTGTCTCTACAAAAAATGAAAAAATTAATTTAGTCAGGCGTGATAGGGCACGCCTGGAGTCCCTGCTCGTCTGGACACTGAGGTGGGAGGATTGCTTGAGGCCAAGAGTTTGAGACCAGCCCAGGGAACATAGTGAGATCCCTGTCTTTACAAAAAAGAAAAAAAGAGAGAGCAGTAGATATTTAAATTGATGGCAGAGAGGTTAAATAAATACCCAAGGTCGTGAAACTAAACCCACCTGACCCTGATGGACTGCCTGGCAGGAAAGTCAATGCTCTTAACTACTCGCCTATACTGCTGCCCAGGCACCAGCCACACTGGGAAGCCACTGCTTCCCTCAGCCAGCTTGCAATTTATAAACTCTATAAAATCATGCCTTTTTGGCTGGGCATGGCGGCTCACACCTGTAATCCCAGCACTTTAGGAAGCCGAGGTGGGTGGATCACCTGAGGTCAGGAGTTCCAGCCCGGCCTGACCAACATGGTGAAACCCCATCTCTACTAAATACAAAAAATTATCTGGATGTGATGGTGCATGCCTATAATCCCAGCTACTTGGGAGGCTGAGGCAGGAGAATTGCTTGAACCTAGGAGGCAGAGGTTGCAGTGAGCCGAGATTGAGCCATTGCACTCCAGCCTGGGCAACAAGAGCAAAACTCTGTCTCAAAAAAAAAAGAAAAAAAAAAAAGCCTTTTTGATGGGGTACCAGTTGAACCTACTAATGACACAACCATGTTAGAAAGTCTGCACCTTTGTTCAGCTTCAAAAGAGTTTCCAATAGAGTGGGAATTGTCAAGTAATCAAGCCATGGAAATCATCGCATTTAAGTTATAATTAAATGTTTTAATATCTATTATTTTGGGGAATGGAATTATTAGCAATAGGCAAATTCTTTTTTTTTTTTTTTTTTTTTTTGAGTTGGAGTCTCAATCTGTTGCCCAGGCTGGAGTGCAGTGGCGCGATCTCGGCCCACTGCCACCTCTGCCTCCCGGTTCAAGCGATTCTCCTGCCTCAGCTTCCCGAGTAGCTGGGACTATAGGCGCCTGCCACCGCACCTGGCTGATTTTTTGCATGTTGGTAAAGACAGGGTTTCACTGTGTTAGCCAGGATGGTCTCGATCTCCTGACCTTGTGATCCACCCGCCTCGGCCTCCCAGAGTGCTGAGATTACAGGCATGAGCCACCACGCCTGGCCAGCAATAGCCAAATTCTTTAATAAACAACTTTTTATTAATGCTATTGCTTTGTGTTGTCTAATATTAAAATATTTCTGTCTTTTTCCAGAAACTGTAAGAGATTATAAAATGAAGATTGACTATGCTGAGTAGGGTACAAAACTAGGTGTTTTTTTTTGTGTGTGTGTTTTTTTAAGACAGAGTATTGCTCTGTTGCCCAGCTGGAGTGGAGTGCAGTGGCATAATCTTGGCTCACTTCAACCTCTACCTCCTGGATTCAAGAGATTCTCCTGCCTCAGCCTCCTGAGTAGCTGGGATTGCAGGCATGCCCCACCGTGCCTGGTTAATTTTTTTTTTTTTTTTTTTTTTTTTTTTTAGTAGAGATGGGATTTCACCATGTTGGCCAGGCTGGTCTTGAACTCCTGAATTCAAGTGATCCGCCCACCTAGGCCTCCTGAAGTGCTGGGATTATAGGCATGAGCCACTGCGCACAGCCTTTTTTTGTGTTTTGATTCTTCTGATCTGTGCCCCACTTAGGTCCCATAGAATCACAAACTCTCAAGCTTGAAAAGAACCTTCAAGGGTATTTCTGGTATATTATTCACACTTTGGATTACAACCCATTAGATTATGAAACCAGTGAAAGAGTTATGACAAGCTTAAAAAAAGAATAAAATAAAATTGCACATGGTAAAGGTAAAGGTAGCAGTTAGCAAAACTTTCGTTTTAATTATTATATTCATTTTCTAGAACTGCCATAACAAATTTCCACAAACTCGGTGGCTTAAAACAACAGAGCTGGCACAGTTGCTCACGCCTGTAGTTCTAGCTTCCCGGGAGGCTGGGGTGGGAAGATGCCTTGAGTCCAAGAGGTCGAGGCTGCAGTGAGCTATGATCATGACACTGCACTCCATCCTGGGGGATAGAGTGAGACCTTGTCTCTTTTTTAGGAAAACATGCACACGTGCGCACGCACGCACACACACCCACACAGATAAATTTATTCTGTCTTGATTCTGGAGTCTAGAAGCCCAAATCAAGGTGCCAGTAAGGCCGTGCAACTCTGGGTAGAATCCTTCCTTGACTTTCCACCTGCAATCCTTGGCATCCCTGGCTTGCAGCTGTATCACTCCAATCTCTGCCTTTGTCACATTGTATTCTCTTGTCTGTGTGTGTCTGTGTCCAAACTTCCCTCTTCCTATAAGGATATCAGTTGTACTAGATTAGGGCCCATCCTACTGACTTCATCTTAACTTGTTTATATGTGCAAAGATCCTATTTCCAAATAAGTCACAACCACAGATACCAGGGCTTAGGACTTCAACATATCTTTTGGGGGTGAGGATTCAACTCATTCAACCTGTAATATATATATATATCGTACATATATATTACATATATATTTACATGTATCTACTTACACATTTATACATCATATATTTATATATATGTAAAACCTATGTATTGAATCACAATGCAAAAATGTGTTTAATATTACTTGTGGCAAAAAAAAAAAAGAGAGAGAGAGCTTATAAACACTGATTTAATCTAAGCACTCATCCAGTTCTTGAATTCTTTTGGTAAAAACTTGACAATAGTAGTTGTGCCTATACTGAGCCCACTGACAGGTGACTATCTCTGTAGATTGCCCAGGGTTTGGACAATTCTGACTGTTGGCAGGGCTGTCAGAGAAGAATTCATTAGAACTGTACACGTCGCTTATAAGGGACTTAGTTGAGCACCTTAAAACATCAGGTTAGTTTTTAGCAGCAGTGGTTACAAGTAAAGTGCTCTTTTGAAACAAAATATAATACAACTTGCAAGTAGTTGCTTTTCAAGCCTGTAAGCCCAGCCCTTTGGGAGGCCAAGGTGGGCAGCTCACTTGAGCTCAGGAGTTTGAAACCAGACTGGGCACCATAGTGAAACCCCACCTCTACAAAAAAAAAAAAAGTAGCCAGGTGTGGTGGTGTATGCCTGTGGTTCCAGCTACTAGGGAGGATGAGGTGGGAGGATGAGGTGGGAGGATTACTTGAGTCTGGGGAAAAAGCAGTGATGAAAATGAGAACGTTTTTAAAGTTATAGGCAAATTTGAAGGGTTACGTATAATGAAGACTTCATTGCCAAAGCCCAAAAAAGGATGTTTCTTCTTTTTAAATCTGAAAACCTTTCAAAAGAGATTATGACCTGTTTTTTGTTTATTTTGTTTTTTGAGACAAGGTCTCACTCTGGTGTTCAGGCTGGAGTACAGTGGCACAATCTTGGCTCCCTTCAGCCTTGACTTTCCAGGCTCAAGCAGATCCTTCCACCTCAGTCTCCTGAGTAGCTGGGACCACAGGCATGGCCCACCATGCTCGGCCAATTTTTGTATTTTTTTGTAGAGAAGTGGTTGCCCAGGCTGGTCTCAAACTCCTGGGCACAAGTGATCCTCTTGCCTCAGCCTCCCAAAGTGCTGGGATTACAGGAGAGAGCCACTGCGCCCATCTGACCATGACATTTTTTATTGTAGGAGACAGAAAAATGAACTAGGTCAAAGATCCTCTACCAAAAGATTTGGGTCTATTGCAAAACCATGAAGGTTTGCCCTTGTAGGTGCCACCTACAAGGGCACAGTGCCACCACCCTGCCCAGCTCTCTGAAATTTGCAGGTTGTCCTTGTCTACTCAGAAACTTTGCTGACAGCACCAGCCTGCTCAGCTAGTGAAAACGCCTCCTGCCAAGAAGATTAACTACACTCATCTTTCTTTAGGTAATTTCATAAATCATTGTGCCTATTTTACTTTGAAAAGCTTTACTATTTTCATCATAGAAGATAATTTAGAGCCTGAAGAACACTTTAGGTAACTGAATCTTTTTCTGTCTTCAAGACACTCAGATTGGAAACAAAGTCTCATCAGTTACAACCCATTTCGGCACAGAGACTCCCGGATATGGGGCTTTGAGGGGTAGGTGAGGGGTGCATCTCAGAATGGAGGAAAGAAGGTGTGGAGTTAGAAAAAGATTCATTCTGAAGCAATCTCCCTCTCAACACCCACCCTTGAGCTGGCTTAGGAACAAGTACCCTGCAGTGTGCTTCTTAGAGGGAAGAATCAGACCTGGAGTCTTTCATAGCTTCTAGCTGTTTGGGGCTTTCTACTTCAAGGAAAACACTGAAGGTTGAGCCAGCGTTCTGATTTGGCACTACTATTGATTTTCCCACACTTTTGGCCAGCGTGTATGTCCATTTATTTTCTCATTTCTCACATGAGCAGGCTGGAAGTGTAGAAAGATCTTCGAGACACTACTTACTCATTTTGAAGTGCTTGATCAATCTTTGTGCATCGCAGCATAAACCCTGGGCCTGGAAGTGCATATTTCAAAGAGAGCCCTGTACCTTTTGTTCTCTTGCAAGACAAGCAGTTCTCTCCCCCAGAGAGATCTTCTCTACCCCACCTCCTTCCCACTTTCTACTCAAGGCAATGGGAGGTACCTGAGGACCCTTTGCGTGGCACAAAGTATTGAGTCTGTGTTCCAGGGTAGGAACAAAGTGATCTCCACCCTCTGATGCAGTTAATGCAGTTGCTTTGTTTAGGCTCTTTCTGAAATAAAAAGAATCTCCCTTTTTACTTACTGTTAATGGGGTGAAAAGCTCAAGTGTTCCATGTCACACAGGGGAAATCAGATTTGTGTTTCATACAAAACCAAAGTTTCAAGCTCAACACAGTGGCTCACCCCTGTAATCCCAGCACTTTGGGAGGCCGATGGAGATGGATCACCTGAGATCAGGAGTTGGAGACCAGCCTGGCCAACATGGTAAAACTCCATCTCTACTAAAAATACAAAAATTAGCCAGGCATGGTAGCACGCGCCTGTAGTTCCAGCTACTTGGGAGGCTAAGGCAGGAGAATTGCTTGGACCCGGGAGGCGGAGGTTGTAGTGAGCCAAGATTGAGCCATTGCTTTCCAGCCTGGATGACAGAGTGAGGGTCCGTCTCAAAAACAGAACAAAACAAAACACCAACGTTTCAGTCATCCACATGATTTTTGCTGGCACCAGGCACACGTTGCAACCCCTCTGCCTCGGTTTTCATGCAACTCCTCCACCCTAACAATCCTTACTGTATTCAGCTGAAAGAAACCAAGGATCTTGGTGGTGGAATTTGCTTGACTTATTGTCCTCCAATCACGTCCACTTCCTGTTTTCTTTTAAAGCTCACTGACAAGATCTTATTTTATGTGACAAATATGGTCGGTTTATCTGTGCTATCAATTTCTGATAAACTTACATTTTAATCTGTCAGCCAGTGTTCCAGGCACGAATGCTGCTTAAATGTAGCTGCACAGCTCTTACCCAGAAATGGTGCCGTCCAGCTAAAATCATACATTCCGGCAGCTGATTACAGACACTGACCTCGAGCTCCATTCCTGCGTGGTAATCCAAACCATCTGCACTCAACAACAATTAAAACCTTCAGATCTCTCAGGCGTTTCCTTCCTCTGATTATAACTTATGAGCTGCAGCAAAACTCAGAAAGAAACAGAACTAAAAAGACCAGGCTTTGATGCCAGCTTGATTTCTGCAGGGCAGTTCTAAACAGAGAAATCTCCAGTTTATGGAATAGCCCCTTCCTCAGCTGAAATGCAGGCACCTAACATCTAACAAACCTTGAACATTTAATTATGCTGATTCTCTCTTTTGCCCAGAGGGGAAAAGGGACTTTTCATTGATGGAGCCGGAGTCAGGCAAAACAATGAGGTGGTTTGTCCTGGAGATCTCCCGTCACCCCTGTTTTCCATACCTCCCTCTTTGTCTCTCTTACCCGCTTTTCATACCCTCAAAGGTCTTGCTGCCTTCTACAAAAGGGGTCCAGGCTAAGAAAAAAAAAAAAAAAATCTAAAGAAAGTCAATGCTCTATTTCTGATCTCCTTTCTCTCCCTTCAGATATCCTACATCTTCATGACTGTGACCTTTCCTATGAATTCCAAAGGAAATGCACGCAAATACATTCAGCCAAAGTGTCTGAATGTAGGATGTAAGAAAGACGTAACTGTCACCCTTGGGAGGTGAAGGAGAGGTGTGGTTAGGGAGAGGCCTCACAGAGAATAGATTTCTGATGGGAAGCATCCAACCCTTAGCAAATTTCTGGGGAGAGGGAGGTTTGGTTGGCTGAAGCACAGCAACTCACATTACACCTGTTGCAATGTTATTCTCAGGATCGCCCTGGAAAAGCACAAAAGGATTCTTTTTTTTTTTTTTTTTTTGAGACAGAGTTTTGCTCTGTCACCAGGCTGGAGTGCAATGGCATGATCTCGGCTCACTGCAACCTCCACCTCCCGGGTTCAAGTGATTCTCCTGCCTCAGCCTCCCGAGTAGCTGGGACTACAGGCACGTGCCACCATGCCCAGCTAATTTTTGTATTTTTAGTAGAGACGGGGTTTCATCATGTTGGCCAGGATGGTCTCAATCTCTTGACCTCGTGATCTGCCCACCTTGGCCTCCGAGAGTGCTGGGATTATAGGCGTGAGCCACCATGCCTGGCCCAGAAGGATTCTTTGAACTGAGACTCTCCAGCAGGAGGGCTGACGACCTAGGGACACCAGTGGGGATTTCTTGGGCAATCACTGAAAAATCCAAGACCATAAAGACTGGTGCCCAGTCCAGGGAGAGAACTTTGGGAATACAGTATATTGTTTTTAGCACTATGATTTGACACAACAGCTCCTAACTCAGATGCCAATGAGTGAAGAGGGGGAAAAATGAGAAGTTTCTTTCCTCACTGGTTCATCTACATACTCTTACTACATTTTGCTAGACAAGTCCTCTTTTTTTTTTTTTTTTTGCGAGACAGGGTCTTGTTCTGTCATCCAGGCTGCAGTGCAGTGGCGTAATCACGTCTCATTACAGCCTTGATCTCCCAGGCTCACGCAATCCTCCTACCTCAGCTTTCCAAGTTGCTGGGACTATAGGCATGTGCCAGCAAGCCTGGTTAATTGCTTAATTTTTTTGTAGAGACAAGGTCTCACCATGTCATCCAGGCTGGTGTCAAACTCCTGGGCTCAAGCGATCCTCACGCATCGGCCTCCCAAAGTACTGGGATTTATAGGCATGAGCCGGCGCAACTGGCCGAGTCTTTAACAATTGTTGTAGTAGAGAGTCTCTACAAAAACATCTACATTCATAGTGTCACTTGGTTCTCTTTAGAATCTCCTGAACTAAGCATTTTCATTCTTTTAAAAAACTAGAAAGGAGACCATGTGTGGTGGGCCATGCCCCTTCCCTACTGAAAATACAAAAATTAACCAGATGTGGGGGCCTGTGCCTGTAATCCCAGCTACTCGGGAGTCTGAGGCAGGAGAATTGCTTGAACCCGGGAGGTAGAGATTGCAGTGAGCGGAGATTGTGGCACTGTGCTCCAGCTTGGGTGACAGAGCAAAACTCTATTTCCAAAAAAAAGAAAAAAGAAAAGTAAAATAATTTACCCCAAACCACTCAGCTGATAAGTCAAATGCTCTGTCTCCAAGTTGATATGTTCTTTAAAATCTATTTTCCATATTCCTCTCCTCACTTTTTTTTTTTTTTTTTTTTTGAGACAGCGTTTTGCTGTTGTTGCCCAGGCTGAAGTGCAATGGTGCAATCTCGGCTCACTGCAACCTCCGCCTCCTGGGTTCAAGCGATTCTCCTGCCTCAGCCTCCCAAGTAGCTGGGATTACAGGCATGCACCACCATGCCTGGCTAATTTTTGTATTTTTTAAAATAGAGACAGGGTTTCTCCATGTTGATCAGGCTGGTCTTGAACTCCCAACCTCAGGCAATCCCACTGCCTCAGCCTCCCAAAGTGCTGGGATTACAGGCATCAGCCACTGTGACCGGCCTCCTCTCTTCGCTTTTTAATTTGTGAAGTGGTAGTAGTTGCATGTGTATGTAGTTCTTAAATTTTTCTTTTTCCTAAGAAAAAAAAATGGCTAAGAGTTTGAGAACAACCTAGTTTGGCTGTTTCATCTACAAGACTGTTATGCTGCCTGGCCAGAGTATTTCCAAGTGGAATGTAAAATACCTCATTTAATTTAAAAGACCTTGGTTTTAAGAGTGGGTCACCATTCACAGGATTAATGTGTCTGAAGCCTGGAGGTGTCGCAGTCTTCCTCTCCTTTTCACTTGTGAGGTCAGGGACATATGCGTCCAATGCAGATGGTGATGTTTTGTAGGCATTTGCCCAGCTGTTGAGCTTCCACAGTTGTGGCTTCTATACTAGGATGCAAGGTCCTGGTTGTTTTTTATGATTCCCACCACTTCCAGCAAGTAACTGAAGAAAATAGAAACTGTAGGACTTCTATTTTTGACGTAGTTTAAAATACTGCAACATAGACAATGATATCTCAACCCACGATTTTTTCCAAGATTATACTATTTGGTAGTTTCATGGTATTAACTAAATGAACACCACCCCCTAGCTGCATCTTTAGGTTTCTATATTTATCAAAGTACATTTATGTGCTAAATTAGTTTATCAGGACAGAGCAAGTTATTCCAAGTTTTGCTCAAATGGTTACTGAGAATAAGAAGGAATAATATCATAGGGAATCATTCTTTACATCTCCCCCCCCCTTTTTTTTTTGAGACAGGGTCTCAGTCTGTCACCCAGGCTGGAGTGCAGTGAGTGGCACCATCTCAGCTCATTGCAACCTCCACCTACTCGGCTCAAGTGATCCTCCCACCTCAACCTCCTGAGTAATACATTTTGCCTTTTGCTGTGGTGATGAATGAAAGATTAGAAAAGTGAATTCTTGAATTGTCTAGTCAACTGTACATTTTGTAGGCCATTTCTGCATGATACAGAATTGCTGAGAGCTATAAAAAACACTATTAATAATATTAATTATTCTAGATTAAAAACTGGCATAGAAGCCTTTAAATACCTTTTTTTTTCTGCTGGGCACAGTGGCTCACACCTGTAATCCCAGCACTTACGGAGCCATAGGTGGGAGGATAGCTTAAGCCAGACCCACCTGGGCAATATAGCAAGACTCTGTTCTACACAAAAAGGGAAAAAAAAAGATATCTTTTTTCTTATGATAAATGTATATAATAAATAAAATATATCTATTATGAAAAATTCATTAAATGTAGGAAAGCATTTTTAAAATGTTTAAACAACACATACTTCCACTAGGCTAAAATTATATTCATAAACAATATGGTATATTTCCATCTGGCCTTTTTTTCTATGCATTAGTTATCGTTAAATAAAATTGGAATCACACTGGATATTTAGTTTTATATTCTATTTTTGACTTAATACTAAATAATGAACATTTTTCCATGGTATTAAATGGTTTTAAATAAGATGACTTTTTCTATCTACTTGAGTGGAATTTTTTTTTAAGATTACTTTAATGTCTATATAATATAAACACACAAAGACCCTCTTTATGTAACTTTTAATGTGATTGAATCTTTTTAATGGAGTCAAAATGCATATCTTCTAATTCCTATAATTTTTCACATGACTTCTTTTTGTTTCTAATTTGCAAAAGCTGTCGTGACCCAAATTATAAGAAAACCTGAAGGAAACACTGCCTTTTGAAAAATAAAACAAAATATTCAAATAACACCAAATATGCTACATAAATCAAAGAACTAAGAGCCACCTGGGAATTTAAGGTGGAAGCCAACTCTCTTTTTCACATTGAAAATGTCAGCATAAGAAAAAAAAAAAAGTCAGCATAGGCCAGGAGCAGTAGCTCACGCCTGTAATCCCAGCACTTTGGGAGGCCGAGGCGGGTAGATCATTTGAGGTCAGGAATTCGAAACCAGCCTGATCAACATGGTAAAACCCAGTCTCTACTAAAAATACGAAAATTAGCCGGGTGTGGTGGCACGTGCCTGTAATCCCAGCTACTGGGGAGGCTGAGGCAGGAGAATTGCTTGAAATTCAGAGGCAGAGGCTGCAGTGAGCCAAGATTATGCCACTACACTCCAGCCTGGGCAACAGAGTGAGACCCTGTCTCAAAAAATAAAATAAAATAAAATAAAATAAAAATGTCAGCATAATCAAATAGTTAAAGATGGCACTCCACAATTAAAAACTAAAGATAGCCTTCCACATGCCAGTATTGCTTCCACAAGCTTGAGAATAATTTTAAAACACTTAGCTGTGCTGTTCAAAGAAACAACTTTTTTTTTTTTCCATAAAGAAAAGGTGTTTGGCCAAGTGCAATGGCTCACGCCTGTAATCCCAGTATTTTTGAGGCCAAGGCAGGAAGACAACTTCAGCTTGAGTTTGAGACATGGCTGGGTGTGATAGCTCATGCCTGTAATCCTAGCACTTTGGGAGGCCAAGACGAGTGGATCACTTGAGGTCAGGAGTTTGAGACCAGCCTGACAAACATGGTGAAAACCCCATCTCTACTAAAATACTAAAATTAGCTGGGCATGGTGGCATGTGCCTGTAACACCAGCTACTGGGGATGCTGAGGCAGGAGAATTGCGTGAACCCAGAAGACGGAGGTTGCAGTGAGCCAAGATCATGCCACTGCACTCCAGCCTGGGCAACAGAGCAAGACTCTTGTCTCAGAAAAAAAAAAAAAAAAAGAGTCCGAGACCAGCATGAGCAACATGGCAAAACTCTTATCTAAAAAAAAAAAAAAAAAAAAAAAAAATAGCCAGGTATGGTGGTGTACACCTGTAGTCCCAGCTATTCTGGAGGTTCAGGTGGGAGGATCACTTGAGGGTGGGAGGTCAAGGCTGTAATGAGCTGAGATGGAGCCACTGCACTCCGGCCCGGGTGACAAATGACCCTGTCAAAAAAGAAAAAAAAAAAGGTGTTCAAGACTTAGGCTTGCCCTGTAACAATGTGTTCTGTAACTATTAAATGAACATTAACTTATAAGCTCAATCCTTCTCTATAGGAAGGAATGAGGTCAAGACAGTAAACAGTAAAAACATTCAACAACCATTGCGTTCTACCATGATTACTTTGTAGACATGAGCCCATGAACCTGACTTTCAAATAAAGGGGAAGAGACACCCCTCATTTTATTGTAGTGTTGACAAGGGAGGGAGATGAACACATACACACACAACACACATATGTGAACGCAAACATTTTTAAGTAGTTTTAGACTACTTATTATATGTGAAATTTAGGGTTTAAAGGTGATCTTTCTAATATGTATACTATTTAACCAGATTGCTGGTGTAAAAGCTAAAATACGAATTCGAATCTCCTCTCTTGATGTTAACTTCCTCTGTGGTCTGTATATGATAGCTGGTAGCTGACTTCCAACTCTCCACTAGTACCTGATAACCAGCTGGCTGATAGGAAACCCAGGTCTCAGTAGCAGGTCAGCTGTGAGCATCGACCCATCACTTGCCTTCGCCAAGACTCAGTTTCTCCTCTGTGAAGTGGCGGTAATTACAGACCCTTTAGGTAACGGTGAGATAACTAGGTGAGAAAGTGCTGTGAGCATTTAAAAGAGCATCAATCAAACACAGCAAGCTATTATTATTGTACTCCAGTTATCTAATTTCTCCATGTAGAAATACAGCTATTAACTGAAATACCTCTCAATGACACAGTGAAACCTTATCTTTTGAAGAGCTTTGAAGATGAAAGGATGCTAAGAGGTTTCTTCACATTAATTCTGGTCCCACCTGATTTTGTGTTAAACAACATGAGGGGTGGTGATTGTGTTCTGGTGGAGTTATTAAAAGTGGGCAGCTGCTTCTTTTAAAACTTCTTATTATAGAAGTCAACCTGGCCGGGCACGGTGGTTCATGCCTGTAATCTCAGAACTTCGGGAGGCCAAGGCAGGTGGATCACGAGGTCAGGAGTTTGAGACCAGTCTGGCCAACATAGTGAAACCCCATCTATACTAATATAAAATATAAAAAATTAGCTGGGAGTGGTGGTGTGCACCAGTAATCCCAGCTACTCAGGAGGCTGAGTCAGGAGAATCGCATGAACCTGGGAGGCAGAGGTTGCAGTGAGCCGAGATCCCGCCACTGCACTCCAGGCCTGGGCGACAGTGTGAGACTCCAACTAAAACAAAAGACGCAACCTGAGAGAGAATGATGTAACAAACCCCCACAAACCAATCATGTACATTTAGCAATTGTCAAGATTTTGCCACACTTGTTTTGTCCTTCTTTTTTTCTTCCTTTAACTCAAGCAAACCCCAGACATCATGTCATTTCATCAATACATATTTCAAGATATATTTCCTTTTTTATTTTTGAGCATTTTTTTTTGTGTGCCTCCAAATATTCAGTAGGTTCATTTATTTTGTTTTCAATTTAGGAGTTGCTTTTTCCCACTTTTGGTTAAACTTAGATTTTGGACTCTGCTTATTGCATTCTATTTTGCCATGAAGCTGTGTTTTGTTTTGGAGACAGAGTCTCACACTCTGTTACCCAGATTGGGGTGCAGTGGAGCTATCTCAGCTCACCGCAACCTCCGCCTCTGGGGTTCAAGCAATTCTCCTGCCTCAGCCTCCCAAGTAGCGGGGACTATAGATGCATAACACCATGCCTGGCTAATTTTTGTATTTTTAGTAGAGACAGGGTTTTGTCATGTTGTCTGGCTGGTCTTGAACTCCTGACCTCAAATTATCTGCCCGTCTCAGCCTCCCAAAGTGCTGGGATTACAGGCATGAGCCACGCCTGACTGAAGCTGTGTTTTTTTAGTTGCTACATCCATGACTTAATGTAAACAGGTTCTTTCAACCAATGTCTCATAATTCTCTTTCTGTGTTTTAAACAAATAGATTATATAGGCCTAATGTATATTCTAGCTGGGGAGATGAGGACACATTATTATAACTAGTATAAATTAACTTCTTTCTGTTAAAGGAAGCTCTAAGATAAAATTTTGAAATCCTGTAGTAAAGCTGAATAGGATTGCTCCTTTTTATTTGAGGGTTCATGGGGCAAGCAGTAGGTTAAGGAAGCAAAAAATAATGTGGTAGCCTCAAAAGACTTTTGGTACTCTTGCTATTTCCAACATGCTGCTATAAAAGAATCAAAATACACCATTCAAAAAAATGCCACTTTGGTATAGCAACTATTTTGTGCTGAAGGCAATTGAGAAACAGCAGATTCAGGGAAAACTCTAGAAACACAGCATGCCCTTTCCTTTTGCAAAGAAAATTTACATTTGTAAAGGTAATTTCTTTCTTTTTTTGAGCTGGAGGTGGTAGGGTGATGGGTTTTACTATGTTACCCAAGCTGGTCTTCTGGTCTTGAACTCCTGGGCTCAAATGATCGTCCCACCTTAGCCTTCCAATTAGCTGGGACTATAGGCAGGTACGACTGTGTTTGGCAGAAATTTATTTGTGAAGGTGTCCTCTTCTATACCAGGAAGAGGAGAATGACTCCAAAGACACAGACACACGCACACACACACACGCTCACTACATACACATAAACACAACTCTTACCATCTGACCATCTGAGATGACTTTTCATAAGAAATCTTTTTTTTTTTTTTTTGGACAGAGTTTCACTGTCACCCAGCCTGGGGTGCAGTGGTGCAATCTTGGCTCACAGCAACCTCTGCCTCCCCAGTTCAAGCAATTCTCCTGCCTCAGCCTCCTGAGTATCTGGGCCTACAGTTGTGTGCCACCGTACCCGGCTAATTTTTATGTTTTTAGTAGAGAAGGGGTTTCACCATGTTGGCCAGGCTGGTCTCGAAGTCCTGACCTCAAGTGATCAGCTTGCCTCAGCCTCCCAAAGTGCTGGGATTATAGGCCTGAGTCACTGCACCTCGCTTCTTCATAACAAATCTTACAAATCAACCCTTATGCACCATACATTTCCTAGTCATCCTCCCAAAACCTACTGCCCCCTGCACGTGGAAGTCCAAAACCACCTCCTCCAGGACTTATTACATGATGTATAAACCCTGGGGAATATTTGCATCTTTGTGCTTTCATTCCTTTTCTGTGAAGTTCCCACATGCATATGTAATATATCTTTTTTCTCCTATTAATCTGTCTTTTGTCAGTCTAATTTGTAGGCCTCCATGTACAGAACCTAAGAGAATGCAGGGCAAAGTTTCTTCTTCTCCTACACTACTCACATCACATGAACCTCGCAAGCTTAGTGGAAGACTGAATTTTGTTTGATTGTTTTTAAACTACTAGGGCTCATAAAACAATACCCCAAAATGAGGGTTTCAGAAGCAGCCTAAGAAGCAAAAGTTTTTCTCTGACCTTTTCCTGTCCTCCTTTCTCTCAATCCCATTCTCCCTCAAGGCTAGCCATAGAAACTACAATCTGTCTTCCCCAAGGCAGGTCATAGAAACCAGAACCCCTTTTCTCCAAAGCCAGCCATAAAACCTCAAAATACTACTCAGACTTTTCCTCTCCCTTTCTTTGTAAAAGCTGTCCATAAAGAAATCACCTGACCTACCTTGTTTGACTGTAGGTCAACAAGGGTCCTGCTCCAAACCCAGAAGGAAGGAATGCATGCTCAGAGAGGCCAGGAAGAATCTAGGCAGACAGGCCTTGCTGGGTTTCCCCACTCAGTCTATTGGCATTTGATCAGACCCTTTTTGTCCAATTATATTTTTACACGGCTCTCTGTGCTTTGTTGAACCCAAACATAAAATGGACATTTTCCCCTGTAACTTTGAGTCTTCATTCTGAAGGCTCTCGTGTATCTACGTTAAATAAATTTGTTTGTCTTTTCTTCAGTTAATCTACCTTATGCTAGTTGATTTTTCAGCAAACCTTCAGAGGGACAAGGAGAAAGCTCTCCCTTGGCTCCTGTGTTAGTCTATTTTGTGTTGCTACAAGGGAAACCCGAGATTGCAAAATTTGTAAAGAAAAGAGGTTTATTTGGCTCACAGTTCTGCAGGCTGTACAAGCATGGTACCACTGATGTTCAAGGATTTGGAGTTAAATTTCCCAGTGCCCAACAAGTGCTCATCCTGTGCACTGGATGTGTCCCTTGCTAAATGACAGGAAGTTTCACAAACTATGGTCAGAGCTTGTTTGTCTGATCCTTCCCAGGTTGGTGTTACAACACAGCCCTCCACCCTCACCCCATGCCCCAACACTCTTTTCTTCATGTCATGCCCTGACTCCGCTGGTTCTCAAATTCCCTGCAGATAAAGTCTTAACTCTTCAGTGTACTTTTTTTTTTTTTTTTTTTGAGACGGAGTTTAGTTCTTGTTGCCCACGCTGGAGTGCAATGGTGCAATCTTGGCTCACCGCAAACTCTGCCTCCCAGGCTCAAGTGATTCTCCTACCTCAGCCTCCCAAGTAGCTGGGATTACAGGCATGTGCCACTACACTCGACTAATTTTGTATTTTTAGTAGAGATGGGGTTTCTCCATGTTGGTCAGGCTGATCTCAAACTCCTGACCTCAGGTGATCCGCCCACCTCGGCCTCCTACAGTGCTAGGATTACAGGCATGAGCCACCACACCTGGCCTCAGTGTACTTTTTTTTTTTAGCACGTTGGCCTTCACATATCTGGTCAATTTTTCTCCATTTTATTTTATTTTTTTATTTTTTTCCCCAAGACAGAGCCTCGGTCTGTTGCCCAGACTGGAGTGCAGTGGTGCGATCTTCGCTCTCTGCATCCTCCACCTCCTGGGTTTAAGCAATTCTCCTTCCTCAGCCCCCCAAGTAGCTGGGATTGCAGGCATGCGCCACCATACTCAGCTAATTTTTGTATTTTTAGTAGAGACAGGGTTTCACCGTGTTGGCCAGGCTTCTCTCGATTTCCTGACCTTGTGATCCACCTGCGTCGGCCTCCCAAAGTGTTGGGATTACAGGCATGAGCCTGGCACCTGGCCTATTTTATTTTTTTATTTTACTTATTTATTTTATTTGTATTTGTATTTGTATTTTGAGACAGAGTCTCGCTCTATTGCCCAGGCTGGAGTGCAGTGGCACAATCTCAGCTCACTGCAACCTTCCCCTCCCAGGTTCAAGCGACTCTCCTGCCTCAGCCTTCCTAGTAGCTGGGATTTACAGGTGTGTACCACCACGCCTGGCTAATTTTTGTATTTTTTGGAGAGACAGGGTTTCACCATGTGGCCCAGGCTAGTCTCGAACTCCTGACCTCAGGTGATCCACCCACCTCAGCCTCCCAAAGTGCTGGGATTACAGGCATGTGCCAACCACGCCTAGCCTATTTAACTGTTTGATTCAGCAGACAAATAGATTGTGCTTAAGTTTTTGCCAGTGACCTGTCTTCTCCCTGAACTTTCTATTCTCTTCCTCTCACCTATCTTTCTCCTTTAAGAATCAAACTAAATCCCACCTCCTTTGAAGGCTTCCTGACCAAATCCTTTATTTATTTTGTTTTGAGACAGAGTCTCACTCTGTCACCCAAGCTGGAGTGCAGTGGTGCAATTTCAGTTTACTGCAACCTTCTCCTCCCGGGTTCAAGCGACTCTCCTTCCATAGCCTCCTGAGTATCTGGGATTACAGGCACAAGCCACCACGCCCAGCTAATTTTTTTGTATTTTTAGTAGAGATGGGGTTTCACCATGTTAGCCAAGCTGACCTAGAACTCTTGACCTCAAGTGACCTGCCCACTTTGGCCTCTCAAAGTGCTGGGATTACAGGCTTGAGCCACCTCGCCCGGCCCTTGACCAAATCTTACCACATTCTTCTGACCTTTGTCTTGTATTTTGACACATTCTTCACAGGTTTATTGATTGGCTAATCACAGTCTGTTATCATTACATAATGGTTCTATGTGGAATATTTCTTTCATTAACTAGTTTATAAGGTTTTGAAGGGCAGAAACCTATCTAACTCTTCTTTTATGTCTTACCCAGTTTCCATGGTGCTATGCATATAATAAGATCTCAGTACTCAAGGTAGTGAAAGAGTGGATGTAGCGGCCGGGCGCGGTGGCTCAAGCCTGTAATCCCAGCACTTTGGGAGGCCGAGACGGGCGGATCACGAGGTCAGGAGATCGAGACCATCCTGGCTAACACGGTGAAACCCCGTCTCTACTAAAAAATACAAAAACTAGCCGGGCGAGGTGGCGGGCGCCTGTAGTCCCAGCTACTCGGGGAGGCTGAGGCAGGAGAATGGCGTGAACCCGGGAGGCGGAGCTTGCAGTGAGCTGAGATCCGGCCACAGTACTCCATCCCGGTCGACAGAGTGAGACTCTGCCTCAAAAAAAAAAAAAAAAAAAAAAAAAAGAGTGGATGTAGCTATAGCTATGGCATGGATATAGCACAGCAGAGAACAAAGGAGAACAATTGCTGAACTATCTCTATCAGCAATTCTCCTTTGATATGGACAATTTATGCAGCCCAGCTTAGGCTACCACTAAGGCCTCCATAGAAATTCTGAGGGCACTGTTATGTCTCTTATTTGTATTTATTAAGAAGGCTCAATTTCTCCCTGGAATGCCTTTCTTGAACAAAAAAGCATTTCTATTTTCCTAAAGCTGTCATCATGAGACACAGATTTCAAAGTCAGATATGGTCACCAGATCTCTGCCTTGTGTTTGTGATAAATGGTCCCTATTTAGCCACATTTTATTTATTTCTGTTCCCCTCTCTATCTCTTGACGGCTGAGGTTAGTTAAATCTCAAGCAAAAATGTCAGAAATGTCTGTTTATTCTTCCCAGTTTACAAAATGCACATGGCTGCAGAGATGACATGACTTGACAAGTAGTGGTGACTCTTCACTTTGAGGACAGCATTAATCTCCCAGCCTCAGCTCTGCTTCTGGAAGCCCCTATAAGACATAATGTGTCACTGTGGATGGCTCATAATCATGGTGAATACTTCATGGCAAAAAAAGTTCAGGTTCTCCCTACCTGTATTCAAACTAAGGGATAGACAGTTAAAAGACCTTAGTAGAAGCATGGGGGTAGGGAACACGAATTAATTGCAAGGACTGATCAAAATCAATGTTGGAAATTTCAATGTCTCAGCCAATCGAATAAAAATAATATCTTCTCTCATTTAAAAACCTCGAATACAATCTCTGTCACACAAAGACACTCTCTAATAACACATTTCAAATCAATTCACTGCAAATCATTTGTGACTGGAAACCCTTGTGGTTTCCTCTGAAGCCACCTGACACTCCTCTCACCCTAGGTTAGTTGAGCCTGAGGGCTGTGTAATGCAGTAGTGATCAGGAGAGTGAACGTGGGAGCTCAGGTTGCCTTGCCACTTGACGTTGTAAAGTCTATACCACGCTTCCAGGGGAAGATGAGAAGTGTTAGGAGGATTAAACGAGTTTAGCAGCGCTCAGAATAGTGCCTGATACGCTGAGCGCGGTGGCTCACGCCTGTAATCCCGGCAGTTTGGGAGGCCGAGGCGGGCAGATCACGAGGTCAGGAGCTCGAGACCATCCTGGCTAACATGGTGAAACCCCCTCTCTACTAAAAATACAAAAAATTAGCCGGGCGTGGTGGCGGGCGCCTGTAGTCCCAGCTACTCGGGAGGCTGAGGCAGGAGAATGGCGTGAACCCGGGAGGCGGAGCTTGCAGTGAGCCGAGATCGCACCACTGCACTCCAGCCTGGGCGACAAAGGGAGACTCCGTCTCAAAAAAAGAAAAGAAAAGAAAAGAAAAAAACATAGTGCTTGATACATAGTAAGAGCTCAATAAATGTTCAATGAGTTAATCTTTTTTCCTTGTCTGAGGAGTCTTTTCCAGAAAAAGTATCTCAGAAGTTAAAACAAAAAGAAAAACAAAAAAACTAGCAAGGCACAGTGGCATGCATCTATAATCCCAGCATCTTTGGAGGTAGAGGCAGGATCACTTAAGTCCAGGAGTTTCAGACCAGACTGGCCAGTATGGGAAACCCATCTCAAAACACACACACACATACGCACACACATCACCACCAACTGCTCTTCAGGTTTTTTCCCCCCTACAGGCTTTCTTTCACTGGACATGAATAAACTAGTACTTTAATGAGCAAACTCATTAAACATACTGAGCAAACAGTATGTGTGTTTACTCGGTAAATTTCCCAACTATTTGAGGAACAACCTGCTTAATTAATTTTTAGTTTCAAATGCCCTTTGGGAGTCCTATCTTTGCCAAAAAGATCCAAATGTCCAAGTTTGGATTTTGTTTTTGTTCTTTCTCATTTGAGGGAAGCTAGAATTCTCTACTGCTTCCATTCACCATATATGCATCGTCTTTGTAGCGTGACTGAAATAACTAACAATGAATTTTTAACTGTGACCTATATGTAAGTAATAATAGTAAGTGGAAATTACCAACAAACATCTTAGACTCCAGTGGTTTTGTGTGGTTTTAGAATGTTTTTATTTATGAAGCTATAACTTAAAGTTTTAAAACATTGTTACTATATTTGGTTTCTCAGGCTTAAATTGATTTCTGTCTTTTTCTGTTTCGATTACTATGGGAAATCAATTTTTAGATGTAGAGGTGCTATATTGCTTTCTCCTTTCTTTGATCTTCTCTTAATGCCATTGTAACCTTCCATAGTGCCCAAAACAGGGTCATATTCTATTTTTATACACCCAGGCCTTATTTAAACTATTTTAGACTAGGTGCAGTGGCTCATATCTGTACTCCCAACACCTTGGGAGGCCACAGTAGGAGGACTGCTTGAGCTCAGGAACTTGAGACCAGCCTGGGCAACAAAGGGAGACCATGCCTCAATAAATAAATAAATAAATCAGGTGGGCATGGCGGCACACGTCTGTAGTCCCAGCTACTTGGGAGGCTGAGGCAGAAGGATCAGTTGAACCCAGGAGGTTGAAGCTGTAGCGAGCCATGATCCCGCCACTGCACTCAGCCTAGGTGACAGAGTGAGACCTTGTCTTAAAAAATATGTAATAAAAAATTTTAAAAATATGAACCATTCTAGTAGCTATTGCTATTTCAAAACAAAATATTTTCCACAAAATTGTTGGTGAGAGTCTGCTTTATTACCATGACTTAAATTTTTAGAAGCTTTAGGTCTGAGACCCTGCTCTAATGCCATCATTTATGGATGAAGATCGTCACAGTATTAAAATGGAGTTGTTTAAAAAATTTCAATTATCATCTGCCTTTCAGTTTATTTTACCATAAAATTAAGAATATGAATGGGCATGCCCTGTAACCCCAGCACTATGGGAGGCTGAGGTGGGTGGATTGCTAGAGCCCAGGAGTTTGAGACCGAGGTGGAGGTTGCAGTGAGCTGAGATCGCGCCACTGCACTCCAGCCTGGCGACAGAGGGAGACTACATCTCAAACAAAAACAAAAACAAAAACAAAAATAAACAAACAAATATAACAAGGCCGAGTGCTGTGGCTCACGCCTGTAATCCCAGCACTTTGGGAGGCCGAGGTGGATGGATCATGAGGTCAGGAGTTTGAGACCAGCCTGATGAATATGGTGACACCCCGTCTCTTCTAAAAATACAAAAATTAGCCAGGTGTGGTGGTGCATGCCTGTAATCCCAGCTGCTTAGGAGGTGGAGGTAGGAGACTTGCTTGAACCCGGGAGGTAGAGGTTGCAGTGAGCTGAGATCACGCCACTGCACTCTAGCCTGGGCAACAGAGCAAGACTCAGTCTCAAAAAAAGAAAAAAAAAAATTATAACCAAAGAAAGAAATAGTCCACACATACAAAAAATACATATGAAACTATTTTAAAAATCTGTATTTTCTTTTTTTTTTTTTTTTTTTTTTTTTTTGAGACGGAGTCTTGCTCTATTGCCCGGGCTGGAGTGCAGTGGCCGGATCTCAGCTCACTGCAAGCTCCGCCTCCCGGGTTTACGCCATTCTCCCGCCTCAGCCTCCGGAGTAGCTGGGACTACAGGCGCCCGCCACCTCGCCCGGCTAGTTTTTTTTTTTGTATTTTTAGTAGAGACGGGGTTTCACCGTGTTAGCCAGGATGGTCTCGATCTCCTGACCTCGTGATCCGCCCGTCTCGGCCTCCCAAAGTGCTGGGATTACAGGCTTGAGCCACCGCGCCCGGCCAAAAAACTGTATTTTCAATACTCAGATAAAATACACATTAACATTTTGCCATATTTGCTTGCTTTTCTTTCTCTCTCTTCTTTCTTTTCTTTTCTTTTCTTTTCTTTTCTTTCTTTCAGATGGAGTTTTGCTCTTGTTGCCCAGGCTGCTGGAGTATAATGGTACAACTTCAGCTCACTGCAACCTCTGCCTCCCAGGTTCAAGCAATTCTCCTGCCTCAGCCTCTCAAGTAGCTGGGATTACAGGCGCCCACCACCACACCTGGCTAATTTTGAATTTTTAGTAGAGATGATGTTTCTCCATGTTGGTCAGACTGGTCTCGAACTCCTGACCTCAAGTGATCTACCGCTTTGGCCTCCCAAAGTGCTGGGATTACAGGCAAGCATGAGCCACCATGCCTGGCCTATTTTCTCATTTCTTTCTTTTTCTTTTTTCTTTTTCTTTCTTTGCTTTTTTTTTTTTTTTTTAAGACTAGTAAAGTGAAGCAGTGGGAGTAGAGGAGAAACCCTCTATTTATTTATTTATTTATTTATTTATTTTGAGACGGAGTTTTGCTCGTGTTGCCCAAGCTGGAGTGCAATGGCCTGATCTTGGCTCACTGCAACCTCCACCTCCCAGGTTCAAGTGATTCTCCTGTCTCAGCCTCCGGAGTAGCTGGGATTATAGGCATGCACTACCATGCCCAGCTAATGTTTGTATTTTCAGTAGAGGTGGGGTTTCTCCATGTTGGTCAGGCTCTGAGCTCCTCACCTCCCGAGTAGCTGGGACTACAGGTGCATGCGGCCACACCTGGCTATTTTTTTTTTTTTTTTTTTGTATTTTAATAGAGACAGGTTTCACCATGTTGCCCAGGCTGGTCTCGAACTCCTGACCTCAGGTGATATACCTGTCTCGGCCTCCCAAAGTGCTAAGGATTACAGGTGTGAGCCACTGTGCCTGGCCAAGAAACCCTTTTCTTTTTAAAGAAATAAAATGTCAGCTAGAGCCAGGTGCAGTGGCTCACGCCTGTAATCCTAGCACTCTGGGAGGGTGGGCGGGGGTGGATTGTCTGAACTCAGGAGTTCGAGACCAGCCTGGGCAACATGGTGAAACCCCGTCTCTACTAAAATACAAAAAAAAAAAAAAAAAAAATTAGCCATGTGTGGCAGCATGCGCCTGTAGTCCCAGCTACTCGGGAGGCTGAGGAGCTTGGAGCAGTGGCACACACGACCTGTAGTCCCAGCTATACACCACTCTGAGCCCAAGAGTTCGAGGCCAGCCTGGGCAACACAGTGAGATCCAATCTCTAAAAATGAAAAGAAAGAAAGAAAGAAGGGGGGGAGGGAGGGAGGGAGGGAAGGAAGGAAGGAAGGAAGGAAGGAAGGAAGGAAGGAAAGAAGGAAGGAAGGAAGGAAAGAGAGACAGAGAAAACAGAAAGCCTCACAACTAAAGAAGGATTTCTCCCTGTACTCTACTCTCCCAAATTTGGAGTATAGGCTGGGCACAGTGGCTCGCGCCTGTAATCCCAGCGCTTGGGAGGCCAAGGCGGGCCTGGATTCTTTCACTTAATCCTTACAGTAAACACAAGGTCAGGAGTTTGAGACCAGCCTGGCCAACATGGTGAAACCACATCTCTACTAAAAATACAAAAATTAGCTGGGCATGGGGGTGGGCACCTGTAATCCCAGCTACTCAGGAGGCTGAGGCAGGAGAATGGCGTGAACCTGGGAGGCAGAGCTTGCAGTGAGCTGAGATCACGCCACTGCACTCCAGTCTGGGTGACAGAGCAAGACTCTGTCTCAAAAAAAAAAAAAAAATTGGGGGTGTAGCTCTTCCATTTACCTGTTTGGTTTCTTTATCTTTTGTTTTGTTGTTTGTTTATCTTTTAAAGGAGACAGGTAATTATGACTTGGTCAGAGTAAACATTAATGTCAAGGACTTTGAGGGTCTGAGATACAAGGTAACATGATTATGATGATCAAGGATTTTTTCATCAGATACGTGCTTTCCCTTGGCCAGTTTTTATTACAGTAATGAGGAAATGCAGAAGCCTATGATGAAATTCACTTGGACACAGATATCAAACTACGGGCTTTATCTTGCAGTCCTCGTACCAGGTGCTTATTGCCCAAAATATTTCAGCTCATTCCATTAGGTCCTAGATATGTTGGATGGACAAATCTAGTGATGGAAAAGCCATTTGCTTTTCCTCCACCTTGTCCTATAAACCGGGTTACCTCCAGGCTCACAAGTAACACATCCTTTCTTTGATTATTAAGGATGTGCCCAAACATGGAAATACTATCCTTATATGTAATCATATTAGCTAACATCATGACCTTTTATTATGTGCCAGGCACAATGTTTTGCATGTCTTAGTTTACTTAATCCCTTTAAGAATCCTACAAGGTAAGTGCATACTATTACCCTCCCTTTCCAGATGCAGAACTGTGGTTAAACCAGGTTAGATAATATGCAGTGGGTCACACCGTCTGAGCCCACATTTGAACACAGACAGTCTGATTTCTTTTTTTTTGAGACGGAGTCTTGCTCTATCGCTAGGCTGAAGTGCAGTTGCACGATCTTGGCTCACTGCAATGTCCACCTCCTGGGTTCAAGCGATTCTCCTGCCTCAGCCTCCCGAGTAGCTGGGACTACAGGCGTGTGCCACCATGCCCAGCTAATTTTTGTATTTTTAGTAGAGACGGGGTTTCACCATGTTGGCCAGGATGGTCTTGATCTTCTAACCTCATGATCCTCCCACCTCGGCCTCCCAAAGTTCTGGGACTACAGGTTTTCTTTTTTCTTAGACAGGGTTTCATTCCATTGCCCAGGCAGGAGTGCAGTGGCCTGATCATGGCTCACTGTAGCCATGACCTCCCAGGCTCAAGCAATCTTCCCATCTCAGCCTCTTGAGTAGCTGGGACTACAGGCATGCACCACCATGCCCGGCTAATTTTTGTATCTTTTGTGGAGACAGGATTTCATCATGTTGTCCAGGCTGGTCTCCAACTCCTGGATTGAACCTATCTGCCTGCCTCGGCCTCTCCAAATGCTAGGATTACAGGTGTGAGCCACCTGTGCTGAGCCCAGGCTGATTTCTCACCCCGCATACTTAACAACCAAACACATTGCCTTTCAGTTATTATACCATTTATTCTTGTCATTGCCATGAACAAAATGGAAGCAACCAGGGTGACAGTTGCAGCCAATAGGCACTGACCAAAGAGAAGAGCCGCTGATCGCTGATTGCATCGATTTAGCTGCTACAGAACCTGTCCTCCAGCTACCAGCCTGATGTAACCAACTCTTATCATCTTTGAGTTTGTCATAGAATTTTTTTTTTTTTTAGACAGAGTCTTGCTCTGTCGCCCCGGCTGAAGTACAGTGGTGCCATCTCGGCTCACTGCAACCTCCACCCCCCTGTTCAAGTGATTCTTTTGCCTCAGCCTCTCGAGTAGCTGGGATTACAGGTACCCACCACACCCAGCTATTTTTTTTTTTTTTTTTTTAGTGGAGAGGGGTTTCACCATGTTGGCCGGGTTGGTCTTGAACTCCTGACCTCAGGTGATCTGCCTGACTCAGCCTCCCAAAGTGCTGGGATTACAGGTGTGAGCCACCACACCCGGCCTGTCAGAATTTTTGAGAGAAATTTTAGAACATATTTTTTTCCTTTTTAAAGTCAATTTATTTATTTATTTATTTATTTATTTATTTATTTATTTATTTATTTATTTGAGACAGAGTCTCGCTCTGTCGCCCAGGCTGGAGTGCAGTGGCCGGATCTCAGCTCACTGCAAGCTCCGCCTCCCGGGTTTACGCCATTCTCCTGCCTCAGCCTCCTGAGTAGCTGGGACTACAGGCGCCCGCCACCTCGCCCGGCTAGTTTTTTGTATTTTTTAGTAGAGACGGGGTTTCACCATGTTAGCCAGGATGGTCTCGATCTCCTGACCTCGTGATCCGCCCATCTCGGCCTCCCAAGTGCTGGGATTACAGGCTTGAGCCACCGCGCCCGGCCTAAAGTCAATTTAAATACCTCTGTTATGGGTTCTTTTTTTTTTTAATGTGAGAGAATGAACTTTTAAAATTATTTTCAGGGGAACAACTTAGCAATCATGTAAAAACTCTTACTTCTTTTTCTATCTGTCTCTACTGATTCTACCAATGTCAATGCAGGAGAACAGAACTTGGCAGAAATATTATGAGAGATATGACTATTCCAGCAGGAACAAAACAATAGGACTATAGGATGATAACAGGTCAACTCAACTGGCTTAAACAAGACAATATCTGGGCCGGGTGCGGTGGCTCACACCTGTAATCCCAACACTTTGGGAGGCTGAGGCGGGTAGATCACCTGAGGTCGGGAGTTCAAGACCAGCCTGACCAACATGGAGAAACCCCATCTCTACTAAAAATACAAAATTAGCTGGGGTGGTGGTGCATGCCTGTACTCCCAGCTACTTGGGAGACTGAGGCAGGAGAATCGCTTGAATCCAGGAGGCGAGGTTGCACTCCAGCCTGGGCAAAAAGAGCGAAACTTCGTCTCAAAAAAAAAGCAACGAGACAATATCTTGTGTCACATAACAAGGAGTCCTAATTAGGGCGGTGTCAAAACAAACCTGGTTAATCAAAGAGCTATGAAGTCTTTGTATCGTTCTGCTTTGCTATGTCTTCATAGTGTCTGTTTTGTCCACAGCATGGCTACAGAATTCCTAGGTACTCTATGCAAGCATGCAAGGTCCAGAGGAAGAAAAGATAGCCTTTTTTGTAGGTTTCTTTTAAAAGTGAGAAACATCTTCCCAAAAGGCACTAAGCTGACTTTCCCTCTGGTCCCAGTGGTCAGGTCTGTGAGACCCGTCCATGCCTAAAGCTATCCTTGGCAAGGGGAATGGGACCACCACGACTGACTCTGCACGTCAGGCCTTACCCCGAACTGAGATTGGACTTCTTTTCCTGAGGGGATTCTTGAATTAAATTCCTTGTTTAGTTAACAAGAAAGAAGTGAGTGATGAATGTTAAGTACGCCATAAGGTCTAATATTTGGGGCAAGAGAGATGAATACTTGCTTGGCCCTATTCTATGCCAAGGACTTTGCCTGGATTCTTTCACTTAATCCTTACAGTAAACTAAATAAAATAATATGAGGACACTGTCATCCCCATTTTGCTGCTGATAAACCTGAGGCATAGAGAAGTTAAAGGTCACATAAGAGTCAGTGATAGAGTTATCATTCAAATTTGGGTCTGCTCGACCTCCAAGGACATGCTTTTTCCATATCACACAGGTATCAAGGTAACACTTGTCTGTCAGTATGTGTGTGAACCTTTTATAAATCCTTGGATGAAGCATCTCAGTTCCCAGCACATTGTAAGAGTATTACCTATGATTATAATTACACACATATAAATCTTATTATGCATGCAGTTTCGTGACCTGCTTTAAAAAATATTTGCCAACCTCATGAGTGAAAAAAATAGACTTTGTTTTCATTTGCTTTGGTTTTCATAAGCTTCAGCACTCTATTCCCCACCCAGCAAACAAAGGGGTCCATTAAGAAGGTAAGTCAAATATTGTCATTCCTCTGCTCAAAATCTCTGGTGGTTTCTCATCTCAGAGTAAAAGCCAAAACTGAAGTCCATACCATTGCTTTCCAGGTATTACAGAAACACAGAAACAGTAAACCCTCTGTCTCTGTCATCTTTTCTTCTCTTCTTTTCTTTTTCTTTCTTTCTTTCTTTCTTTTTTTGAGATAACGTCTCACTCTGTCACCCAGGCTGGAGTGCAGTGGCACGATCTTGACTCCCTGCATCAGTTACTTTTCCATCAAAATTCTTCCTACTACTCTGCTCTCCACTTGCCCACTTAGAAACACTGGCTTCTTGGCTCTTATTTAAACATGCCAAGCATACTTCTGCCTCAGGGCCTTTGCACATGCTGTTCTCCCACCTGGAAATGTTTTTCCCACAGATATCTGTATGGCCAGCTCTCTCACCTCCTACACATCTTTGCTCAAATGTGACTTCACTGAGACCTTCAGTAACCAGTCCATGTACAACATTCTTTATCTTTCTTCCATAATTTATGTGAAAGTACTTATTACCTTCTAACATACTAGCTCCATTAGAGTAAGCATTTGTGTTTGTTTTGTCCAGTGATGTATCCTTTGTGCTAAGATTAGTGTCTAGCAGATAGTATATGCTCAATAAATATTTGTTGGCTGAGTGAATGTTTTAACATATAAATGACTGATAAATTATTCATATTTCTTCTTTTATGAACTGCTTGTTCTGTCTTTTACTTATTTTTCTATTAGGTATTCAACATTTTTATTCATTTGCATGAGTTCCCTATATTTTATCAGTCCTGTGTCGTTTATATTGCAAACATTCCCCCCATTTTTTCCTTGTCTTTTAATATTGTATGTATGTGTGTGAATGTGTGTGTGTGTGTTTAAAATATTTCAATCTTTACATAATCAAATCCAGAAAACTTTTCCTCTGTAATACCATGTTATCTTTATTAGGACAAATTAGCAAAATAAATATTTTACTTCTAAATGTATTTAGTCAAAGGGTGAGTTGTGTTTGACATTTTTTCTGCATTTATTACATTTGTGTTTCTATTATTCGTGGCAGTGGGTACTTAGCTGGAATATGATTTAAACTTTTTGATTGATAATCACATTTATATAGAATTATTATTTTCATGATGATTTATCTGTTGAGCAAGAAAGGTTAAAATTGTAACTAAAGTCTCCCCTTTTATATTAAGGGAAATGATTTGATATACAGGATTATTAAAATTATGAAACATTTGTGTGTTTATAATACTTCACATCTTTTTTTTAAAATTATACTTAGGTTCTAGGGTACATGTGCACAACATGCAGGTTTCTTACATATGTATACATGTGCCATGTTGGTGTGCTGCACTCATTAACTCGTCGTTTACATTAGGTATATCTCCTAATGCTATCCCTTCCCCCCCCACAATAGGACCCAGTGTGTGATGTTACCCTTCCTGTGTCCAAGTGATCTCATTGTTCAATTCTCACCTATGAGTGAGAACATGAGGTATTTGGTTTTCTGTTCTTGCGATAGTTTGCTGAGAATGATGGTTTCCAGCTGCATCCATGTCCCTACAAAGGACACGAACTTTGAGACGGAGTCTTGCTCTGTCTCCCAGGCTGGAGTGCAGTGGTGTGATCTTGGCTCACTGCAAGCTCCGCCTCCTGGGTTCATGCCATTCTCCTGCCTCAGCCTCTGGAGTAGCTGGGACTACAGGCACCTGCTACCATGCTTGGCTAATTTTTTCTTTTTTTTTGTATTTTTAGTAGAGACGGGGTTTCACCGTGTTAGCCGGGATGGTCTCGATCTCCTGACCTTGTGATCCGCCCGCCTCGGCCTCCCAAAGTGCTGGGATTACAGGCATGAGCCACCGCGCCCGGCCCAAATAAAGTTTTAAATCGATTCCTCATTTAACGTAGAAACAAAAGCGTATTAGGCTATAAATGTAATCATTAGGATCTTATATCACTGAAATAGTAATGATGATACAGTCTACATACAAATTCAATTGTGTGTTTGATGATAAGTCCTTTCAAAACTGAACTTGGGCTGTGCATGGTGGCTCACACCTGTAATCCCAGCACTTTAGGAAGCCAAGGCAGGCAGATCACCTGAGGTCAGGAATTTGAGACCAGCCTGGCCAACATGGTGAAACCCTGTATCTACTAAAAATACAAGACTTGGCTGGGTGTGGTGGCGCTGTAATCCTAGCTCCTCAGGAGGCTGAGGCGGGAGAATCGCTTGAACCCAGGAGGCAGAAGTTGCAGTGAGCTGAGATTGTAGCACTGCACTCCAGCCTGGGTGACAGAGTGAGACTGCATCTCAAAAAAAAACAAAACAAAACTTGAACTTTGTTGCATACATTTAATTTTATTTATTCTACCCCCTTCCCTGAATTTGAAATGTTAAAAATGTCTAGTTGCTTAACATGACATTTTGAATTTTTACAGATACAATTTTCATGAGCTAAATTTTAAATTCACAGTATTTTAATTTAAAATGCTACCAAGCTAGGCATGGTGGCTCACACCTGTAATCCCAGCCCTTTTGGAGGCCAAGGTGGGAGGATCACTTGAGCCCAGGAGTTCATCAAGACCAGCCTGGGCAACATAGTGAGATCTTATCTCTACAAAAAAAAAAAAATAATTATATATATATAAATTAGCCAGGCCTGGTGGCATATGCCTGTAGTCCCAGCTACTGGGGAGGCCGAGGTGGGAGAACTGCTTGAGCTTAGGAGGTCCAGGCTGCAGTGAGCCAATATGGCACCACTGCACTCCAGCAACGAAGTGAGACCCTATCTCAAAAAAAAAGTTACCAGAAAAATATACAAATATCATTATGCTGCTTTTAGGAAACAAAATCACAATTCTTCCTTCCTTTATTTATTTATCGTTTCTTTTTTGAGGCAGAGTCTCCCTCTGTCACCCAGGATGGAGTGCAGTGGCATGATCTCGGCTCACTGCAACCTCTGCCTCCAGGGTTCAAGTGACTCTCCTGCCTCAGCCTCCCGGATAGCTGGGACTACAGGCATGTGCCAAAATGCCCAGCTAATTTTTTTATATTTTTAGTAGAGATGGGGTTTCACCATGTTGGTCAGGCTGGTCTTGAACTCCTGACCTCAAGTGATCCGCCGGCCTTGGCCTCCCGAAATGCTGGGGTTACAGTCGTGAGCCACTTCACTGGGCCCTTTCCTTTATGTTTGTTTGTTTGTTTTTTGTTGCTTAAAAGCAGTGCTTCCATTTCATTATTTGATCATCGCTTTTTAAATTATTTTATTTATTTATTTTTTCAAGAGACAGAATTTTACTCTATTACCCAGGCTAGAGTGCAGTGATAAGATCATAGTTCATTACAGCCGCAAACTTCTGGGCTCAGGTGATCCTCCCATCTAGCCTCCTGAGTAGCTGGGACCACTGGCATGTGACACCACATTGGCTAATTGTTTTTTGTTTTTTGTTTTTGTTTTTGTAGAGACGGGGTCTCATTTTGTTGCCCAGGCTGGTCTTGAACTCCTGGCTTCAAGCGATCCTCCCACCTCGGCCTTCCAAATTGCTGGGATTACAGGTGTAAACCACCGTGCCTGGCCTAAATCATGCCTTTATAAAAAAATCATTTTTTTTAAAGAACAGGTCTCACTATGTTGGTCAGGCTGGACAGGAACTCCTGAGTTCAAGTGATCCTCCTCCTCAGCTTCCCCCTGTACCCCACTCAATCATGCCTTTTTATTATAACTGATTCTGATGGTATGCTGAGAGATATATAAATTAATCCAGTCCTTTTGAACTTAAAAATAATACAATGAAAAAAATCATTTTTGTGGTGTGGTGCTATTTATTTATAAATAATAAAGCTATTTGTTTATTTATTTATTGAGATGAAGTTTTGCTCTTGTCGCCCAGGCTGGAGTGCAATGACGCCATCTCGGCTCATTGCAACCTACGCCCCTCCCGGTTCAAGCGATTCTCCAGCCTCAGCCTCCCCGAGTAGGTGGGATTACAGGCGCGCCCTACCACGCCCAACTAATTTTTGTAGTTTTAGTAGAGGCGGGGTTTCATCACGTTGGCCAGGCTGGTTTCCAGCTCCTGACCTCAGGTGATCCACCCGCCTCGGCCTCCTACATGCGTGAGCCACAACGCCCGCCCAATGAAGCATTTTAATGCATTTTTCCTCAAAGTATTGATAAACTTCAACTTGTTTGGGTAAAATTATTTTCCCCTTTCTACCCACAATAAAATGAGTAATTTAAGTCCTTAACCTACACATTATTTTTACATTGGCATATTTAATAAGAGCTGCGCTAATATTACATCTGAATAATGAAATAACAGAAACCAAATAAGAAGAATTTGTCATAAAGCCCTGTTCTCCTACATTAGATTATGTGCATGGCACACACAGGGATCAGCTTAAACTGGGTGAAACTTATACGGAGTTAGAATTCCTGGCTTCCTATCATTCAGTGGCTGTGTGGCTGAGAAGAAGATTTTAATGTTGTAGGACCTTTAAAATGGGCTGTAACTCTAAGGCCCTTCTTCTGGAGTTGTGAATCACGTGGGGTAATATACTATTTTACAAGATGGATGTGTAAGCCCGAAGGTGGAGCAGATTTGCAAGCCTTCTTTCAGCCTGGGGGCAGTAGGATGACTCATGAGCCAATTCGTCTCTCCTTCCCGTCATTTCGGGTCCAACTCTTCCTCCTGTAGTCCACAAAAGAGCACAGCTGACCGGCTGACCGAGACCAAGCAGAAAACCCAGTAGGGTTTGTGACCACGTTCAGATCAGCAGAACGCAGAGCAGAACGGTCCGAGTACTGCCACCTACAGCCACTTTCCTCTCTTTAAGCCTCAGCTGCTGCTCTAGGTGTAAAACCGGCATAAAATAGTGCTACCTACCTTACAGAGTTGCTCGGAGGATTGAAGGAGATAATGTAAGAGAGTTTGGCTAGTTTGGCTATGCTGGACATTTTCTCTTTTCTAACGTCTCTCTTCCCCTCCTAATGAAACCTCCTCTGAAGCTCGCTAACCATAGCAGGGCTTGCAGCTTCAAAAGAACCTTTCAGTCAAGATCTTGAAATTAGTATGATTTAAATCAGTGCAGTAACACCAAGGTGTAAAAGACTGTTACCCACAGGTGGCTTTAAAAGAGGATTAGCTGACTGGAAGAATTTTAGAAAACATGGAAACTTTTTTTCTTGTATGTGGATGAATAGAATTCCCTGATCTCCTTATCCCCACCACTTAAACCATGCCTGTGGGTGACCGTGGAAGGCTGATTGTGGCGGGGACATTTACAAAGCACATTTAATTAATAAGCACTCGATTGTTCTGTAACTATAGAACTAGTTCACCCTTCAGTTGCACTGAGTGCGCCTAAGATAACGATCTTATTTGGAAGTGAGCCCTCGCTAGAAAGAAGGGGAAAAGGATAAGACCGAAGCTCAAATCAATGACCAGAAAGGATGTTTTCATTCGAATAAACTCAACCCAGTTGTTAACCTCCGCACCCATCTCTGCCAACTTGAAATCCTCCAGGAGGGGCTAGCTGCTGGGGTTCAGGACGGCTGCAGGAAGCCGTGGGACCTGGGGGGCCCTCCCACAGGGCCGGGCAACCCCCACCCACTCCCACAGGACCCTGGGAGGGGGACGAGCAGGGTGTGGACAGCAGAGAAAGTTCCCCGCTCTGCCCCCGCCCTCTCCGAAACTCGAGCCAGCGAGGCTGGGGGCGGGCGGACGGCTCGCAGAGGAATTTGCAGTTTCCGGGAGGTTGAGGAAGCGACCAGAGCACAGCTCCACCAGATGCAGCCCTAGCGCCCGGCTTTCCGGGTTCCGCTACGCTGCCGGGAGAAACCCGCGCGCCTGGAAGGGGCGGGCCGGGCTCCCCCCACCTGCGGGCGGGCGGGGAGGGTCGGGCCCGCGCGGGGTGGGGCTCGGCCGGTCGCCCGTCCGGGGCGGAGTCCAGGGAGGCGGGGTCGAGGGCGCACCGGGGCCGAGCCGCGCCTGGAGCCGGGCGGGGAGGCGACGGGAGGGGCTGGGACGCCTAATTGAGCGGCGGCCGCAGCTGCAGCAGGACGTCCCGGGGCCGCGCGCCGGGAACCTCGCGGGGCTGGCGGGCGCCGCACCCCCTCCCTGGCCGCCTGCGCCCCGGGGAGGCCGCTCGGGCGCTACGGGACCGGCAGCATGAGCAGCGGCTACAGCAGCCTGGAGGAGGACGCCGAGGACTTCTTCTTCACCGCCAGGACCTCCTTCTTCAGGAGAGCGCCTCAGGGCAAGCCCCGCTCCGGCCAGCAAGTGAGTGGCGAGCGGCGGGCGCTGCAGTCCGCGTCCCGGAGCTCCAGGGAACCCGCCAGCCCGCTCCCCCTGACTCCACGTGTCTCTGCAGGGCGCTCGGGGGATGCTCGCCGGGAAGGAGGAACGGGCCAAGAAGTGGCTTCTGCCTTTTCGGGTCCCGGGAGCGTGCCTGGAGCTTGTGCATGTGGGCGAGGGAAGGCGGAGGAAGGGCGGGGAGGCTGAGGGCCGGCTTCTGCCTTCCGCGCCAGATGGCCTCTGCAGCTCCGCCTTGGGCCGCCGCCTGCGGGGAGCAGTCCCGGAGCCAGCAGGCGTCCCCGGGCTACTCCCCCATGTTTCCCCTTAGCGTCCCCGCTGGGTCGACGGTCGGGTTCGCGCGCCTGTCCTTCCTGTTAGTTTGCTCACTCATATGTGGCCCCCGGAGTGGCTTGGGGTCAACGTGTAATAGCTAGGGGTGGCCAGGTGACCTGGCCTCCCCTCTTCCTGGCCTGGGCGCCGCGGTGGGGTGGGGGTCCAGGGGCACCGCGGGCCTCGCCACCGTAGGCGCTAACTAAATCTCGGTTGTGCGTTTCCTGTAAAGCGAGGTTTTTTGGTGCCCAGATGTTTTGCAAACAAGCTCCGATGCTAAATACTAGCTAGCGACAGCTAACCTTTTGGCCGGTTTCTTCCTTTTTTGGAGGCAGCACGCCGTGGGAAGCACGACTTGGGAAAAGATGGGAAGGGAACTTGTGCCAGTTTCGCCAGCCGTAGCCGTGTTTCTTAGGGAGGCCTTCCCGAAACGGGGCACGTCGGCTGGACTGAGGACCCCGGTGCTAGAACCCGCGGCCTCCTGGCACTGGGAGCCGCACCAGGGAGCCGGGCCAACCCGCTCACATCAGATTACAGAAGATCGTAATGGAACAAATTTGTTGCTTTTAGAAAACAGGCGTTTGCCAGACATTTCTATTAATACCAGACTGAGACCTAGAGACTAGAAGTAAGAAGAATCGTTCAGGGGCCGGATGAGAACTTTTTCTGATGGGTGTGGGAGCGTGCAATCTGTCAGGGTGGTCTTGCCAGACCTCTTAAGTTTAGCCACTTTCTGAAGTAAAATTCTTTCTAAAATTCGGAAGTTCTAGTCTTTTCAGGCCCTTAAGTCTCAAACCAGGAGGAGGAGAGGAGACGGTGAAGGGTAAGCTAAAGTCAAGTGCCCTTATTCAGTAACCGCAGTTAATCTCCAGTCAAGTCCCAGTGCCATAGTTGTCCGTCTTGTATTGTTTCTAAGACTTAAGGCCCCACTATTTACGAGTCACTTTGAGTGGGATCTCTTACTTTCCGCAGAGTGTGTTCTAAAAGCATTAGATTTTGCTGTGAAGTTTGGAAGTTGGAAATGCCCTCCCCTCCCCACGCCCACCCTCCCTGGGTTATAGAAAAATTGCATTTGCTTATGCTTTTTCCATTTTGCTTTTCTCTTTCTTGGCTCTCTCTTCCTCTTGTCCATTTTGCATTTTCTCCTTTCATTTATGTTGCTTTCATCACTTGACATGAAAAGGAACTCATGCTAGTTTGAAGTTTATTCCAGAGGTGTCTGCTAATCTGAAAACTAGTTGGTTCTTGGATTCTCCAGGGGTGAGATGCCACAAGGGCCAAAGTACTCAGATTGGAATTGCGTGACAATCCTTTAGTGCTTTAAAGGGTAAAGACATCAGATTTCTTTTCCAGGTTTATATGCATTTAGCTTTTTTTTTTTTTTTTTTTTTTTTTTTTTGAGATGGAGTCTCAGTGTGTTACCCAGGCTGGAGTGCAGTCGTGTGATCTCAGCTCACTGCAACCTCTGCTTGCCTGGTTCAAGCGATTCCCTTGCCTCAGCCTCCCAAGTAGCTGAGATTACAGGCATGCACCACCACATCTGGCTAATTTTTGTATTTTTAGTAGAGATGGGATTTCACCATGTTGGCCAGGCTGGTCTCCAACTCCTGGCCTCAGGTAATCTGCCGGCCTTGGCCTCCCAAAGTGCAGGGATTACAGGTGTGAGCCACCGCCCCTGGCACATTTATTGTTTCTATGTTGTATGCATTAATTTATGTAATATTCATCTAGCATATATACTCAGGGTAGTAGTATTTAGCATTTAGAATTAGTCTAACATTAATATGTATTTTGAAATAATGTGTTGGAAATCAGGACAGGAAAACATAGTTCCGTGCTTGAAGAGCTTCATATGTGTATCTGAAACTTTATTGCCTGCATATTTTTCCCTTCTAACGTAAGACATGTAAGGTGCTGAGTTGTAGGAGTTATTTGCCAGGCAAAGTGTTCTAAACTGAATTTTAGTGGGCATTGTGGTTTATTTAAAGAGGTGATACGAATGTTTTAAATTCCTGGTAAGATTGGTGAATTAGGGAAGTAAAACATCATAAATTTAAAGCAAAGCACTCTTAATGTAGAACGTTTCTTTTCTCTAAAGTTGGATAAGCTTTTTTCTTCATTTTCATGCTGATGATTATAAGAATAAGAAAAGCACTTCTGACATATAGCATAGTAGTGAAATTTATCCTTTCTCTAGAGAGATGGAAAGAGAGGTGTTGCTAGAAGGATCTATTAGATAACAGTGATTTTTTTTGGATATTGTACCACCTGGTGGAAAAGTGAGAAAAATTAGGTTTCTAGAATTATTGAAAATATGCAGAGAAAACAAGATGTTTGTGGTAAATGCAGAGTGGGGAGAAAGGGGTGAGGGAGCGGGTAGACTAGAAATTTCTTTCTTCTCTTGCCAGGCAAGGGAACATAGCCCAACTTCTTTCTATCCCCAACAGTAACAAAACCTTATAGATATAAAGAAAATGTTATCATTTTTTATCTTATTTTAAACCCCATTCTTAACAACAACAACAACAAAATGGAAAAGGGTTAAAAACCTGTCTAGGCCAGGTGTGGTAGCTCATACCTGTAATCCCAGCACTTTGGGAGGCTGAGATGGGAGGATTGCTTGAGCCCAGGAGTTCGAGAACAGCCTGGACAACATGGCAAAACCCTGTCTCTACAAAAAAAATGCAAAAATTAGCCAGGCATGGTGGCGCCCGCCTGTAGTCCCAGCTACTTGGCAGACTGAGGTGGGAGTATTGCTTAAGGCCGGGAGGCAGAGGTTGCAGTGAGCTGTGGTTGCACTACTGCACTCCAACCTGGGCAGCAGAGCGAGACCCTGTCTCAAAAACAAAACTGTCTAAAAGATATAAAGGGAATGAATATATGACTTTTTGTGGCAGTTTGAATGTTATGTTTATTGTATCCCCAGGGTCTGGATCAGTACCTGATATACAGTAGTTGCTCAGTGAATGCAAGCTGAATGAATGAATGTTTTTCTGATTTGATAATAACCGGATTTTTTTTTTTTTTGAGACGGAGTTTCGCTCTTGTTGCCTAGGCTGGAGGGCAATGGCGCGATCTCGGCTCACTGCAACCTCTGCCTCCCGGGTGCAAGCGATTCTCCTGCCTCAGCCTCCTGAGTAGCTGGGATTACAGGTTCCTGCCACCATGCCCAGCTAAATTTTGTAGTAGAGACGGGGTCTCACCGTGTTGGCCAGGCTGGTCTTGAACTCCTGACCGCAGGTGATCCACCCACCTCGGCCTCCCAAAGTGCTGGGATTACAGGTGTGAGCCACTGCGCCTGGCCCCTGATCTTTACCATTTTCAAATGTACTCTATCTTATGGTTCTCCCAAAAACTGTATGAAACATTAACTTAATGAAAGGGGGAGGTATTATTTAGTGATTGTGTAAGGCCCACACCTAGATAGCAAGAAGGATGGAACTCAGGTTTTCTGACCCAAATTACACTCTCTATTTTGTTGCTTTTTAGCTGTAAAAATAATTTTACAGCCCCATATTCCCTTTGCAAATAAGGACACCTAAAATTTAAGAGTTTCTTAAAAATTTTTTTTTTTTTTTTGAGATAGATTCTCACTATGTCACCCAGACTGGAGTGCAGTGGCAGGATCTTGGCTCACTGTAGCCTCTGCCTCCCAGGATCAAATGATTCTCATACCTCAGCCTCCTAAGTAGCAGGGATTACAGGCATCTGCCGCCAGGCCTGGCTTTTTTTTTTTTTTTTTTTTTTGTATTTTAGTCGAGACAGGGTTTTGCCATGTTGGCCCGGCTGGTCTTGAACTTCTGACCTTAAGTGATCTGCCCTCCTCGGCCTCCCAAAGTGCTGGGATTACAGGCATGAGCCACCGTGCCTGGTCGTTTCTTAAAATTTCAACTCCCTGACGTGCACATATTGTCATGATAGTGTTGATAATTTGTATTTGTGGATTCCCTGTGTTTCAAAGGATCTACCTAATCATTGTTTTCAGCAGAATCAAAAATGTGGACAGTTCTGTAATTTATTATTTGCCTTCTTGATTTCCCACCAAAATCAAACTGCCTGTAAATAGAGGACACATTCAAATTTCCAAAGAGTAGAAATGGTCTAAAATTATAATCTGTTGGAGTGTGTTTTACCTCTTAGCTAAGCTCCCTCTCCTGAGCCTTTGGTAGTTCATGGGAATAAGGAAATGAGACAGTATTTTTGCTTTAGAAATAGGATAGTCAAGAAGTCTTGAGAAACATGAAATTGTCTTCTGAATAACCCACACTAAAAAAAAATTGTGCTAAAGAATTTTTCAGTAAGTAAGCCTATGAGACTCTACACAGCAGGCCTCAACTTCACCCTTTTGGTTTTCTCTTTCTTATTCAAATACTTTTGTGCCTCAGTTATTTGGTTGTGTCTTACTGCTAGAATCAACAGTAATGAGCTGCACTCTTTTATTAGTGTTTCCATTAGAAGTTTCAGAGCTAGATCACTGGGGTAAAAGGATAGTGGTTTATGACAGTATAGGTATTTTGACTATACTAGCCCCCCCCTTTTTTTTTTTTTTTTTGGAGACAGAGCTTCGCTCTTGTCATCCAGGCTGGAGTGCAGTGGTGTAATCTCGGCTCTCTGTACCCTGTGCCTCCTGGGTTCAAGTGATTCTCCTGCCTCAGCCTCCCGAGTAGCTGGGATTATAGGCGCCCGTCACAATGCCCAGCTAATTTTTTGTATTTTTAGTAGAGACAGGCTTCTGCCATGTTGGGCAAGCTGGTCTTGAACTCCCGACTTCAGGTGATCCACCCACCTCGGCCTCCCAAAGTGCTAGGATTACAGACGTGAGTCACTGCTCCTGGCCTATGCTAGCTTTTTAAATGCTTATTTTTAATTCCTGTATTATGGGGCATAAACATTTTCACTAGACATTTTGCCTAGTGCAAGGTGATTTACACATCTTGTCTGCATGTCTGATATGTTCTGTTCTTACACGATATTAATCCATTGGAATTTTGTGTTTGTGTGAGCAAGATTCACAAAGGCATATTCCTTTAAATGAATTTCAAAAGAAAATTAGTTTCCAGTCTTATAAAGCCTCCTATTTGAGCAATATACTCCTTATCCCATTTTTTCTTCTGGCTAACTCGCAAGATTTGGAATTATTTGGAAAGCAGTGACACAAAACATTTTTGAAAAGAAAGGCTAAAAATATCCAATAACGTGGTTTTTCTTTTTAGACTTCCTTTGGCAGTCAGTGCCTGTCATACTGTTAACATTCTTTTTCTGGGAGAAAAAAAACTGAGGCTGACCAAATGCTTTCTAGTGTGGCCTGATTACCAACTCTTAGCCCTGGGCATTAGCCCTTGCATTTTCCACCCCAAGTCTCCAAGCATAAGTAGCTGTCTTTAAATAAAGGCCCCAGTTTGAAACATGCATTTCACTCCTAATTTGGCCAAAGGCCATTGGCTAGCAGTCTCTCTTCAGAGGGGATGGTGAAAAGACAGTAGGATATATGATAAATGCATGCAAAGGAGCTTCTCTTCTATATGACAAGTCTTGGCTAACTTAGCCTCTTTATATCTTCCTCTCTTTGAAGAGCTATACACATTTGCCTTGTAGGAAGTTTTTATTCTCATGGCAAGCAGTCATTACCTCTATTACAAGGCCCCCGCTTATTGTTCACCCTGTGATGTAATAACTTTTAGGACTGTAGCCATATTAGCCTTCTCTTTAATTCCTTTCAGGCCCCATCCCTGTCTTGGAACCGTGGTCAGGAGTTGCCGCCCTCCATTCTCCTTAACATGTCTACTCAAAAAAAGTCTTAAAGCCCTCTATTCTTTCCCTTCATAGCAAAAATTACAATTTGTCATTATATTTTGTTTAATAGAGGACAGAGATTAGCATTTTTTATCTACTACATAAAATAAATGCTTAGCAGTTAAGGTGCTTGAACAAACGAAATCCTGCTCATTTTGGATGGATGTCCCAGTATTTGGTACTGTTAGTTTTCCTTTATACACGAATGTACACAGTGTCTCCCCCTTTCCAAACTAGACCATAAGCCTTCACAGTATCTTACAGGTAGTAGTGATTTAAAATGGTATGGTGTTGGTGATATCTGTGATTACTGGTTAGGCATAATTCACTTTATATACTTTCCCCTTGTTTTAAGAAAACTCATCATGTATTTGTTTTTTTTTTTTTTTTTTTTTTTGAGACGGAGTCTCGCTCTGTCGCCCAGGCTGGAGTGCAGTGGCCGGATCTCAGCTCACTGCAAGCTCCGCCTCCCGGGTTTTCGCCATTCTCCTGCCTCAGCTTCCCGAGTAGCTGGGACTACAGGCGCCCGCCACCTCGCCCGGCTAGTTTTTTGTATTTTTTTAGTAGAGACGGGGTTTCACCGTGTTAGCCAGGATGGTCTCGATCTCCTGACCTCGTGATTCGCCCGTCTCGGCCTCCCAAAGTGCTGGGATTACAGGCTTGAGCCACCGCGCCCGGCCGTATTTGTTAATCTAGTTGACAATTTATTGAGTGCCTACTATGTGCCAGATACTGTTCTAGGCTCTGGGGTTAGGGTGGTGAACAATACACAGTCCCTAGCCTCTTTTGGCAATGTTTTTAAAAAGCTTATCCAATAGGCAAATGAAAATATCTCTCTAATTTTTCCCTAAAGAGCTTGTTCCTTTAGTATATTTGAGGAAACTTTGAAATGTAGTTTTTCAGGAACACACCTATTTTGTAGTGTGGTAAAGCTATACATTGATTGATTGATTGATTGAGACGGAGTCTTGCTCTGTCGCTTAGGCTGGAGTGCGATAGTGCGATCTCTACTCACTGTAACCTCCACCTCCTGGGTTCAAGCAATTCCCCTGCCTCAGCCTCCCCAGTAGCTGAGATTACAGGCGTGTGCCACCACGTGCAGCTAATTTTTTGTATTTTTAGTAGAGATGGAGTTTCACCATGTTGGCCAGGCTGGTCTTGAACTCCTGACCTTGTGATCCGCCCTTCTTGGCCTCCCAAAGTGTTGGGATTACAGGAAAGAGCTACTGCGCCCGGCCCTATACATCTATTTAGATGGGAATGTTGACGTGGAAGTGTATCCCTTCCTGTTTTACATCCCTGTGTAAAACAATCGTATTTCCTTATTGATGACTGTCTTCCAACAGAAACATAATCATCTTCAAGGTTAGAAAATGTTTTTTTAGTAACTTCAACCAGAGTTAGCCAAACTGGTTAATTCACCAAAATGTTAACCAAAATTAACCAAAGAAATCAACCAAATTTGGTTTATTTTCCAGCTCTTTTTTTTTTCTTTTCTTTTTTTGTTTTTAAAGAGATGGGATCATTCTATGTTGCCCAAGCTAAACTGCAGTTGTTATTCACAGGCATGGCAATAGTGCCCTACAGCCTCGAACTCCTGGGCCCACATGATCCTCCTGCCTCAGCCTCCTGAGTATTCCTGGTTTTTCTTAATAGTTTAAACAGATAGTTCTGGTTTGGCTATCAGTAGTGTTGTTAAATAACTTTTGTTTGCTTAATGTTTTTTTTTTTTTTTTTGAGATGAGTCCTGATCTGTTGCCCAGGCTGGAGTGCAGTGGCGTTATCTCGGCTCACTGCAACCTCCGCCTCCTGGGTTCAAGCAATTCTCCTGCCTCAGCTTCTCGAGTAGCTGGGATTACAGGGGCATGCCACCATCCTCAGCCAATTTTTGTATTTTTTAAGTAGGGACAGGGTTTTACCATGTTGACCAGACTGGTCTCAAACTCCTGACCTCATGATCCTCCCACCTCAGCCTCCCAAAGTGCTGGGATTACAGGTGTGAGCCACCGTGCCTGGCCTTTTTTTTTTTTTTTTTTTTTTAAATGGAGAGGGCCAGATAATGCTCTAGGAAGGATGTCAGAACCCATAAAAAATGATGAGTGTTTGAAATATATGTAAAAACCTATGTAACAAATCAGAAAATATATTCTGAGATAGAAGTGACCATTCTAAAACTGTGCTGTGCAATACGGTAGTCACTAGCCACATGTAGTTTTTGAGCACTCAAGAGGTGGCTAGTCTGAATTGAGATTGCTGTGAAAAATACACACTGGATTTTGAAGACTAGAAAGAAGTAATGTAAAATATATTATCATAATTGAAAAATTGCAATTACATGTTGAAATGATAATATTTGATAATATTTGAGTTAAGTCAGTTTAATGTTACTTATTTTTTGCATGGCTACTGGAAAACTGAAAATGATGCATGTGGCTCGCATTATATTTTTGTTGAACAATGCTGTTTGCTAAAGCAGAGCTGGCAGCCCTTGCCGGAGGTTTGAATCTCCATTGTTTTGGTGGCTGCAGACGGATGGATGTGGGGGTACCAGCCTGGTGTGTTGGAAAGATTTTTCTTTGTGAAGGGGAACTTGCCCTTTACTGTTGGGGATAGTTTCTTCTCAGCCTATCCAGGGACACACATACCAGCATTTTGGGGTTGTGAAACTTTTGTGTGGGGAACTTCCCCTTTTTTTTCCCACATGAGCCAATAAGATAAAACTGACCTAATGACATTCTCAGTGCAACTCTGCCTTCAGTTTACAGAGAGAAGAGGGCTCATGTTTCATAGAGTATTAAAGCAGCAAGCTTAATATTTTGCATTTTATGGACTGTAATTGCTAACTGCTGCTACATGATTCAGTCAGCTAAGAATAATTTACTAATTATATATTGCAGCACTTGGTTCTTTTTCCAGATGCTAAACAAAGTGAGATAATTAGAGGAGGAAAAAGGGTGAGTTTGGGAATTAGAGACCAGAAGGATAGATTTAGAAGATCTTGGAGTTAACAGACTTAGAATATAATCAGCAAAGGGTTCACTTAAAATTAGTGCAGGTTGCCAGGCGCAGTGGCTCACGCCTGTAATCCTAGCACATTGGGAGGCCGAGGTGAGTGGATCACGAGGTCGGGAGTTTAAGACCAGCCTGGCCAATATAGTGAAACCCCATCTCTACTAAAAATACAAAAATTAGGCGGGCATGGTGGCGCATGCCTGTACTCCCAGCTACTCAGGAGGCTGACGCAGGAGAATCGCTTGAACCCGGGAGGTGGAGGTTGTGGTGAGCCAAGATCGTGCCACTGCACTCCAGCTTCGGCCACAGAGTGAGACTTCGTATCAAAAAACAAACAAACAAAAAAAAAGAAATTAGTGTAGGTTGACCGTGTGTGTGTGTGTGTGTAGTCTTCTAAATTCATTTTCTAAGTATTGAATATTCACAGTGATGCTAGACTTAAGTGCTAGAGATTCGGTGGTGAACAAAACAGATTGAAACCTGCCTTTATGGGGGGCCTATATAGGTTCGTCTGAATTTGACTAGTCTAGATACCTCTTATAAGTGAATTTGTACAGTAATTGTCTTTTTGTGACTGGCTTAGTTTACTTAGCTTGATGTCCTCAAGATTTATTCATGTTGGAGTATGTGTCAGAATTTCCTTCCTTTTAAAGGCCGAATAATATATCCATTGTATGTATGTATCACTTTTTGTTGATCCATTCATCCTTCCATAGACATTTGGATTGCTTCCACCTTTTGGCTTTTGTGAATAATGCTGCTATGAACATGAGTGTACAAATAGCTCTTAAAGACCCTTCTTAAAACTTTTTGCGATATATACCCATAAGTAACAGTTGCTCTAGAATCATATGGTAATTCTGTTTTTAATTTTTTGAGGAATACTATACCGACAAATTTGAGTCCTTATTTAAACCCAGGATTATGGAATACTGCTGCTTGATTTCAGCTGTCATTTGGTTGTCTACATTGTATTTTATCGAATTGGCATTATTCCCCAAATATTGGAAAATGTGGAAGTTTCTAATTTTTGCTACTGTAAATAGCACTAATAAATACCTTGAACATGAAACCTTTTCCGTTATGGATTAATTTTATAGGATAGTTGTACAAAAATGAAATTTTACTGATTATGAGGGTGTGACTTTTTATGACTGTAGTTATATATCACCAATTTTTGTCTATTTTTAAGTTTCATTACATCCGTACCTCCATTGGATATAGTCATTAAAACACAGAAAGAAAACTTCAATAACTAAAGGCACCTTATTGCTATTTAATTTGCCTTCCTTTATTATTTTTTAAATTATCTATTATTATTTTTTGAGATGGAGTTTTGCTCGCCACCCAGGCTGGGGTGTATGGCACGAACTCGGCTCACTGCAACCTCCGCCTCCGGCTCACTGCAACAGGAGAACCAAGCGATTCTCCTGCCTTAGCCTCCCGAGTAGCTGGGATTACAAGTGTCCGCCACTACACCCTGCTGACTTTCGTATTTTTAATAGAGATGGTGTTTCACCATGTTGGCCAGGCTGGTCTCAAACTCCTGACCTTGGGTGACCCACCCGCCTCGGCCTCCCGAAGAGCTGAGATTACAGGCATGAGGCACTGCACCCGGTGCATTCCTTTAATTAACTATGAATTTAATACTTTTTTAATACTTCTGAGTAAATCTCCCCGTGTGAGAATTGTCCATGCATGACCTTTGCCCATTTGTCTATTAGGTAGGCAAAATCTTGAGAGAGCACTGCTCGAGTCTGTGCATTTTTAGCTGGGTAGATGGTTCTCCTTTTTTGAGGTCAGCTGAACTTCAGGGTTTTTTTTTTGACTTACACTGTTTGTACTAAAGGGATATTACATATTTAGGCTTTTTTTTTTTTTTTAAAGACGGAGTTTTGCTCATGTTGCCCAGGCTGGAGTGCAGTGGCGCGATCTTGGCTCACTGCAACCTCCGCCTCCCAGTTCAAGCGATTCTCCTGCCTCATCTTCCCAAGTAGCTGGGATTACGGGCGTGCGCCACTATGCCTGGCTACTTTTTGTATTTTTAGTAGAGATGGGATTGATCAGACTGGATGGTCTTGAACTCCTGGTCTCAGGTGATCCACCCGCCTGGGCCTCCCAAAGTGCTGGGATTACAGGTGTGAGCCCCTGCGCCCAGCCCAGGCATTTTGAAATACTTCAGAATGTGTTTCAGGCTGGTATCACTGAAACTAAGAAAAATACTGTAGTTACAACATGGGGAAGGCATTGCTAAGAAAGCATCACCATAAATAAACCCGTGGGATTCCGAAGGTGGGGAGTTGGGTGATGTGTTTTCTACTAATCATGTTTTTTTAGAAAAAGGGTGACTAGAAAGTTCCTGTTTATCTTTGAATTTCAATAAATTTCGTGCTTGTTTTCCAACCACTCTGGTAGAATTTAGAAGAACCTAAGTTATTTTTTATTTTTATGTTTTTGACAGTCTCGCTCTATCACCAGGCTGGAGTGCAGTGGCGCCATCTGGGCTCACTGCAGCCTCCGCCTCCCAGGTTCAAGCTATTGTCCTGCCTCAGCTTCCTGAGTAGCTGGGACTACAGGCGTGCACCACCATACCCAGCTAATTTTTTTTTTTTTTCCTTTTTAGTAGAGTCGGGGTTTCACCATGTTGGTCAGGCTGGTTTCAAACTCCTGACGTTGTTGTCTGCCCTCCTCAGCCTCCCAAAGTGTTGGGATTATAGGTGTGAGCCACCGCGCCTGGCCAAGCCTAACTTATTTTGTAAATATACTAGGTATTGAAAAAAGGATGATAGGGCAAACTGCTGGAAACCTTACCCACCAGAGATAATTTATACTGTTTACCTATAGGCTTATTGTCTTTTGTTGAAAAATTGTGATGAGAAAGGGATTGGCATTGGCATCTATTAGGTTGGTGCAAAACTAATTGCGGTTTTTGCCATTACTTTCAGTAGCAAAAATCTCAATTACTTTTGTACCAACTTAACACTTTAAGCCTTGTTGATGCCTTTGTAGAAAATTGTTGCTTAATCTCTTTTATTCTGATGAACTCCTACTTTGCATTGTTTCTTCTTTCAGAATCTTTTTATCAAATGAATCTTTTAAAAACATGTGAGGAGTTATTTCTGACTTTATGATTGATAGTTTAGGAGCCCTCCTTAATTCCCAATTTCTTAAACAAGCTTACTGTGAAATTTCTTTTTTCTTTCTTTCTTTCTTTTTTTTTTTTTGAGATGGAGTCTTGCTCTGTTGCCTAGGCTGGAGTACAGTGGCATGATTTTGGTTCACTGCAACCTCCACCTCCTGGGTTCAAGTGATTCTTCTGTCTCAGCCTCCCCAGTAGCTGGGAATACAGACACATACCACCACGCCCAGCTAATTTTTGTATTTTTAGTAGAGACAGGGTTTCGCCATGTTGGCCAGGCTGGTCTCGAACTCCTGACCTCAGGTCATCTGCCTGCTGCGGCCTCCCAAAGTGTTGGGATTACAGGCATGAGCCACTGCGTCTGGCTACTGTGAAAATTTTCTACAAATGCTTGTTTCGAGGAATCTTTTTTGATATTTTGCCAGCAAAGTCATAGGAACTAAATTTTTTAACATGAAATTAGAAAACAACAAAGTTAAATGTATTATGTAGGAGGAAAAGTACCAGTACTAAAATTAACTTTAGCATTCCTTGGTGTTTTACAGTTAATAGAGCATTCCAGGGGAATTAAAATTCAGTTGATTTTATTGAACTTTAATTTCAGAGGAACTCTGAGATGAGAAATTTAACTAGCACATTTATCCGTTTAGGCCTTAAGCAGATGCAGGTTTCATGACATGCCAGAGGTAAATTCAGGGGTACTTGACTGTAGTGAGTAATTTCTTAGCTATGGGAAAATGTAAATATTATGTAGATGGTATAAAGAAACAATATTACGTTTGTCCATTTAAGGTCTGTTTCTGTTTGTTCAGACAGGCTTGTGGATTGCTTTTCTTGCCAGTGTTCCTTTAGGAGGAAGGTACAGCCCTTTCAGATATTTCGGAGTTTTCTTTTCTTTTCTTTTTTGAGATGGAGTCTCGCTCTGTCATCAGGACTGGAGTGCAGTGGCACGATCTCGGCTCACTGCAGCTTTCGAGCTCAGCTTACTGCAGCTTCCACTTCCCAGGTTCAAGAGATTCTCGTGCCTCAGCTTCCTAAGTAGCTGGGATTGCCAGCACCCACTACCTCGCCTGGCTAATTTTTGTATTTTTTTTTAGTAGAGACAGGGTTTCACCATGTTGGCCAAGCTGGTCTCGAACTCTGGGCCTCAAGTGATCTGCCCGCCTCTGCCTCCCAAAGTGCTGGGATTACAGGCATGAGCCGCCATGCCCGGCCACGTTTCTGTTTTAAAATTGCTTTCTTGTGTTTCCTCTGCCCAGATTTGGTCACATGAAACTGTCAATTAGCGTGAATGAGGTGCTGCTGCCTCATTAATAATAAACCGCAGGGGTTTGATCTTTGGCTGTCATATTGGTGGTCTCTATATCCAAATAAGCATTCGTGAAATTTGGGGGAAGAGAATGTGGGCTTATTGTATAGCAGAAGGAGTACTTTTCATAAAGGCAAACCTAGCGCCGATATCAGCAAATCCACTTACAAAATCCATTCCTAAAGGAGGAAGTTCTGTTACAGTTTTAAAATTAGCATTACAATGGATCTTGCTTGTTTGAGGTGAGGGCCTAAAACTCAGTAATGAAAAAGAGGGAGAACTATAGGCTAAAAGGGTGTGTGTTCTTAATTGATTAATTGCAGGCAGCTATGTAGGGCACCCTGTGTTTAAATCACTAGCTGTATTATCTTGGGCAAGTCATTGTACTTCTTTGATTTTTAAATTTATTTTTATTTTTTTCTTTTTTATGAGACAGGATCTCATTGTTGCTCAGGTTGGTCTTGAACTCCTGGGCTCAAGTGATCCTCCTGCCTTGGCTTCCCAAAGTGCTGGGATTACAGGCATGGGCCACCACACCTGGCAAATCGTTGTACCTCTTTGAGTCTTAGTTTCCTCATATGTAAACTAGTAGGATGCCTGGAAGTTCATAAGCATTAATAAATGTTAGCAATAGTTATTACTATTATTTTTTGAGACGGAGTCGTGGTCTGTCGCCCAGGCTGGAGTGCAGTGGTGCGATCTCAGCTCACTGCAAGCTCCGCCTCCTGGGGTTCACACCATTCTCCTCCCTCAGTGTCCCCAGTAGCTGGAACTACAGGTGCCTGTCACCATGCCCAGCTAATTTATTTATTTATTTATTTTTTAGTAGAGACGGTGTTTGACCGTGTTAACCAGGATGGTCTTGATCTCCTGACCTCGTGATCCGCCCACCTTGGCCTCCCGAAGTGCTGGGATTACAGGCGTGAGCCACTGCGCCCGGCCAGCAACAGTTATTTATTTATTTATTTTTTTGAGACGGAGTCTCGCTCTGTGGCCCAGGCTGGAGTGCAGTGGCCGGATCTCAGCTCACTGCAAGCTCCGCCTCCCGGGTTCACGCCATTCTCCTGCCTCAGCCTCCCGAGTAGCTGGGACTACAGGTGCCCGCCACCTCGCCCGGATAGTTTTTTGTCTTTTTTAGTAGAGACAGGGGTTTCACCGTGTTAGCCAGGATGATCTCGATCTTCTGACCTCGTGATCCGCCCATCTCGGCCTCCCAAAGTGCTGGGATTACAGGCTTGAGCCACCGCCCCTGGCCAGCAACAGTTATTTTTAAAAGATCCTCCTACATGCCATTATATACCCCTTTTCATTTGAGGGTAGTAGACCATATGGAGAACTGACAGTGGTTGAAAGATTTGAAGTGAACTAATAGATAGTCCAGCCAAAGAGCGAAAAATGGCAGGAAATTAGGCCTGTCTCATTGGCTTTATTAACCAAAATGAATTGGGAATCTCAATGTAATTCATCAGGAAGGAGCTCCAGTCATTCCTGGAGGATTAATTTTATTTTTTTACTTTTTATTTTTAACTGCATGCCGTATCACTGTGGTGCCTTTGTTTTTGGAAAGGAGCTATGGCCTGCTGACCAAGCCTGGGGGCACCTAACCACGAGTCTTTACCAACTTCTTTTTCCTTTAAAGCAAGCCACTCCGTTGAAAGAGAATGATTGGACATATGAAAGTGTGTGTTTTTTTGCTCAAGAGTTTATGTACAGTTAACACATTGTACACATTTTTTTTAACTTCCTCTTTCTCTCTTATCTGCCTCTGATCACGGGATCCTGGCTAGTTTTGCTCAGGGCAGCTCGCTTGACCTGGTGACGAATTCCGCTGCTTCCTGGGGCTTTCCTTTTTCCTCCAGAAGGTCTTGTGCTCATGGTTTAGGAACTTAGTCACTGTCGTCTTTCTGGTTTTCATGAGATCAAATCAAATAAGGTAATACATGCAAACTGTATAACGTACTGCAGAGGCAGACCCTGCTGCTGTCCTTAGAGTTCAGTTCCCTGGCAGTGGCTGGATTCCCAGCCCTCTGTTCTCTCTCCACAGAGTGACTGTCTCAGCTTTGAGGGTTTCAGCAATGCTGGATGCTTCCACATTTAGGAAACAGGCCTGCTTATGCTCCAGTACAGGCATTAAAGCTCAATGAGTCTTGTGATCTGCTTGGCCAACTCTTCAGAGTTCGTTTGTACTCTGTAAAATTGGTATGAGTCTTGGAATCCGGTGGGAAACCTCTTCCTAGTCCTACAGGCCGGATGCGCCTTCTGGGTTTTCATATTCTCTCTCCATCCCCAACCTCCCCTTCCTTTGGTTGTATGTTTCTCACAATGAATTGGTTGTTGGAAACTGGCTTTGTAGTAATTCCAAATGCCATTGTGAAGATTTTTAATAGCCTTTAAATTTTTTAATTGGCTGAGCTGTAATGTTATTGATATATTTTTGTATATATGTTATTAATAAGTTAATTCATATAAAAGGCTTGGAACTATACCTGGCATATATAAGTACATGTTTAATAAAGATTAACCTATTACTTCTGCTGGGTGTGGTGGCTCACACCTGCAATCCTAACACTTTGGGAGGCCGAGGTGGGCAGATCACTTGAGGTCAGGAGTTCGAGACCAACCTGGGCCAACATGGTGAAACCCTGTCTTTACTAAAAATATAAAAATTAACCTGACGCGCTTGCTTGAACTTAGGAGGCAGAGGTTGCAGTGAGCCAAGATTGTGCCATTGCACTCCAGCCTGGGCAACAGAGCAAGACTCTTGTCTCAAAAAAAAAAAAAAGCAAAAAGAAAAAGATTAACTTATTATTTCTAATGGTATTAGTATTGTTTTATTTTATTTTATTTTTTATTTTTGAGACAAGGTCTTGCTGTGTCACCCATGCTGGAGTACAGTGGTGTGATCATGCCTCACTGTAGCTAGCTTTGAAATCCTGGGCTCAAGTGATCCTCCCACCTCAGCCTCCTGAGTAGCTGGGACTACAGGTGCATTCTACCATGCCTGACTAATTTTAAAAAATGTTTTTGCAGAAATGGGGTCTTGCTGTGTTGCCCAGGCTGGTCTTGAACTCCTGGGCTCAAGTGATCCTCCTGCCTTAGCCTCCCACAGTATTAGGATTACAGGTGTATGCCACCATGCTCATCCAGCATTCTTAATTAAAATAATTTGGTAGGAGATTTTATGAAGGCAGTGTGGTTCAGTAGAAAGGTCTGGGGATCTAGAATTGGGAGACAATTTTAATTTTGGATCTGTTATTTACTAGCTCTGGAAGCTTGAGCAGGTTCCTTAGTTAACTTCCTTGAGCAACAGTTTCTTGATCTTTAAAACATATTATAGAGGGGTTAAATCAGATAATGTATGTGGAAAGTATTCCTAGATTATAGATTATTACATAATTGTAAGTGTGGTAGCAATCACAGGTATGTTTAGAGACTACTAAAAAATGATTTTCTCCTAATTTTAATCTTGTCTCATGTAAATTGATGATACATTCTCAGCTGACTGTACTATTGACACTTGATAAACAGTTTTTTGAAAATGAATTTATTCCCCATCTCTTCTATGTCTGTTTTTATCTGTAGAGTGGTGATTTGTGTTTGGGGGCCTGAACAATTGATAGCTAAACATCAAATTTAAATTACTTTATGAATTGATGATTATGTTATGAAGCACTGGTGATTTGAGGGAAGATGACATTTTGGCTTATTGAGGGGACTTGAGTTAATTTAGCTTTAAGCCTTCCAGATTATCCTGCCTATGAGCTTCACAAGGGCAGACCACATCTCTAGTTTACCATGATATTTTCAGTGCTATTTCGGTGCCTGGCACGGAGGACAGAGGGAGTCCCAGTGATATTTGTTAATTAACTACCTCCTTTTCATCTGATCAGACTTGTGTCAGAATTATAATCAAGGAAAAGTTGGGCAAAGGCACTAAAATGTGTTTCTTTTGGTTTCAGAGGGAGTAATAATAAAACAACAGTAATAGCTTATATATTCATGTGGAGGTAGGATATTTAGGTGAAAAGTATGTTGGGCCAAGGGTATGGATACCTAGCTCCTAGGACTGGTCCTTTATTAAATAGCAGAGATAACTTTGGGAGAGTTACTTAACCATTTTTTTGGCTTCAGTTTCTTCCTCAAAGGCCCTGTCCAGCTGTGTGGCAAATGGTTAGTTTATTCTGGAACAGAATTACTGATTGGAGGGAAAGTAACAGCAATAGGACCTGAGAGGGCTTCACAAATGTATTGAGATGCCAAATGAATTAGTTTAGAAACAGCTATATTAGGTCATATCTACTTGGATGGGGAAAACCCAAGTGAGCTGATTAGTCATGGGTGTTTGAGAAATAAATAGAATATATAGAATTATTTCTTTTCCAAAAGAGGGAATGTCTTGGGAAAGAAATCAAGGGGGACCTGGGTGATATCTTTGATTCATCCCCTATCTAGTGCCAACAAGAACAGGTTTCTTTCTTTCTTTTTCTTTTTTTAAGAATGGATTTCATGTAAGCCAAAAGAACACTTGATTGTTTTGAACTTCTGTATATTGCAGGAGTTATAAATACAGTATCAAGAACTATTTAATAAGAGCCCACTAGCAGTTCCACGTTCCTCAAAACCAGGACAGGATGAATGTATGAGAATCATCTTCTTACTGAGAATGGTAGGACAGAAGGGATTGTTTAGCCACTATACTTCCTGGAAAAGTCAGTACTTGAGGGTTGGTGCAACTTTTTGGGATTGAGGGAGTGTGTTCATTTCTTTTGGAAGATTAATTTTTTTCTTTTTTTTTTTTTTGAGACGGAGTCTCGCTCAGTCGCCCAGGCTGGAGTGCAGTGGCATGATCTTGGCTCACTGCAACCTCTGCCTCCCAGGTTCAAGCAATTCTCTCTCCCTCAGCCTCCCGAGTAGCTGGAATTACAGGCATGCACCACCACGCCTGCCTAATTTTTGTATTATTAGTAAAGATGGGGTGTAGCCATGTTGACCAGGCTGGTCTTGAACTTGTGACCTCAGGTGATCTGCCTGCCTTGGCCTCTCAGCCATTGCGCCTGGCGTGATTAATTTCTTTCACTTGCTTCAAGTGTCTCCTTTATTCCAGCCTACACATACAGGTAAATATTCCTAGAAAACTTTCAGCAAGTTAAATCCTATTATAAAATGCCAGAGTCAGTTGTCTAATTTTTATTTTATTTTATTATTATTATTTTTTTGAGATAGGGTCTTGCTTTGTCACCCAGGCTGGAGTGCAGTGGCATGAACACAGCTCACCACAGCCTTCACCTCCCAGGCTCAAGTGATCCTTCCAGTTCAGCCTCCTTAGTAGCTGGGACCACAGGTGCAGACCACCACACCCGGCTAATTTTCATTTTTTATTTTTTTAAGATAAGGTCTCACTCTGTCGTCCAGGCTGGAGTACAGTGGTGCGATCTTGGCTCACTGCAACCTCTGCCTATGGGTTCAAGCAATCCTCCCACCTCAGCCTCCCGAGTAGCTGGGACTACAGGTACTTGTCACCACATCCAGCTAATTTTTTGTATTTTTTTTTTTTTTTTTTGTAGAGATGGGGTTTCACAGCGTTGCCCAGGCTGGTCTCAAACTCCTGGGCTCAAGCCATCTGCCTGCCTTGGCCTCCCAAAGTGCTGGGATTACAGGCATTAGCCACTGCGCCCATCCACCTGCTATTCTAGCTAGAAGGACTATACTTAAATGCATAGTTACACAAACTTGTGATTTTAGTTATGAAAATCATAAAAAATTATTTTTCTAGCAACTCCTGCCCTTTTCATTAAACAGATCTTAGTATATTCCTGAAATTCTGTGGTGGATTTTGTATGTTTAATGTGATAATATGAAGAAATAGCTGATTTATGTAGCTGCTCACATATTATGTTTGTTTTAATTGGAAAGTTGGCCTATGAAAATGAGTATTATGTAAAAATAGTTTATGTCAACCGGGCGCAGTGGCTCGTGCCTGTAATCCCAGCACTTTGGGAGGCCGAGGTGGGTGGATCACCTGAGGTCAGGAGTTTGAGACCAGCCTGACCAACATGATGAAACCCCATCCCTACTAAAAATACAAAAATTAGCTGGGCGTGGTGTGTGCACCTGTAATCCCAGCTACTTGGGAGACTGAGGCAGGAGAATCACTTGAACCTGGGAGGCGGAGGTTGCAGTGAGCTGAGATTGTGCCACTGTACTCCAGCCTGGGTGATGAGCAAGACTCCATCTCAAAAAAAAAAAAAAAAAAAGGAAAAGAAAGAAAAATGGTTTATATGAACTAAAAGGTTGTTTGCATTTTGTGGCAAATAAAAGCAACAAATTCCCAGATCCTAAATGTTTCAGTTATGAAATATTTGAAGTACCTCTGAGTTTACATGTAGGCATTCCACTCATGTAGGCACTCATTGATTTTAAGGTTTTTCATTCATCAAAAGGGAAAATGTGGGCTGCCATACGTATAATTTTTGTCATCCAAAAAAGAGATATAAAGTTAAAAATTAGGCCGTGGTGGGTCATGCCTGTAATCCCGGCACTTTGGGAGGCTGAGGCAGGAGGATTGCTTAAGCCCAGGAGTTTGAGACCAGCCTGGGCAACAGACCGAGACATTGTCTTTACTGAAAAAAGAGAAATTATCCAAATGTGGTGGTTTGTGCCTGTAGTCCCAGCTATTTGGGAGGCTGAGGCAGGAGGATTGCTTGAGCCCAGCAGTTTCAGGCTGCAGTGAGCTATGGTCACACCACTGCACTGTAGCTTGAGTGACACAGGGAGACCCTATCTCAAAAGCAAAACGAAACGAAACAAACAAAAAAAGGGTGCTTAGAAATCCTGAACTGTTCTTTTTACTCTCAGGACATGTGATCATATGTCTACACATGAGTAAGTTGTACCCAGTTCTCAGTAGATGTCCGGTTGTTAAAATGGAATGAAGGCATGAATGTGGGGATGAAGTGGAGGAGGGGCTGGGTTGGAGATACTGGTTAATTGTGAGGCGTTAGTAACACTGAATGTGGGCATACAGGTGGTGAGAAAGAGGAGTCAAGGATGAGTTGTAGGTTTCTGGTTTGGGTCCCTTGGAAGATGGTGCTAGCAAGCTGCCTCTCACCAAGAAATCAAGTAAGAAGAAAGATCAGGTTTAGGAGGGAGGACACATTCAGGCAATGAATGTATGGCATACACTAGGCAGTCAATAAATTTTGAGTGAGTAAATCTGGGCGTGTGTGTTTTGAGATGTCTGTGGGCTATCAAAGTTTCTTGGGTTTCTTATCAAGAAGGTAGACATGGTCTGCAGAGAGAGCTTTGGAATTTGTTGAAGTCATGGGCTTAGATGCAGTCACCTGAACTGTGTGTGTACAGCAAAAAAGGTATTCAGACAGAAGCATGGACAATATCACAGAAGCATGGGGGCACCAGAAGGTAAGAAGTGGGCAGAGAAGGGCATGTCCATGGAGGAACCAAGGAGTGGTCAGAGAGGCTGGAGAGAAAGAAGAGGGTGGTTGTCCTGGGATCTGAGGTCGGGACCACCTCAAGAACAAGGGCTTGGTCATGGGACAAGTACTGCAGAAAAGCCAAGAAGGCCTGGGGTGGAACCGTGAGGCAGTCTCTGGAGACCTTGAGGAGAGCCACTTCAGTGAACTGGAGCGCACAGTCACACTGCAGTGGGTGGCGAGTGAGTAGTGCAGAGGAAGCGGGACAGTGAGTGGAGGTGCTCTTCCATGAGGCTTGTCTGGCAAGGAGAGGATGGTGTAGTAAAATGAACCCACAAGGGCAAAGGAAGTGGTAAGAGTGTTGTCATCGTATGTAATGTATGTATGTATGTATGAATGAATGTATATATTTATATATGTATGTAGGTATATATTTTGAGACATAGTCTCGCTCTGTCGCCCAGACTGGAGTGCAGTGGCGCAATCTCGGCTCACTGCAACCTCTGTCTCCTGGGTTCAAGATTCTCCTGCCTCAGCCTCCCAAGTAGCTGGGATTACAGGCGCCAGCCACCACACCTGGCTCATTTTTGTATTTTTAGTAGAGATGGAGTTTCGCCTTGTTGGCCAGGCTGATCTCAACCTCTTGACCTCAGGTTATCTGCCCACCTCGGCCTCCCAAAGTTCTGGGATTCCAGGGGTGAGCCACCGTACCCGGCCTGTTTTTTATTTATTTTTAGATTAGAGGACTTGAATGGAAAGTAAGGCTGAGTGTCAGGGGAGTGAGGATCATTGAAGGAGATGCCTGCCTTCACATTGGAAAGGATTGTATTTGGACTCTCCCATGGTTGAGTGGAGGAGGGGTTCAATCTGGAAATGTGTTTAGAATAGAAGAGGGGATGACTAGGCCTTTCAGTTGGTGGCAGGTGGATATTGATGGAGGAGGTGGGTATGCACATGTGGGAGTGGTACATGAAGAGAAGCCCACACACGCAGGCACCGGGCCAGAAGAGGGGAGTGCACCGGGCCAGAAGAGGGGAGTGCTGGGGTATTTGGGACCAGTTAACTGGTGGTATGGCTGCAGCAAAGGTTGCCACCCCAAGGGTTGGTGAGAAACTAGGCTGGAAAGGAGGGAGGGTTGGCAGGCTCTGAAGGGCTGTGCTTACCAGCCTGAAGATTGAATATTTTATGAGTAAGGAGGAGCCACTTAGGGAGAAATAAAGTGGTCAGACCTATGATTTGAAAACTGACAACAGTTTATGGCAGAGTTTAGAGGGCAAGAGAGGTAGGGATATTGTTTGGAAGGCGATTGCAGTAAGCTGGGTGAAGGTAATTAGGGCTAGAAATAGGGCAGTTGCAGTGGGAGAGAGAAGGATTCCAGAAGTTGAGGTGTCACTTTGGCACCTGATCGACCAGGGTGAGGGGAGGCAAGGAAGGAGACCAGAGAAAAGAAGGAGGTATGGAAGGTGGCTGGGTGGGAGGATGGCCATGCCACTGAGGAACGGGGAGTACACTGGGAGGAAAGGGAACAGATTTAGTGAGGTAGGGGAACAGCTCGGTTTTAGGGCCTATACACAACATTTGTGTAGCATCCAGCTGGCAGCCAGAATTAGGGGTCTGCAGCTGAGAACAGACCTCAGATCTCATGCTCAGATCTCATGGAAACATGAGATCATCATCCTTGAATTGGAAGTGGTTAAGATTTATTTGAAATAACAAGAGAAAAATAAATCTTGATGTGGATATGGACTGGAAGAGTAAACTTCACAGACCATTTGAGTATATTTTTAACTTTCTTAGAAAAAAAGTCTGTGATGACCAGAATGTGGTGGTGCTCCACAAATAGCTCAAAATTAGCACATCTAGAATAAGCTAGAAAATAAATCTAAGAAGTTTCAATAAAAATGTTGTTATCTTGATCTGGCTCTATTTGTTTTTTTCCTATCAGGTTAAAATCTGTTTCTTCAATCATTTTGTTTATTCCTTTTGATAAGAGACTTCAGAGGACTGACAGGGACTAGCTGGTTATGTTTTTGAAAAGTCTTTGAAGATGAAACATACGTTTTGAGTGTGGTGCCATTGCATTAATTATGCCCTGGTTTTGACACCAGTGAATACTGATATGGTTTGGATGTGTGTTGCCTCCAAGTCTCATGTTGAAACGTGATCCACAATGTTGGAGTTGGGGCTTAGTGGGAGGTATTGGATTATGGAGATGGATCCCTCATGAATGGCTTAGTACCACCTCCTTGGTGATAAGTGAGTTCTTACTCTGTTCATGTGGGAGCTGGTTGTTTAAAAAGAGCCTGGCACCTCCTCCTCTCTCTCTTGTTCCCTTTCTTGCCATGTGACACACCTGCTTCCCCTTTTCCTTTCACCATGATTGGAAGCCTTCTAAGGTCCTCACCAGGAGCAGATACTGGTGCCATGTTTCCTGTGCAGCCGACAGAACTGTGAGTTAAAATGAACCTCTTTTCTTTATAAATTACCTAGTCTCAGATATTCCTTTATAGCAATGAAGAAAAGACTAACACAGAAAATTGGTACCAGGAGAGGGGCATTGCAGTGAAGATACCTGAAAATGTGGAACTGGCTTTGGAACTGGGTAATAGGCAGAGATTGGAAGAGTTTGGAAGGATCAGAAGAAGACAGGCAGATGAGGGAAAGTTTTGGAACTTGTCAGAGACTGATTAAATTTGACCAAAATGCTGATAGAAATATGGACCAAGTGGGGTGGCTCACGCCTGTAATCAGCACTTTGGGAGGCTGAAGTGGGCAGATTGCTTGAGCTCAGGAGTTTGAGACCACCCTGGACAATGTGGCAAAACTGTATCTCTACAAAAAATACAAAAATTAGCCGGGCATGGTGACTTGCGCCTGTAGTCCCAGCGACTGGGGATGCTGAGGTGGGAAGATGGCTTAAGCCTGGGAGGCAGAGTTTGCAGTGAGCCAATATTGAGTCACTGCACTCCAGCCTGGGTGACATCCAGACCCTGTATCAAACAAACAAGCAAGAATTGTGTAAGCTGAACTAGTTGAGATGTCTGTGGTGTTGGCTATTGTTTCTGCTGTTAATCATTAGTTCTCTTAAAGTAGGAATGAACAAGGTTAACTTTTTTCTTGCAAATTGACACAGAGGGTCTGCTGCTGTGAGCTTTATCTTCAACGTCGTCTTTTTTTTTTTTTTTTCCTACTTTGAAAAAAAAAATTCATGTTTTCATAGAAATGAGTTCTTATTATGTTGTCCAGTCTGGTCTTGAACTCCTGAGCTCAAGTGACCCTCCTCAGCCTCCCAACTGGGATTACACATGTGAGCCGCTGCGCCCGACAATTCTTGAAGGGTTATCCACTTAAACTGATTTTTGGGGGGCATTGTCCCCATAAACTTTTCAAAAAGCAACAGTGATTTCACCATTCTGCCCAAGCTTCACCATAAATTTGATGTTTATTTTTGCTTAAATTTTAGCAGAATTCTAGCCCTGTGTGATGACAGACACCTGTAATCTCAGCTACTCCGGAGACTGAAGCATGAGAATCACTTGAATTTGGCAGGCGACGGTTGCAGTGAGCCGAGATGGCACCATTGCACTCCAGCCTGGGCGACAGAGCGAGACTCCGTCTCATAAAAAAAAAAAAAATTAGCAGAATTATTTATGTTGCTCAGAGAGGGGCTCTTTTCAAACTGATGTTTGTCCTTCTTAGTGCCTCAAACTAGGCTTTGCTCAGACATGTTATGACAAGTTAGTACAAGTTTATTTTGGTGCAAAAAGTTTTTCAAATCCATGCAAGTTTCTTCTTTTTCTTTCTTTTTCTTTTTTTGAGACAAGGTCTATCTTTGTTGTCCAGGTTGGAATACAGTGGTGCGGTCTTGGCTCACTGCAACCTCTGTCACCCTTTCCCCTCCTCAGCCTCCTGAGTAGCTAGGACTACAGGTACATGCCACCACACCTGGCTAATTTTTGCATTTTTTGGAGAGACAGGGTTTTGACGTATTTCCAAGGCTGGTCTCGAGCTCCTGAGTTCAAGTAATCCATCTGCTTCAGCCTCCCCAAATGCTTGGATTACAGGCATGAGCCACTGTGCCTGGCCATAGTTTTTTCATAATACTCATTTTCCTTGAAATTTTTGATGATCCCTTGTATCTGTATTCCTGTTTTATAGTATCACACATTTATTACGTGCCTGCCTAATACCCATTGCTGTGGTTTTCTCTGGGAATTCAAAGAGGAGTAAGCTAGTGGAGCACATGGGCTAGTGGAAAGTCATAAAGTCATAAAGAGCCATTTAATGACCACTGTCAGTGTCTGTGTAAGGGCAGTGAAGAGCATGCTGCTGTTGATAAGGATGGCTCACGCTTGTGGTGCACTTACAATACCTTTTACACATACTGATTCGTCCCATTCTCACACCAACTCTGTGATGTGATACAGTTATTAGAAGAGGCACAGAGAGGTTGAATAGTAGCTGGTAATTAAATTAACCAACATTAGAAACTGGGTGGTCTGGTGTGAGAGCACATACTTTTCAAAAGCGTTAAGAAGGGTCAGGGGAGAGGGGAGGGATAGCATTAGGAGATTTACCTAATGTAAATGAGGAGTTAATGGATGCAGCACACCAACATGGCACATGTATACATATGTAACAGACCTGCACGTTGTGCACATGTACCCTAGAACATAAAGTATAATAAATAAATAAATAAATACCAAAAAGAAAAAACAAGCAGTAAGAAGAAGGGAAGCTGCAGCCTGGTTAGGGTGACTGTTGTATTATTGAAGATAAGGGGATGAGGACTTTGTGCATGTGTGTGGAGCCTGGGCTGTGGGGGTCCAGGGACAATGGGAAGGGACATTAAAAGGTTATGGTTAAATTAAACCTAGACGGACTAGTTTGAAGTCAGATAGTAGAAGGTGAGGATAGAGATGGGGATGGGAACCAGATTCTGAAAATAGGCAGTATCTCCTTTTTATGTCAAAGGTTACCCTGAAATCCTAAACTATATTTCTTATGAACATACTGATTACACTCATTGTTATTTAAAAATATGCATGTGCAATATGGGTGGAAATGATAATGATTGTAATGAGTCGCTCACAATTCCAAAGAAGTTGGGGGTTTCTCTGTGGTTTATTATAACTTATTATTATTATTTTTTTTTTTTTCTGAGATAGAGTCTTGCTGTGTTGCCCAGGTTGGAGTGCAGTGGCGCAATCTTGACTCACTTCAATCCCCGGTTCCCAGGTTCAAGCGATCCTCCCTCCCGCCTCAGCCTCCCAAGGCTCCCATTACAAGCATGCACCACCACACCTGGCTAATTTTTATATTTCTATTAGAGATAGAGTTTTGCCATGTTGCCAGGCTGGTCTTAGATTCCTTACCTCAGGCTATCCGCCAGCCTTGGTCTCCCAAAGTGCTGGGATTACAGGCATGAGCCACTGCACCTGGCTGGTTTATTGTAATTTAAAAAGCAGTCTGTTATTGGTAGGCTTCGGGAGTGGTAAGGAAGGAGTTCTAGAAAGTGGTTGTATATTGCTGCATGCTTGTTTTCCTCTGAGATCAGAAAAAATGTAAAGGACCTGGGTGAGTTCCAAAAATTTAAAGTAGCTGAGCGTGGTGGCTCACACCTGTAATCCCGGCACTTTGGGAGGCCGAGGTGAGTGGATCACCTGAGGTCAGGGGTTCAAAACCATCCTGGCCAACATGGCGAAACCTCGTCTCTACAAAAAATACAGAATTAGCTAGGCATGGTGGCACATGCCTGTAATCCCAGCCACTTGGGAGGCTGAGGCAGGAGAATCGTTTGAACCTGGGAGGCGGAGGTTGCAGTGAGTGAGATCGCACCATTGCACTCCAGCCTGGGCAACAAGAGCAAAACTCCATCTCAAAAAAAAAAAAAAAAAAAATTAAGTCACACACACCCTTACTGGCATACTGGGATTCCTTAAATGTTTACAGTATTATTGAGCATGGACAATGCATAGAACTTTGTACTAGATACAATTAGGTTATTCCATAAGAGACTTGCTTCCTCCCTACATATATTCCCAAGTTTATATGGGGAGACCAATATAATATGATGCAATTTGCACACAGTAACAGCTGTGTAAATGAGGATAGAGCAATCCAGAAGAGGTTAAAATAAATACATTTAAGGAGGCCCACAGGGATAGCCTGATTTATTCTTTTGTGCAACTGTTGTTGAGCAGTAGGCGCCTTGGGGGCTGCATAGAAAAGGGCATACCTTCTGAAGGTGGGAGAAGCTTGGATTTGGGTTTTGGAAGGATAGAAGTTCAAACTGACTGAGTGGGTGTCTTTTATTTTTCTGTAGAAAAAGCATTGGTGTGTGTTTGAAAAGTTTAGATTGTCTCAAAAGCATAATGAGTTTTATAGACTTCTAGGGATTGTCTCCAGAGATAGGTGGGTAGTATGAGTAGTTTCTTTCTTTCTTTTCTTTTCTTTTAGATTCTTGCTCTGTTGCCCAGGCCCAGGCTGGAGTGCAGTGGCATGATCTCGGCTCACTGCAACCTTTGACTGCCAGGTTCCAGCAATTCTCATGCCTCAGCCTCCCAAGTAGCTGGGACGGCAGGCATGTGCCACCACACCTGCCTAATTTTTGTATTTTTAGTAGAGACAGGGTTTCATCATGTTGGCCAGGCTGGTCTTGAGCTGCTGGCCTCAAGCAATCCACCCACCTCAGCCTCCCAAACTGCTGGGATTACAGACATGAGCCACCATGCCCAGCCCCTCGAGTAGTTCCTTTCTAGAAACACTCCAAAAGTGTGTATATGTGACCGGGCTAGTTCTAAAATTAGGATGTTCCTTTGTGCCCTTTTCCTGTAGTTATCAGATTTTCTTTCTTTTTTTTTTTTTTAAAGACGGAGTCTCCCTCTGTCACCAGGCTGGAGTGCAGTGGCGCAATCTCGGCTAACTGCAATCTCTGCCTCCTGGGTTCAAGTGATTCACCTGCCTCAGCCTCCCGAGTAGCTGGGATTACAGGCGTGTGCCACCACACCAAGCTAATTTTTGTATTTTTAGTAGAGATGGGGTTTCACCATGTTGGCCAGGATGGTCTTGATCTCTTGACCTCGTGATCTGCCCACCTCGGCCTCCCAAAGTGTTGGGATTACAGCCATGAGCCTCCACGCCTGTCCTAGTTATCATATATTTCTACTGAAGAATGCAAGATTATAATAGAAAGGAATTATTTTTGAACTATTATAAATGTTAATTTATTGAAGTAGGTCAATTGCTAGGAAAGGATTATTTTCACTATTAAAGTAATTCAGGCATAATTACTACTTTTATAGTAATTCTATAAAAGTAGTATGGGCCGGGCACGGTGGCTCATGCCTGTAATCGCAGCACTTCGGGAGGCCGACGCGGGCGGATCACAAGATCAGGAGATCGAGACCATCCTGACTAACACGGTGAAACCCTGTCTCTACTACAAAATACAAAAAATTAGCCAGGCGTGGTGGTGGGCGCCTGTAATCCCAGCTACTCGGGAGACTGAGGCAGGAGAATGGCGTGAACCTGGGAGGCGGAGCTTGCAGTGAGCTGAGATCCGGCCACTGCACTTCAGCCTGGGCTACAGAGCGAGACTCCGTCTCAAAAAAAAAAAAGTCGTATGAATACCTTTTAGTCACCATTCAGTTTAAAAGAAAACATTGCATCATAGTTGAAGCCCTTGGGTCTCAATTTCTGGCCCCATTTGTTCTTAACCTGTTGTTTCCCCCAGTTCATTTTGATCATTGCCATCCATCTGCTTTATACTTTTATTATGGATATGTGGTGTCATATTGTGTGTTTCTTCTACAGGTTGTTTCTGTTGTTGAACCTTGATTTTTGAGACTGACCTTTGTTCTAGTTCCTTCTGAGCTGCTGAACACGCCATAGTGTGCCTGTTTTACTGTTGATGGACATTTAATTATTATTTCCTCCCATTTTTCTCTATTGCAAATGGTACCACAATAAACATCTTTGTGGTTCTCCTTTTGCATGTGCGAGAGACATTGTGTAATTATAATCCAAGGCCTGGAGCTGCTTAGTCATAGGGAAGGGGCTGTGTCTTCATGTTCATAGGCTACTGCCATAGGCAGATTCTTCAGTTCTCTTTTTGAAATGGGAAGCTCTGAGGATTAAGAATTTTTTTTTTAAGGTAATAAATTCTTTAATCCACTTAACAAAAATATAAGAACACAAATCCACGTTTATTTATTGATTTTTCGTTAGTTTAAATCCTTGAGGGGTACAGCATCACTCGGATTCTGTGTCCAATGGCCTTAGCAGGAAGATTGCTTCGGAATTTGGCACGAACCATGCCACTGTTTCCATGGGCCCGAGTTACCTTTCCCCAGATGACTCTGGTTTTATTTGGTTTGCCGCCTGGAGTCACTGTGTTGTTCTTTGCTTTGTATACATAAGCGCATCTCTTGCCCAAATAGAATTCTGTTTCATCTCGGGCATAAACACCTTCAATTTTAAGAAGAGCTGTGTGCTCCCTTTGGTTCCGGAGACCCCGCTTATAGCCGGCAAAAATGGCCTTGGACCACAGCCTTCCAGACATAGTTCCTTTTAGAAGTCCCGTTCCCAGCAGGCCGGCGACTCGCCGAGGTATAGGAACAAACCTACTCCGGTTATTTGCCCCCAAATTTCAGCAGCAGGCGCTTCACTCACCTCCCAAGAAATTATTTTTTTAAACCTGTATGCTGATTTATTTTGAAGCTGTAATGGAGCTTTGCATACTTGTGGTTTAGGAGGTAAATGGAATATACACAATAGGAAATATTTGTTGTGTTAATGGTTCATTAACTTGTGACTTATATAAAGTTCCATCTAATTTAAATAATAAACAGTAATACTGGCTGCATAATAATGCCTAGGACCACAATGAGAGACTCTGTAAAAAAGAAATTCCTAAACTATATATTTTTTGTATATCTGTGCGCCCACTTGTAATTTGACTTACAGTGAATATGGCTTAGTTGGGCAGGGGAGACTTTTGAACAGGTGATAACATTTTTGTGTGGCCTTTAAAATTTCTATAATTTATTTGAAACTTTTTAAACCATCACGTCTCAAAGTGATCAAGTAGAAATGATCAGATGCCTTAATTATGAAGAATGGCATAAATCATGACAAGATCTTTTTGAAGTCACCTGGAATGCTCCCTTTGGGTGAAAGAGGGTTCTGTTTTCTTACCGTATTCTTCCTGCTCAAGTTGCCCAGGTGTAGTTTGTGGTTTCCAAGATACCTGTTGGACTGGCTTTAGGCTGATAATATCGGTTCCTTCATATTTTTTTCACATTGTCTTTATAAATTTTATGTAACTGCATTCTTCAATAAGGTTCTAAAACAGTTTTCCTATTATGGTATAGTTGCTTCTCCTAACACTTACTACCTACTGGGAGGAATCAGTAAGAGAGCTGCTTCTGGTGGATCTTGGCCACAAGGTCTGTGATGTGTCATTATATTGCATAGATCTTTTGAGGAAATGCAACATGAAAGATCTCCTTGCCATTCTATGATGAAGAAATGAAAGGTAAACTGCATTTATGCAGATTTAATATAGGTAGATAACTGACCTGTTTAATTCATGTGAGGCCTCAGAGGGTCTTTTATATTCTCTACTTTCCAGCTAGTTTGACCTAAGTCAAACCTTTTCTCCCCAGTGGACCACGTTACTTTTATTTTAATCAATTGATTTTTTTTTTACGGCTTTATTGAGTATAATTGCTATACCAAAAACCTGTACATATTTAATGTATACAATTTGATGAGTTTGGACATATTTACACACCAGTGATATCACCACACTCAAGGTCATAAACATCTATTGCCTCCAAATTTTTCTGTGTCATTTTTTTTTGTGGTAAGAACACTTAACATGAGTTTGACCCTCTCAACACAAAAGTGTACAGTACCATATCATTAACTATAGGCATTATGTTGCACTCAGATCTTGAGGGCTTATACATCTTATATAACTATAACTTTATTCCCATTGAACAACTTCTCATTTCCCTCTCTACCTATCCCCTGGCAACTACTTTTCTATTTTCAGCTTTTATAAGTTGGATTATTTTAGATAAACCACATATAAGTGGGATTATGCAGTATTTGTCCTTCTGTGACTGATTTCATTTCACTTAGAATATTGTCCTCAAGGTTCATTCATGTTGTTGCAAATGGTAGGATTTCCTTTTCATTTTACTTTATTTTTTGAGACAGGGTCTCACTCTGTTACCCAGGCTGGAGTGTAGTGGTGTCATGGCTCACTGCAGCCTCAACCTCCTGGACCCAAGCGATCCTCCCACCTCAGCCTCCTGAGTAGCTGGGACTAGAGGCACGTGCCACTATTCCCAGCTAATTATTATTATTATTATTTGTAGAGACAGGGTCTCACTATGTTGCTCAGGCTGGTCTCGAACTCCTGGGTTCAAGCAATCCTACTGTCAGCCTCCCAAAGTGCTGGGATTACAGGCATGAGCCACCTCACCCAGCCTAGGATTTTCTTTTTAAATGTGAAATAATATTCTAATGTATATATACATTGCATTTTTATTAATCTTATTTCATGACATTAAATAAGATATACTTATTTAACGTCAATTATCATTTGGGTTATTTCCATGTGACTTAGAGCTTTAAAACAGGTGATGTTAAAGTTGAAAATAAAGGCCTGTAATCCCAGCACTTTGGGAGGCCGAGGGAGGCAGATCCCTTGAGCTCAGGAGTTTGAGACCAGCCAGGGCAATATGGTGAGACCCCATCTCTCTTTCTTTTTTTTTTTTTTAACTTACTGACTCCAAGGGGGCATTTAAGCAGTTGAATACCAGCATTTCTTTAGCTATTTAGCACCTCCCTTGTGACTTTAAAGTACCTAGTGATTCTTTTTTTTTTTCGTGTTTCTTTTTTTTTTTGATGGAGTTTCGCCCTTGTTGCTCAGTCTGGTGTGCAATGGTGTGATCTTGGCTCACCGCAACTTCCACCTCTCGGGTTCAAGCGATTCTTCTGTCTCAGCCTCCCAAGTAGCTGAGATTTCAGGCATGTGCCACCAAGCCCGGCTAATTTTGTATTTTTAGTCGAGACGGGGCTTCTCCATGTTGGTCAGGCTGGTCTCGAACTCCTGACCTCATCTTGGCCTCCCAAAGTGCTGGGATTACAGGCATGAGCCACTGTGCTCGGCCTGTGATTCTTATTTCTATATATGGAGCCATCTAATTATAATTATTTGTTGCAAATTATCTTTTCTACTGCATTAAGTTTCCTTATGAGCTGATTAAAATGTGTTCTGGTTGACAGCTCACCTGGTTATTTAAATTATTTGCTTTATCTTCTGGCTTAGCAATCATACTTCTAAAAATTTATCTTAAGGAAAAAAGATTTCTTATAACAAGGTTCATCAAGGGCTGGGCTTGATGGCTCACACCTGTAATCCCAGCACTTTGGGAGGCTGAGGCAGGCAGATCACCTCAGGTCAGGAGTTCAAAACAAGCCTGGCCAACATGGTGAAACCCTGTCTCTACGAAAAATACAAAAATTAGCTGGGCATGGTGGCGGGTGCCTGTAGTCGCAGCTACCCGGGAGGCTGAGGCAGGAGAATCGCTTGAATCCTGGAGGCAGAGGTTGCAGTAAGCCGAGATCGTACCACTGCACTACAGCTTCGATGACAGAGCAAGACTCCAATTCAAAAAAAAGAAGGTTCATCAAAACTTTGTAATAGTGAGAAGTTTGGAAACAGTAGATACTCAATTATTTAAAATTATTTGTAGAGTGCAGTGGTTTAAAAGTATAGCTTCTGGATTCAGACTAAGTGGATTCTGATAGTTGTGCTGCCACTTAGAACTTGGTGACTTTGGGCAAGTTTCTTTCTTTCTTTTCTTTTCTCCTTCCTTTCTTCTTCCCCTCCCCTCCCCTCCCCTCCCTTTCCCTTCCCTTCCTCTTTTCTCTCTTTCTTTGTCTTTTCCCTCCCTCCCTCCCTCCCTTCCTTTCTTTCCTTTCTTTCTTTCAGAGTCTCACTCTGGGGTTTAAGCGATTCTTGTGCCTTAGCTGGGACTACAGGCACGTGGTACCACACCTGGCTAATGTATTTTAGTAGAGACAGGGCTTCACCATGTTGCTCAGGGTGGTCTCGAACTCCTGAGCTCAGGTGATCCCCCTGCCTCGCCCTCTCAAAGTGCTGAGAGTACAGGTGTGAGCCACCACGCCTGGCCTGGGCAAGTTTCTTAATGCAATTGTTAACTGTAGCTTAACAGCTGTCCTTGGATTATTTTAAATATCAAAGAAGTTATTAATACCTTGTAAAATGGTTAGAACATGTCTGGTCCATAGTAAATGCTCCATAAAGATTTAGCTATTGTTACTGTTAAAAGTGTTAGATACACAGATATTCACAACATTTTTCAAATGGAAAAGAATCTTAAAACAGCATGTGTAGAGCCCAGTGAGGTGGCAAGCACCTGTAGTCCCAGCTGCATGGGAAACTAAGGCAGAATGACTGCTTGAGCCGGGGAAGGAGTTCAGGGCTGTAAGTATGGGACGATTGTGCTTGTGAATAGCCACTGCATTTCAGCCTGGGCAACATAGTGAGACCCCATCTCTTAAAAAAAAAATAAAACCCTAAAACAGAAATAAACCAAAAACCCCAACAAAACAGCATGTATAATGTTTCATTAAATATAAAAATAGGAAAAGAAAAAAGATCTACTCTGGATGATAGGACAATCTCTTTTGGCTTCTGTGTTTTTTCTCTCCTGCAACTCTTCTGTTTTATAACCAAAAAAAAATGTTTTGCATGTGAATTTTAGACTGGAGTCTTTGGGTAAAAGCACCCAGAGATTACTGGCAGGTGAATTCTAAAAAGAGCATTTTGTTTTTTCACTTTATCTCAGTGTTTCATTTGTTTCCCAGTGATTGACTAATTATTTTAACAAAGTAAAGCTTCATTGTTGTATGTATGCAGTTGAATTGAAAATATACTTTTCATACAAAGACAGCTTCCTAAAGGTAATTATAAAATTGTATGTAGTTTGTTAATCTTATTGTGGTATTTTGTTTTTCTTAAGCACAGTTCCTGTTCTTTTGCTTTTGCATGTCAACATTGCTGAAAATAAATATTTTGCTCTGCAGGGCTAGTAAGCCAGATGGAGTGGTATTTATAATTTGAGGAAATAGCTTAAACTTTGTCATCGGTTTAAATTGCATTAAAAAGCCTGAAGCACATTGATTAGAGTTGTTTAAGGTAGAGAGCCAGAAATATTCTAAATATCCTATGCCTAACCTGTCAAAACTGTTGCTGAAATATAGAGAGAGGGAAAGAGTACCTGAGGGGCTCAGGAAGAGTGATGGCCTAGAGCATAGCTTGAATTGAGCAGCAGAGGTTTCTCTGGAGTGTCTTGCGTTATCTTAGCCAAATTTGTAATCTGCTTAATAATATCTGTTTACATATGAATATGTTTTCTGGCCAGGTGAGGTGGCTCATGACTATAATCCCAGAACTTTAGGACGCCGAGGCGGGCAGATCACTTACGCCCAGGAGTTGGAAACCAGCCTGGGCAACATGGAGAAACCCCATCTCTACAAAAAAATACAAAAAATTAGCTGGGTGTGGTTACACATGCCTGTAGTTCCAGCTACCCCAGAGGCTAAAGTGGGAAGATCACCTGAGCCCAGGAGGTTGAGGCTGCAGTGAGCTGGGATTGCATCACTACCCTCCAGCCTGGGCAGCAGAGACCCTGTCTCCAACCAAAAACAAACAAACAAAAATATATGTAATATGTATGTATACATGTGGTGTTCCTATAAATTTTTAAGTAGGATGTCCTCAGATACATATGCCATGTTTATCCTGTTACCTCCAGGATACCTGGGAATGCCCAGAGGTTTGTGTCTATGTTAGTGTGAGAAGCCTAACACATTTTTGTGTCTCTACAAAAAAATAAAAAAATTAGCTGAGCATGGTGGTGTGTGCCAGTAGACAGCTACTCTGGAGAATCACTTGAGCCTGGGAGGTTGAGGCTGCAGTGAGTCATGATCACGCCGCTGCACTCCAGCTTTGGTGACAGCCTGAGGACTTTCTTATGGATTAAGGGGGGAATTATTTATGGTTTGCATGCTGAGAGAGATTTTCTGAATTTTTTCAACAAATTCAGATTTTCTGAATTTTTTCAATTCAGGTTGTGAATTTTTGTGGAATGGATCAAAAGGGCTGAAGGAAATGAGCAAATAATTTTGGCAAACCATTATTAAGTAATGAATATGTATTGTATTCATTAATTAATGTATTAAGTAATGAGTATGTATTGAATATGTGTATCATCACAGTAACTCTCTGAGGAGGGTTCTTTTAGGATAAAGTACATGAGAGATTATCCTTTCTTAAGAAATATTTTCACTTTGGCGAGGCATGGCACTTTGGGAGGCTGAGGTAGGAGGACGGTTTGAGGCCATGAGTTTGAGACCAGCCTGGGCAACATAGTGAGACCCCATCTCTATCTTTTTAAATTACAAAATTTTAAAAATAAATTTTTTTATTTTGAGAAGTTTGTGTGCTTTAGGTGTATATTCTGTTTCATTAAGCCAAACTTTGTATTACTAGCCTTCTATCCTACCTTCCCATCCTTACCAAAAAAAGAGAAAAAGAAAAATAGTTTTACTCCCGAGATTAAGAATGGGGCATGTTGTATCTTCACAGAATGTTTATTTGTGTAGATATTTATTTGAATTTTTGAAAATTGGGTATCACTTATACACAATAAAATGCACAAGTCTTAATTGTACAATCTAATGAGTCTCTATGTTTAAATACCACCCAGATGTAGAAATGTGGTTCATTTTTGTTACCCGGGAAAGTTCCTATGTGACTGTTCACAATCAGTAATCTCCCCAGCCCTCTACTAGAACCACTAGTCTGACTTTTATCACGCTAAGTGAATGTTGCTGCATCTGGAACTTCATATCCGTGCAGTATGCACTGTTTTGCAGCCGACATCTTTTGCCCAAGTCAGTGCCACACCTTGAGATTCATCCATGTTATTGCATGTATCAGCAATTCTTCATTGTGGTACAACATTACATTGTTCGAATATATCATTATTCGTTCTCTTGATGAACATTTAGATTGTCAGTCAGCTGCTTTGAACATTATTGTAGGATGTGTCTTTTGGTGGACATAACCCTTTATTTTTCTTGGATATATATATACCTAAGAGTGGAATTACTGCATTGTAGAGTAGGTGTATCCTTGGCTTTAGTAGATATTACCAGTTTTCTAACTGTGTTAGACTGACGTACATGCCCACTAACAATGGATGAGAGTTCTCTTTCCTCCACATCCTTGCTAACAGTCTCTTTAGTTGTTCTGTTTTTAATTGTGTCTTCAAGTAGGAACCACCCTCACTTACAGGAGAAAGGAACTCTCAAGGAAATTTCTGATTAGTGCAAGTTGGGTGGGATGAAGATGAATAACCAATGCATAGCCTAAAGCTTTGCTCAGCATCTTATTCAGATGTAGCATTTATTTCAATGACAACCAAAAAGAATTTCTGATTAGACCCTCCCTACCCATCTACTGTAAGTCAACATTGTCAAAATTCTAGTCTAATTATGCTTATGTTCTTCTTCTCCCCTCTTATATTCATGCTGAAATATTTAAAAAATCACTACATATTCCTATGGGAAACCTCATACTTCAAAAGGGATCAGTGTTTGGTTTCTCTACTCTCCATTTTTTTTTTTCCTGTTGAAATAGAGTGAAAGAGCCAGGAAGAATATGCCTGTGTGTACATTTTGCAGATCTAGTAACGATAACAACCGTAGCGTTTACTGAGGGCCTCCTCTGGGTCAGGCTCTGTGCGAAGTGATTTGTATTCCTTAGTTCGTTTACTTTCTATCACGACCCAATGAAGTATATGTATGTTTGCCATCCCCATTTTATAGATGAAGAAGCTAAAGCTTTGAGAGGTTAAGTAATTTGCCCAAGTTTATCTAGCTAGTAAATGCAGAAGCTGAAATTTTAATCTAGGTCTGTCTAACTACAAAGAATGGAATGAGGCCCCTTTCTTATGATTATTAATAAAAATGATCTCTATGTAGTTAGGATTTACTAACCCAATTCCTTTTATCTTTTAAGCTGAGAACCCCCCACCCCCACCTCCTGGCACCCCAATTCTGGTAAAACATAAATGAAACCCATAGTTGTTTTATTCAGCAAGGTTTTTTTTTTTTTTTTTTTTTTTTTTTTTTTTTGGAGACGGAGTCTCGCTCTGTCGCCCAGGCTGGAGTGCAGTGGCGCGATCTCGGCTCACTGCAAGCTCCGCCTCCCGGGTTCCCGCCATTCTCCTGCCTCAGCCTCCCGAGTAGCTGGGACTACAGGCGCCGCCACCTCGCCCGGCTAGTTTTTTGTATTTTTTAGTAGAGACGGGGTTTCACCGTGTTAGCCAGGATGGTCTCGACCTCCTGACCTCGTGATCCGCCCGTCTCGGCCTCCCAAAGTGCTGGGATTACAGGCTTGAGCCACCGCGCCCGGCCCTGTTCTTTGTTTTATTTTTTTTCTTTAAGACAGAGTCTCACTCTGTCACCAAGACTGGAGTGCTGTGGCATGATCGTGGCTCATTGCAGGCTCAACCTCCCAGACTCAAGTGATCTTCCCGAGCAGCTGGGACTGCAGGCACACATCACCATGCTCAGCTAATTTTTTTTTTTTTGATACGTGGTCTTGCACTGTTGCCCAGGCTGGAGTGCAATGGCATGATCGTGGCTCACTGCATCCTCCACCTCCTGGGTTCAAGCAATTCTCCTGTCTCAGCCTCCCGAGTAGCTGGGATTACAGGCGCCTAACACTACGCCCAGCTAATTTTTTGTATTTTTTAGTGGAGACGGGGTTTTACTATGTTGGCCAGGCTGGTCTCGATCTCCTGACCTCGTGATCCGCCCACCTTGGCCTCCCAAAGTGCTGAGATTACAGGTGTGAGCCACTGCGCGCGGCCTTGTTTTTTTTTTTTTTGTTTTGTTTTTTGTTTTTTCTTTTCTTTTCTTTTTTTTTGAGACAGAGTTTCGCTATTGTTCCCAGGCTGGAGTGCAATGGTGCGATCTCGGCTCACTGCAATCTCCGCCTCCCAGGTTCAAGTGATTCTCCTGTCTCAGCCTCCTGAGTAGCTGGGATTATAGGCACCTGCCACTATACCCAGCGAATTTTTGTATTTTTAGTAGAGATGGGGTTTCACCTTGTTGGCCAGGCTGGTCCAACTCCTGACCTCATGATTTGCCCACCTCGGCCTCCCAAAGTGCTGGGATTACAGGTGTGAGCCGCCGCGCCTGGCCTGGCCTTGTATTTTTTTAATAGAGACATGGTTTTGCCCTGTTGCCCAGGATGATCTCCAACTCCTGGGCTCAAGCACTCCTCCCAAAGTGCTGGGGTTACAGGCATAAGCCACTGTCCCCAGCCTCCCAAGGTTGTTTTTAGGCCCTTTAGGAGTATAAAACAGAACAAACGAGAAATAGGTCCAACCTTCAAGGGCACTGCGTATGGCACCCAAGATTAGAAATGCATATGTTCAGCGGAGCTTGCAGTGAGCTGAGATCCGGCCACTGCACTCCAGCCTGGGGAACAGAGCGAGACTCCGTCTCAAAAAAAAAAAAAAAAAAAAAAAAAAAAGAAATGCATATGTTCAGCCATGATGTCTATGGAAAGTACAGAGGACAGGTCCTGAGGAAGTGCTGGGGCTGTCGGTGGTACCAGGCTTTGTGTAGGAGAAGGTATTTGAGCTGTGCTTTGAAAAGTGGCTGGATCATAGACATGTGAACACTAGGAGTTGGGCCAGCACGTGGAGATAACATTTGTGCTTCAAATTGCAGATACTTCTGTTTGGTGGGTGCATGTGTGACAGGCATAAGCTGAGTGAGTAGGTGGCCCCAGATTTGGACCAGGTCAGGGAGACTCTTGAATGTCAGGCCTTGCGGCCTTTTGAAGAATTTCCCGCTGGACGATTCGTTGGGCAGCGGTATGGCAGCACGTGGAGGTGGGGAGGCTGGTGGAGAGCTTGCAGTAGGATGTCCATCATGTGGGACTGAAGGCTAGTTGGAAGGTAGATCTGAGCTGGAGAAAATGGACGTGAGAGTCAACAAAACTGGTTGTAGGAGCCACGGGAGTAGATAGAGGCTCCCGGCTAGAGCTCTAGGGCATAGTGGGTTAGCCGATGGTGGGTGTGGTTTCAGAATCACTCATAAAGCTTTTTTTTTTTTTTTTTCTTTGAGTTGGAGTCTTGCTGTCGCCAGCCTCTAGTGCAGAGGCGTGATCCTAGCTCACTGCAACCTCCACCTCCCGGGTTCAAGTGATTCTCCTGCCTAAGCCTCATGAGTAGCTGGGACTACAGGCACGCGCCACCATGCCCAGCTAATTTTTGTATTTTTAGTAGAGACGGGATTTCACCATGTTAGCCAGGATGGTCTCTATCTCTTGACCTTGTGATCCGCCTGCCTCGGCCTCCCAAAGCGCTGGGATTACAGGCGTGACCCACCACACCCGGCCAAGCTTCTTGTTTTCAAATTGAAAACAATTTTTTTAGAGATAGAGTCTCGCTCTGTTACCCAGGCTGGAGTGCAGTAGTACAGTATTGGCTTACTGTAACCTCCAACTTCTGGACTCAGGTGATCCTCACCCCTCAGCCTACTGAGTAGCTAGGACTATAGGTGTGTGCCACCACACTCGACTAATGATTTAAAAAATGTTTTGTAGAGACAGGGTCTCACCATGTTGCCCAGCTGGTCTCAAACTCATGGCCTCAAGTGATCCTCCTGCCTTGGCCTCTCAGGGTGCTGGGATTACAGTAAAGGAATGAGCCCAGCTACTCATACAGCTCTTGAAAACCGTCTGGCTTGGTCTGACCTTGGAGATTCTAATTGGTGTTCTTGGGGTCTCAGCAGCCATCTGGATTTTTTTTGTTTTTGTTTTTTTTTGAGATGGAGTCTCACTGTCATCCAGGCTGGAGTGCAGTGGTGTGATCTCGGCTCACTGCAAGCTCCGCCTCCCGGGTTCACGCCATTCTCCTGCCTCAGCCTCCTGAGTAGCCGGGACTACAGGCGCCCGCCACCATGCCCGGCTAATTTTTTGCATTTTTAGTAGAGATGGGGTTTCACCGTATTAGCCAGGATGGTCTCGATCTCCTGACGTCGTAATCCTCTCGCCTCAACTTCCCAGAGTGCTGGGATTACAGGCGTGAACCACCACTCCCGGCCAGCCATCTGAATTTTTAAAAGCACTTTGACTTCTAGTGCATATTCTCTGCCCACTCTGCAGGTAAGAAGCAGTGAGGAAAATGGTCCTACGGTACCCAGTTAGGACATAGTCATATCTCTGAGTTCTCAGGGAACTCAGGAAAAATCCTGCCATCTTGATAGTCAAGTTATCAGTGTTAAATGTCTCGAAAAGATCTTTTTTCCAAAGTGGTCATGCTTAACACTTCCAGAACAAAGAGTTTGCCAACTTCCAGGGCAGCCATTTTTGGGCAATTTTGAGGATCAGAAAAGCTCTTTGGTGAAATAAGCTAAACGGTCTCCCTGAATAGCTTTCACAGTATGGGCCTTGCAGGGAGCACAAGGCCAGCCCACCCTGTACATGATATTCTTTAGATTATAAAGACACTTTTTACTGTTTCTCCCAGTTTTCCTTTTCCCCACACTAACATCCCCAGTAGGCTCTTGTGTAGTTTTCAGAGCCTTTGTTGTGATTCCCTCTAAACTGTTGCTCTTTGCTAGTACTGATTTTCAAATAAGACACCTGCAAATTTACGCACCAGCACAGTTTAGTGGGATCATTTATTTCTCTCTTGTTATGTAGATGATATATGCATGCATTTGCAGGGGCGGGGCCAGGGGATTCCCAGTGTAAACCTTAAGTGTACCTTTAATTCTATCTTGGATTCACCCTGTTTGAGCCTGTACAGGTCTACGGCTTACCCCACAGATGTCATTGGCAATTTGATAAACAAATTTGATCATCTCTATGCCAAAGAGGAAGCAGTGCCTCAAAGCAAGCCTGAAGCAGCACTGCCATGGAAGGACCTTGATAGGTCCTTGATAGGACCTTGACAGGACCTCTGTGCTGTGCTCAGTGATGACCTTAGTGATAGTTGTCCTCGGCTAGGAGGTGTTTATTTCTTTTTTTCCTTTTTTTTTTGAGACAGAGTCTTGCACTGTTACCTGGGCTGGAGTGCAGTGGTGCAAATCTGGGGTCACTGCAACCTCTGCCTCCCAGGTTCACGGGATTCTCCTGCCTCAGCCTCCTGAGTAGCTGGGATTACAGGCATGCACCACCACACCCAGCTAATTTTTTGTATTTTTAGTAGAGATGGGGTTTCACTGTGTTGGCCAGACTGGTCTCGAACTCCTGATCTTGTGATCTACCCGCCTCAGCCCTTCCAAAGTGCTGGGATTACAGGCGTGAGCCACCATGCCTGGCCGAGGTGTTTATTTCTAAAGGATTTTTAGGAGTCTTAAAAAAAGTCTTTTCCTATACCTTAAAGAGTGGTTTCACTAAAGGGAATTGCTCTTAGATGTTTCATATTGATTCTTACACATTTTTGCCTAAGGTATATCATCCTCATTGGAAAACCCCTGCACTATTTACTTTTAGTCATACTTTCCTGTAAACTTTATGACTTGTGCATGCACGATTGTATGGCTGGCTCTTTGCCTTTTGCCTCTATTGTGACTAACACTGATTTCTTACAGGCTTGTAAAGTGGTTTCCAAGATGTGTTTGCTGTGTGTGCTTTGCTGCATTTGATATAAATAGATTTGAGATTAGTGTTTGAAAGTGCCATATGACCGTATACAGAGCGAACTTATTAAGGAAATGTTACTGCATTTCAGACACATCTAGTAATAGAAAAATCAGTGTCTTCATGGGCTGTGCCTCTCTCATGTCCCCTCTTTAAAAAAACAAAACAAAAAACTTAGTTACAACTAAATGTCAGGAAATTTTGTAGCTTACCTAGTTTAAGGTCCAAGATATGTGGAGAGACAATAAAAATGATAATGACCATGGTGCCTGGAGATGCATGTATTAACATATGTTAAGAAGTTATTTTTAAGGTTGCCCACTTAATGTTTTTGTTTTTGTTTTTGAGACGAAGTCTCACTCTGTCACCCAGGCTGGAGTGCAGTGGCCTGATCTCGGCTCACTGCAACCTCCACCTCCCAGGTTCAAGCGATTCTCTTGCCTCAGCCTACCATGTAGCTGGGATTACAGGTGCCTGCCACCACGCCTGGTTAATTTTTGTATTTTTAGTAGAGACGGGGTTTTGCCGTGTTGGCCGGGCTGTCTTGAACTCCTGACTTCAAGTGATTCACCCTCCTTGGCCTCCCAAAGTGCTGGGATTACAGGCGTGAGCCACCATGCCCAGCTGGTTGTTGTTATTTTTGTTTTTTTGAGACAGGGTCTCACCGTCACCCAGGATGGAGTGCAGGGGTACAGTCACAGCTCATTGCACACTCGACTTCCCGGGCTCAGGTGATCCTTCACCCTCAACCTCCTGAGTAGCTGGGACCACAGTGCACGCAACCGCGCCTGGCTAATTCTTGCATTTTTTGTAGACATGGAGTTTCACCCTGTTGCCCAGGCTGTTCTCAAAATGGGCTCAAGCAATCCTCCTGCCTTGGCCTTCTAAAGTGCTGGGGTAACAGACATGAGCCACCTCGCCCAGCCCCATTTAATATTTAATTGTAGGCTTGGTGTCTCTTATGTATTAATTACTGGATATTCTTATTTGGAATTATTAGACATGCTAAGGCAATAATTTTGAAATTTACAACAGACTAGTTGGTGTTAAGGTATTATAATAGATTACCATATTATGCAGTATATTGGTTATTTCCTTATTGAATAGAAATGAGGAAGGATGGTATTTTGGCTATAAATTAGAGGCCTGAGGTTCTAATGGCAAAATTAACATTGTAGTTTTATATTACTTGAATAATGTAATCTTCTTAGTAGGTATTATACTTAATTTTGCTTTAAAGACAATGTTCATTTATAAACTTTCTGTATCTTTCAGTGTGCTCTGTAGCACAGTGCTTCATGGCCATCGCAGGTGCTTGGGCTTTTTTTTTTTTTAAGATATCTGAGGACTGCAAAGTGGTTTCCCCCCCACCCCCCCTTCTCCTCTTTCTTACTTAGACTATTGTTGTCCAGGCTGACCTCAAACTCCTAGGCTCCAGAGAGTCTCATGCCTCAGCCTCCTAAGTAGCTTGGACCAGGCCTGGCTCGAGGACTGTGATTTTATAGACATTGTTTCCATCTTGTAGAGGAAACATATGGGTTAATTTATTTGTTCAGCCTGTGCTTGAGCACACTCTGAGCACATTCAATCCAGAGATGAATGAGGATTCTTGCTCTTAATTCAGTGTTGTTTTTTGCTTCATCTTGCTTCTAAGATGAATATATGATGGAGTTATTTAGTGGTTACTGCAATAATCACACTCTTACTATTTTCTAATTGTGTGGAACTTGGGAAATGTTGATTTTGTTTCAGTGTGTAATTTGCAGTATAATTCTATTTACATGTAAAGTCTTGTGTGTATTAGTTTGCCTTGGCTGCCTTGACAAAGCACCACGAACAAGGTGGCTTAAACAACAGAAATGTATTGTCTCATGACTCTGGAGGCTAGAGGCCCTGGATTGAGGTGTTGGCAGGGTGGCTTTCTTCTGAGGGCTAGGAGGGAAGGATCTGTCCCAGACCTCTCTCACTGGTTTATACGTGATTATCTTCACACAGTGTCTTCACGTCATCTCTCTGTACATGTCTGTGTCCAAATTTCCCCTTCTCTTTTGAGATAGGGTCTCACTGTGTCACCCAGGTTGGAGTACAGTGGTGTGATCATGAATCATTGCAGCCTTGATCTCCCAGGCTCAACTGATCTTCCTGCCTCAGCCTTCTGAGGTAACTGGAACTATAGGCATGTGCCACCAAGCCTTGCTAATTTTTTTATTTTTTTAAATGTTTATAGAGACGGGGATGTCACTGTATTGCCCAGGCTGGTCTCAAATTCCTGACCTCAAGTGATCCTCCCACTTCAGCCTCCGGAAATGCTGGGATTGCAGGCTTGACCCATCACGCCCAGCCTAATTTCCCCTTTTCACAGGAACATCAGTTATATTGCATTAGGGACCACCCTGAACCTTAATAGCCTTAACATTTTAACTTGGTTACCTCTGTAAAGACCCTGTCTCTGGAGAAGGTCACATTCTGTTATTGGGAGTTAGGACTTCAACATACGTTTTTTTTTGGTTTGTTTTGTTTTTTTTTTTTTTGTTTTTTTTTTTTGGAGACTGAATTTCGCTCTTGTTGCCCAGGCTGGAGTGCAATGGCACGATCTCAGCTCACAGCAACTTCTGCCTCTTGAGTTCAAGCGATTCTCCTGCCTCAGCCTCCTGAGTAGCTGGGATGACAGGCATGCACCACCACGCCCAGCTGATTTTGTATTTTTAGTAGAGACTGGGTTTCTCCGTGTTGGTCAGGCTGGTCTTGAACTCCCGACCTCAGGTGATCCACCCACCTCAGCCTCCCAAAGTGCTGGGATTGCAGGCATGAGCCACCATGCCCGGCTCAACATATGATTTTTGGGAGGACACAAATCAATCTTCAGCAGTATCTTTTTTTTTTTTTTTTTGAGACCGAGTCTTGCCTTGTTACCCAGGGTGGAGTGCATCGGTGCAAACATGGCTCACTGCAGCAGCCTCGACCTCCTGGACCCAAGTGATCCTCCTGCCTCAGCTTCCCTAGTAGCTGGCATTCCTATGTTAATTCAAATTTTTTGTAGAGATGGAATCTTACCATGTTGCTTAGGCTGGTCTTGAATTATTGGGCTTTAGCAATTCTCCTGCCTTGGCCTCGCAAAGTGCTGGGATTCCAGGCATGGGCCACTGCGCTCAGCCCTTAACAGTGTCTTTAACAACTCTCCAGTAGTGTATCCAGAGAGTACTGTCTGTGGGATGGTGGCCATGGGTCCCAACTTAGAGGCTGGCCCTCAGGGATCACCGGTTGGTGGCGGGCTGTTGGTGGATCCCCTTCTCCATGGGGCACAGACAAGTCTGGTTTGGAAAAGGATGATGCTGCTCCAGTGTCAAGTTTGCCAGTTTTCCCTCTGTTCTCCCCACTCTGATTCTGACTGGAATTAATTTGGTAGCCCTAAGAAGAGTCATTTCTACTTTGGCACAGTAATCTTGCCCATGATCTGACTAATTTTTATTGTTATTTTTTTGAGACAGAGTCTTGCTCTGTCACCCAGGCTGGAGTGCAGTGGTATGATCTTAGCTCACTGCAACGTCTGTCTCCTAGGTTCAAGTTGATTCTTCTGCCTCAGCCTCCTGAGTAGCTGGGATTACAGGCATGCACCACCATGCCCAGCTATTTTTTTTTTTGGTAATTTTAGTAGAGACAGAGTTTTGCCATGTTGGCCAGGCTGGTCTCTAACTCCTGGCCTCAAGTGATCCGCCCGCCTTGGCCTCCCAGAGTGCTGGGATTACAGGCGTGAGCCACTGCCCCAGCCCCATAATCTGACAGATTTTTAGTTAAAACTCTGTATTCCACTTAGAACTAATTCACTGTGGCTGGGCACGGTGGCTTCTGCCTATAATCCCAGCATTTTGGGAGGCTGAGGTGGGTGGATCGCTTGAGCCCAGGGGTTTGAGACCAGCTTGGGCAACATAGTGAGACCCTATCTCTTTGGAAAAAAAAAAAAAAAACAGCCTGTCCAACATAGTGAAACCTCATCTCTACTAAAAATACAAAAAGTAGCCACGTGTGGTGGCACACACCTGTAATCTCAGCTACTCAGGAGGCCTTGGCATGAGGATCCCTTGAATCCGGGAGGCAGAAGTTGCAGTGAGCCGAGATCACGCCACTGCACTCCATCCTGGGTTGACAGAATGAGACTCTATCAAAATAAAATAAAATAAATTAAATTAAATAGTAAAATAAAATAGAATGAATTCACTGATAAAATTGCCTTCTCTCATCTCCAAGTAAATGATTTTATTTTCTCCTTTGTTCCTTGCATATATGCTGTGACTTACTGACTGTTAAAAACTCATTACACCAGTATGTACCCCGAGACAAATCAGCGCCAAAGTGGAGTGAGTGCAAGGGGAGAACTTTAATTCAAAGCTGCTTTATGGAGGAAGTACAGGTTTTCCTCTAAGCTGCACTGTTACAGATCTGTAGAGGTTTTCAAATCTATGTAATGCTCATCAGTTTTTAGTTTAGTATTTGGCTGTCTGTGATGATAAGTAAATAATTTACCTTTTTGAAGGCTCGTGATATCCTATTCATTGCTTCATTTAAGAGGATGCAACATTAGGATTTTCAAAAATATACATAACGAAGTGTTGTGTAATCATCTGTACATGGTTTGTTTGATAAGAGAGAGGCAGGAATCTGCATAGAGTAGGTAGGTGTACAGACACAGTTTGCCCATGAGACAGCAAGGAGAGCCCTGATGAACTAAAGCAGAGCCCTCTCCTGAAATGCATATATTATATATTTTTTTCTTTCTTTTTTTTCAAAAAATAGGGACGATCTCAGTATGTTGCCCAGGATGTCTCAAACTCCTGGCCTTAAGTGATCCTCTTGCCTCAGCCTCCCAAATTATTGGGATTATGGATGTGAACCACCATGCCTGGTCTTGAAATGCATGTCTTAGTCACTGTTACTTCTTTTAAATTGTTTTAATTGTATAAACCAAAACAAACAAAAAAATGCTACCTTTTTTTTTTTTTTTTTTTTGAGACAGTTTTGCTCTATCGCCCAGGCTGGAGTGCAGTGGCGCGATCTCGGCTCACTGCAAGCTCCACCTCCTGGGTTCACGCCGTTCTCCTGCCTCAGCCTCCTGAGTAGCTGGGACTACAGGCTCCTGCCACCGCGCCCAGCTAATTTTTTGTATTTTTAGTAGAGATGGGGTTTTCACCATGTTAGCCAGGATGGTCTCGATTTCCTGACCTCGTGATCCACCTGCCTTGGCCTCCCAAAGTGCTGGGATTACAGGCATAAGCCACCATGCCTGGCCAAAATGCTACCATTTTAGGAACATACATCTAGTCTTAAAAATATCATAAATCTGGGCTGGGTGCAGTAGCTCACACCTGTAATCCCAGCACTTTGGGAAGCCGAAGCGGGCGGATCACCTGAGGTCAGGAGTTCAAGACCAGTCTGGCTAACATGGTGAAACCCTGTCTCTACTAAAAATATGAAAATTAGCCGGGTGTGGTGGTGGGTGCCTATAATCCTGGCTACTCAGGAGGCTGAGGCAGGAGAATTGCTTGAACCCAGGAGACAGAGATTCCAGTGAGCCGACACAGTACCACTGCACTCCAGCTTGGGCGACAGAGTAAGACTTCGTCTCAGGGGAAAAAAAAAGAAAAAAAATCATAAATCCTTTTTTTTACCCCCTAACTTGGATCTCAGGTTAATTGGGATATGTCTAATAACAAAATTTCTGAACATAAGGTTTACTAGAAAGGATTATTTTTTAGGTTATTTGTGATGTATGTATATATGCATTTGATAGTAATAGATGTGTTTATTGGACTCTTAAGTACTTGCTATGTACTGTGGGACATGTAGGAGTATAAGAATATTTGTCAGCTAGATTATAAAGCTTAAAATCATATTAATGGGCAGGAGTGGGATATGGGGCTGTGACTACTAATGGGTCTGGGGTTTCTTTGTGGGTTGATGAAAATAGAGATGGTTGCGCAACTTTGTGAATATAGTAAAACCATTTAATTGTATACGTATGGGTGAATTTTATGTTATGTGAGTTACATCTCCGTGATGCTTAAAAAATGCTGTTAATGAATTTGCAGTGCTGAAAAGATTCCAAAGTTGTGATTCTCTACCTTTTTCCATTATCCCAGTCCCCCAATGCAGTTGCAGTGAAAGATTAAGAACATCAAACACTCTTCTCTTCTGGTGGTGGGGAAATGCTGAGTGGCCCTGACTTTGTGCGGTGAAAGTTGTTTACACAAGCCTGAGTCTATATAAACTCAGAGATTAAAAAATCACACCAGGCCGAAGGCCCACTCAGGCAAAAACCTACCAGAGAAATGGTCCTGCCCGACTGATGGAATATCTGGGATTTCCTGATGTTCGTCCCTTAATTTGTGGACCATTTTAGGCTGTCAGTAAAGTAGTCTAAGAGAAAAATTCTGACATGTAACAATGTGGATGAATCTTGAGGACATTACATGAAATAAGCCAGTCACTAAAAGGACAAATACTATATGATTACAATTACATGATGTGCCTAGAGTAGCCACATTCATAGAGACAAAGTAGAATGGTAGTCACAGGGAAATAGGGAGTCAGTGTTTAATAGTATAGTTTCTTTTTTCTTTTTTTTTTTTTTCCAGATGGAGTCTTGGTCTGTTGCCCAGGCTGGAGTGCAGTGGTGCTGTCTCGGCTCACTATAGCCTCCGTCTCCCAGGTTTAAGCAATTTTCTCCTGCCTCAACCTCCCTCGTAGCTGGGACTACAGGTGCGCACCACCATGTCTGGCTAATTTTTGTATTTTTAGTAGAGATGGGGTTTCGCCATGTGGGCCAGGATGGTCTCGAATTCCTGACCTCAGGTGATCTGCCCGCCCCCAGGTGTGAGCCACCGTGCTGGGTGATACAGAGTTTCAGCTGGGGAAGGTGAAAAAGTTCTGGAGATGGATGGTAGTGATGGTTCCACAATATTGTGAATGAACTCAGTGTCAAAGAACTATATACTTAAAAATGATTCAAATGGCAAATTTTATGTTGTGTTTAACCACAACAAAGTAAATTTTTTAAAAGTAAGAGTAGTAAAATCACTTTGATGAAAAGACAGGGTGGGACCAGGGTATTTGGATTGTCTACCAGGCCAGGCACCCTTTTCAGTGGTCTTCTTGCCTCTGTGCCAGCCTTCTGAGGATGCCCAGGGCAGGTCTCTGCCTGCTCCCTTCTTTCTGGTCCTTCCACCAGTCACCCATGGAGTATCTCCTGTGTTTCAGAAACGCCAGTGCCTTGGCACAGAAGCAGGATAAAACTGTGCCCCCAAGGCACTTATAATCCAGAGGGAGGTTGGCAAAGATACATTTGCTTGAAAAATATTGTCAGGGCCGGGTGTGGTGGTTCACACCTGTAATTCCAGCACTTCCCAGTGCTTTGGGAGGCTGAGACAGGAGGATCACTTGTGCTCAAGGAGTTCAAGACCCGCCTGGGCGAGACCTCATTTCTACAAAACTTCAAAAAAAAATTAGCCAGACGTGGTGGTGCAGGCTGAGGTGGGAGGATCACTTTAGCCCGGGAAGTCAAGGCTGCAGCGAGCGTTGATTGTGCCACTGCACTCCAGCCTGGGTGACAGAGCGAGACTCTCTCCAAAAGATAAATAAATTGTCAGGTTGCATTGTGCTCCCCTGTGGTAGAAGTGTGGGTGGTGTTATTTAGGTAGTACTTGGAGAGTGCCCGTCAGATGTCTGGAAACCTAATTTAAAGTAGTAAAATCAACATGTGGGTGAGACTTGATACCCGCAGACATCCTTTTTTTTTTTTTTTTTTTTTTTTAAGCCAGAATGTCTCTAAAAGAACAAGACTTGTTTATAGCCTAAAAATTCTTCATGGTGGCCGGGCGCGGTGGCTCAAGCCTGTAATCCCAGCACTTTGGGAGGCCGAGACGGGTGGATCACGAGGTCAGGAGATCGAGACCATCCTGGCTAACACGGTGAAACTCCGTCTCTACTAAAAATAATACAAAAAACTAGCTGGGCGAGGTGGCGGGGCCTGTAGTCCCAGCTACTCGGGAGGCTGAGGCAGGAGAATGGCGAGAACCCGGGAGGCGGAGCTTGCAGTGAGCTGAGATCTGGCCACTGCACTCCAGCCTGGGTAACAGAGCGAGACTCCGTCTCAAAAAAAAAAAAAAAAAAAATTCTTCATGGAACGAAGATCCTCTTGGTGCCAAAGGAACTGTGTGCTTTTGGTGAGGAACCCATCAGCATGAGGTTTTCCGCTGACTACAGTTTCCCAAGGCAACATAAGAGACATAGCCAGAGCCTTAAGGAATTGATGGGCCAGCCATGGAGGAGACTCAAATACAAACACAAAACAAAGCATGCTTATGGAGCACTGTCTAAACTAGTGAAAGTAAATTTAATAAGAAGGAATTTCAGCGGGCACAGTGGCTCATGCCTGTAACCCCAGCACTTTGGAAGGCTGAGGCAGGTGGATTGCTTGAGGCTGAGAGTTCGAGACCAGCCTGGACAACATAGTGAAACCCTGTCTCTACTAAACATACAAAATTATCCAGGTGTGGTGGCGTACACTTGTAGCCCTAGCCACTTGGGAAGCTGAAGCATGAGGATTGCTTGAACCTAGGAGGTGGAGGTTGCAGTGAGCTGAGAGGGAAACTCCGTCTCAAAAAAAGAATGAATTATGCTGGGCATGATGGCTCACGCCTGTAATCCCAACACTTTTGAGAGGCTGAGGCAGGAGGATCACTTAGGCTCAAGGAGTTTAAGACCAGGCTGGGCAATATAAGCGAGACCCCTGTCTCTACAGAAAATAAAAAATTAGCCAGGCATGATGATGCACACCTGTAATCCCAACTGCTCAGGAAGCAGAGGCAGGAGGATGTCTTGGGCCCAAGAGTTTAAGGCTGCAGTGAACCGTGATTGTGCCACTGCACTCCAGCCTGAGCAACAGAAAAACGAACAAACTGTGGAAGAGACATTAAATCGTGTGGGTCAGTGACCAAGAGCCCAGAGACTCTAGTTTCAAATGGTCCTGCCTGTGTTTTTAGACAGATCATTCTCAGAGGCAGCCTTCATCTGTTAAATAAATTCTTTACTTGGTGGGAGGAGGTGAGAGAGAGGTGGAGTCAGAGGTGAAGTGTGGGGATAAGGATGTGATATTTTTAGCACAGTGTGAGATACAAAGTAATTTCCTGATAAGATTATTCTTCTCCTAAATGGAACCTGTACTGCCCTCATTCTCTTACTAATGACAAGGTCAGAGCAAACCGACAAACATGGAAGAACAGGGATCCTAGCCGGGTGGTGAATTCCGAGGCGGAATTTTGGAGCATACTCCAAAAAGTTGGCTTTAGGATACAGAGGGGTCCATTTTTGTGGACTGCTTTATTTTAGTTCGAGGGTTGTCTGTGAATTTTACAATAAATCAGAATCTTTGTTTTCCTGTTGCTGAGGGAGGGGAGGGAGAGGTTTGCAACAGTCTATTAATAGAATATAGCATAATTTGAAAGGAAATGTAGAAAAATCAAATGCTAATAATAATGATATTGCTGGGCATGGTAGCTCACGCCTGTAATCCCAGCACTTTGGGAGGCCAAGGCGGGCAGATCTCTTGAGATCAGGAGTTTGAGACCATCCTGGCCAACATGGCGAAACCCCATCTCTCCTAATAATACAAAAATTAGCTGGATGTGGTGGTGCACGCCTGTAATCCCAGCTACTTGGGAGGCTGAGGCAGGAGAATCACTTGAACCTGAGAAGCGGAGGTTGCAGTGAGCTGAGATTGTGCCACTGCACTCCAGCCTGGGTGACAGAGCAAGACTTCATCTAAAAAAGAAAAAAAAATACGTATATATGTATATATGGCACGCACCATGTTGCCCAGGCTGGTCTCAAACTCATGGGCTCAAGTGATCTGCCTGCCTCTGCCTCAAAAAGTGTTAGGATTGTAAGTGTGAACCACTGTGCCCATCCTGAAATGCTAATAATTATTAACCTAATGTTGCTGGAAACAAATTATTTGTTTTTTCAAGAAGAGAAAAAGTAGACAATAATGGTACTGAAAGTGGTATTTCTTTTTACTTTCTTACAATTCCATCATCATTAACCATTTACATTCTGGAGCCACTATAATAGGTGAGTCTAAAGGCATCTTGAAAGAGCTGTCTCATTGTATGTAAGGATGTGTACACTCAGAAGTCTGTATTGCCCAGTATTATGAGAAAAGCTGCAGCTTGCACCTGGCTTGGTGCTATGAGGGACAAATACAACTTTGTGTTTCGTAAGGAAGATTAATACTTGGACATAATTCTAATTTCTTGGCCTTTAAGGAGAAGGCCACAAAATCTTTTTTTTTTTTTTTTTTAAAGGTAGTGACTATCGTTTGCTTTTTCCCTGTAAAAGCAGGGACATTTCTTTTTAACATATTTTTTCCCAATGGCTAAAATAATGTATACTCAATGCAGAAGACTTGGAAATTGGAAAAAATGGAGGAGCTTTTGAAAAAACATTTCTTTCAGGATGACTATTGGTTTTGCTTTGAGTCAGAAGCAAGCTTTGTTCTGCTGACTTTTGTCTCATGTAGTCCTTTCGTGCCTCCTCTTGTGATCCCTTGAATTTGGAGGACTTGGCAGGGAGTCACATGGCCCTCTTTCCCCATCAACTTCCCGTCTTCCCACTGGAGCACACGAGCTTTCCTCTGAATCTATGAGACTTGAGCTCAGTGGTTCCCATTAATATAATAGAACACCCCTTTCTTGTGAATGTGTGCTCTCCGGGTGTGTTTTCAAGTTGAGGCTTGACACGTCAGAAGGTGTTTTGTGGAAGGAAAGAGCCTAGTGCCGGAGGCATTGGGTTCAGATCCTGGCCTCAGTCGAATGGTAGCCGTAGCCATGAGTAAGTTAAACTTGGCTTGCTCGTATGTAAGTGGTAATAACAATGCTTAGATACAATGATCTGATGTACCTGGTACATAGCAGGTTCTCGGCCTAGGCATGGTGGCTGATGCCTGTAATCCCAGCACTTTGGGAGGCTAAGGCAGGAGGATCACTTGAGCCCAAAAGTTTGAGACCAGGCTGTCTCTACAAAAAATTAAAAAACTAGCTGGGCACAGTGTGGCCTGTAGTCCTAGATGTTTAGGAGGCCGAGATGGGAGGATCGCTTGAGCCTAGGAATTTGAGGTGGCTGTAAGCTTTGATTGCCACTGCACTCCAGCTTGGACAACAAAGTGAGGCCCTGTCTCTAAAAAAAAGGGGTGCGGGGGATTCTTTCCATGGATGTGATGCCCACACAACCCTGTTTGTTCCTTTCATTCAAAAATGTGTATTGAAGTCCTAGCTAGCTGCCCGGGAGGCTGGGATGGAAGGATCATTTGAACCCAGGTGTTTGAGTGCAACCTGGGTAATATAACAAGACCCCATCTCTCTTTTTCTTTTTTTTTTTTTTTTGAGACAGGGTGTTACGTGTTGCTCAGGCTGGAGTGCAGTGGCTTGATCTCGGCCTACTGCAATCTCCACCTCCTGGGTTCAAGCAATTTTCCTGCCTCAGCCCTGCTGAGTAGCTGGGATTACAGGTGCCCACCACCATGCCTGGCTAATTTTTATGTTTTTAGTAGAGATGGGGCTTCACCCTGTTGGCCAGGCTGGTCTCGAACTCTTGACCTCAAGTGATCTGCCCACCTCCACCTCCCAAAGTGCTGAAATTACAGGCATGAGCCACTGTGCCCAGTCTCCTTCTTCTTCTTCTTCTTCTTTTTTTTTTTAAAGTGTATTAAGCACCAGCTGTGTGCCAAGCCTTGCTCTAGATGCTGGAGACAAAAATGGAGACAGAGAAAAAAAATCCCTGCCTTTGTGGAGCTCAGATTCTTGTGGGGAAAGTAGGTAATAAGATAAATGCTGGGTGTGGTGGCTCACACTTGTAATCCTGGCACTTTGGGAGGTAGAGGCAGGTGGATTTCTTGAGTCTAGGAATTTGAGATCAGCCTGGGCAACATGGTGAAACCCCATATCTACCAAAAAAAAAAAAAAAAAAATAATAATAATACAAAAATTAGCCAGGCATGGTGGCACTTGCCTGTAGTCTCAGCTACTCGGGAGGCTGAGGTGGGAGGATCATTTGAGCCTGGGAAGTTGAGGCTGCTGTGAGCTGTGATTGCACCATTGCACTCCAGCCTGGGTGACAGAGTGAGACCCTGTCTCAAATAAAGAAACAAAAACAAGATAAATACCTAGATATATGTTAGATTAGTGGTCAGTGCCAAGAAGCAAATAAAGCTTCCATGGTCTGTGCATGTGTGTTTGTTGAGAAGGAATATTGGGAATAATGAGTGATTGCAGCTGCATCTTATTTCTATGTGAAATGTGTCTTTAAGCTCCTGCTGGGGGCCACACCCCATCCTGTGCTGAAATGGGACTCCCTGGTTGTTTCTGGGATACAGTGTCTGTGGAAGAAGGTGAATTCTTTGATCTTGCCTGGCTGGGAGTGAGGGCTCTAGCAACAAGGCTTCAGGTTTGATGGGGAAAGAGTGTGTGTGTGTAAGAGGGGTTGAGGGGGAGATGTCTTCGGATATACATGAAGAGTGCTTAGAAGAATGCTAAGCATTCAATAAAGTTTAGCTAGTAACACATATAATGTATTGTGCCTTATGTTATAAAACTCAGAGCTTTAAATAGAAACTAGAAGGGCCATGTTCTTGGAAAAAGTGCTCAGTGTTAGAAGCAGTAATTATGTATTAATAATTATGTAAGTGCCAAATTTAGAGCACGCACACAATGTTGATCTCTCTCTACCCCTCACCCTTTCATTCCCTTAGGCCATTTTGGAGGAATAGATTTTTAAGGCGGGAACCTCGGATGTGTACCTAACAAAGGCCTTCTTGTGTTACTATCTAGTGGATCAATAGGCAAAAGGGATAATTCTCATTCTCAAAGCATGGTCAGATTCCTTAAAATGTACTTGGATAAGGGGGAAAAGGGTAAGAAATCTAGTAAAGGTGTGGTACATCCTGATTGATGGGGAAAACAAAAAAAGAAGAATATAATGATTTCCCAAACTCTGACCGTATCTGGGTTAGCGACTAAATTTGAGTTTGGGAAAATATACATATCAGGGATGTAAGCTTATTCTATGTGGTTTACACCTTCAATTGTTATTATTATTATTATTTTTTGAGATGGAGTCTCGCTCTGTCGCCCAGGCTGGAGTGCAGTGGTGTAATCTGTGCTTCCTGGGTTCCAGTGATCCTCCCACCTCAGCCTTCTGAGTAGCTGGGACTACAGGCACACGCCACCATGCCCGGCTAATTTCTGTATTTTTACTAGAGATGGGGTTTCACCATGTTAGCCCGGCTGGCCTCCAACTCCTGACCTCAGGTGATCTACCCACCTTAGCCTCTCAAAGTGCTGGGATTACAGGTGTGAGCCACCGCCCCTGGCCATCCTGCAATGTCTTACTACGTTTTAGCCTTGCCTTTTTTTTTTTTTTTTGCTTCAACAGAAAATTCTTTATTATGTCCAAAAGAACAGAACAAAAGCATCCTCAACAATACATGAACCTATATATAAAATATAGACTATCTCCAGATTTTTACTTTATATGGCAGCATGCCAGTATATGTGAGAGAACATATTGATGGGGCAAGGGGAAACCTGATTTGGGCAATGACTTAATTAGTCAGACATTAACATTCAGAGACCTGATAAACAGCAATTTTAGTCAGAAAAGCAATATGAGAAGAGTTCCTGTGAAGCTGGGATTTACATACTTAATTCTTTGTTCCTGGTCATTTCATCCACAACCTGACTATTGTCAATCATGGTTCCCTGCCTTTGGAGTGGTGCTATCAAGGTACAGAGAATGCCCATCTCAGTGCCAAAATTTTACCATGAAAAATCGTAATAGAAATAACAAAGCTTTAAAAAAAATGCTGCATTTCAGTAGTTACCCTAATAATTTTAAAGAAAGCTTACCATAAATACTTCCAAAAACAACAGGCTTTACAAAATATTATACAATGTCCTGTGTACAGCAGTATCTACTCAGGCCATTTGTCAAACTGTTCAGTAATTAGTTTCTTGTGTACTCTTTCATCTCAAGAAGGTCAGTAATCATCCGATTTCCTCTCTAATGATCTGTTGTTAGCATACTTTTAACAATGGAAGAAGAAACTGGTATATGGTTTTTGTTTTTGTTTTTTTGAGACTCTTGTTGCCCAGGCTGGAGTGCAATGGCACGATCTTGTCTCACTGCAACCTCTGCCTCCTGGGTTCAAGCGATTCTTCTGCCTCAGCCTCCCAAGTAGCTGGGATTACAGGCATGCGCCACCACGCCCGGCTAATTTTGTATTTTTAGTAGAGATGGGGTTTCTCCATGTTGGTCAGGCTGGTCTCAAACTCCTGACCTCAGGTGATCCGCCCGTCTCGACCTCCCAAAGTGCTAGGATTACAGGCATGAGCCACTATGCCTGGCCCTGGTATATGTTTTAAGTCAACCAGTTCTCCTTAAGTCTCATAGTTTCTGTTTCAACATCATGTTATTGTGTACTTACAGAAGCAATCTCTCAGTTACGAAAAATAAAATCAGTTTCGGGGCTCAGAAAGTAAAAAGGGAAATTCTTTCCCAGTCTCAACCCTTCCCCCACCGCCTGGCTTTTGTTGTTTAAAAAATTAAATTTAATTTAAATGTGTAGGTCCAAGCACAGGCACTTTCCAAAAAACGAAAATGAAGCCAAATCACAAATTACTCCGTAGTTATAGAAGACAGTTCTGATTTTGGGAGGTCATCTCTGGTTGCCTCAGCACAAGCATTATTGGTCTTTGGCTGTTAGCCTTGCTCTTTAGTTTAAGGAATGTGGATCCTATTATTGGTATTAAAAATTATACTTCTAAAACTATTGAAGGCTATTACTAATTATTTCAGTTCTCTATATAGTATTTGTACCTCAGTTTAACAGTGCTTAGTAAGTCATTTAAATAATAAGTCTCTGTTGAAAAATATTAGAATTGTACCCCTCCACCTCTAAAAAAGTCAGAGGTCCAGGATGAAAAGGTATGACGTTGTCTGTTGGTCATAGTATTTTGTGGGCTAAATCATTGTCTAAAATCAGAAAGACAAGATAGTGGAAGGTTCTAGGAGTTGTGTGGATCTGGGTTGGAATCTCAGTGCCTCTCGCAACTAGTTGTTTAAAATGTGGGTAGATTAGTCTCTCCATTTCCATTTTCTCCTTTGTGAAATAATTGTTATTATTTTGCAAGGTTCGTGTGACAAAATGGATTAGTATGTGTGTCTAGCATGTAGATGCTAAACTTCAATGATTCATTTGGCACCAGTCAGGTTTGTTCACTTTTAATATTGATTTTGAAAGTCTCCAGTCAGATTGCTTAATTGATACACATTAATTTTTACTGTTAGATTTTTAACTTATTATTAAACACCAAGTTTGATAATAAATACTATTATTGAGGTGGGAGGTGGAACTTGACTCCAGACCAGATTAAAGACTGGCTGAAACAGGGAAGAGGTGAAAGCACCTCTCCATAAGTCACGCCCACCAGTGCCATGTCAGTTTACTATTGCCATGGCAACACCTGGAAATTACCACCCCTTTCCATGGCAACAACCTGGAAGTTACCACCTTTTTTCTAAAAGTTTCTTATTAACCTGCCCCTTAATTTGCATGTAATTAAAAGTGGGCATAAATATGACTGCAGAACTGCCCTTGAGCTGCTGTTCTGGAGCAGTCACAGAGCTGTGACACTGCTGCGTCAGTAAAGCAGTTTCCTTCTACCGCAGGCTCACTCTTCAGCTCTTTCCTCAGTGTAGTCAAGAATCTTCGTGGGCGAAGCCCCAATTTGGGAGTTTGCCTGCCCTTCATCAATAGTAGTAGGAATAGTAATGAAGATGGTAACCAGCCAGATACAGTGAAGTGTTCTATGTGTGTTATCTCAGTTACTCTGAACAAGGGCCCTCAAAGGGCAGGTATTTTTATGTTCATTTTGCTGACAAGAAACTGAGGCTTAGTGAGACTGAGATTTGGAAAGTAACGAAAAGAAAAAGTTATGTTAAATGATCACTTTTTAATGGAGCCATGCTTTTTTGTGCTTAATTTATTGCCTATTGCTCATATGTGCTTTACATTGTTCAGTGTTTTCTCAAGATAAGCAATGAGAAGTAACAGCTGTAGTCAACTTTCTTCCCCAAGTACTAAGTAAATAAGGTGGTTAGGCATAGAATGGAATTAGCTATGGAATGCTGATTGTTTATTTTCTGTTGTAGGATGAAAGAAATCAGGCATGAAGAAGGAAGATAATTTTTTACTTGCTATAGATTTGAAATAGTTTTCTTTCTTTTGCTTGCTTTTTTTTTTTGAACTGAGGAGTTCAGAGTGGTTAACTGAAACAGACTCTAAAAATACCCTTTAGTACCATGCTCACTGAAGTATTTTCTGTTTGTCTAAAATTAGCAGATTTGAGCTGTATACTCTGGTTTTCCAAAGCCTTCCATTAGGTGACTTCTTATTCTGGTGTAACTTTGTTATCTTTCTGGATAACACCTTTGATGGGTGTTAAAAGGTAAAGCTAAGAATGGCTTTACTTTCTAACAGAATACTTTACAAAGCAGTTTCCAGCTTAGATACTTCCTCCTACAGGGAACCTTCCCAAGGTGTTCCTTGCAGTACTCCCTTCTTTATCCCGCCACTGTCCGTGTCCCACCTGGGCTCTGAAGGGCAGAACCTGTGCTCTGTTCACTGTTGTATTCCAGTGCCTCACACAACTATTTGCACAGTATTTAGGTGCTGAACAAATATTTATTAAATGCCAAAATTGGTCCATTTACTAAGCAGAAAGAAAGGAAAATATTTTTTGTTGGCAGTGTCTGCAAAGAGATTTGTCATTTCACATGAAAATTGAAAAGTGGGTACAGAAAAGCAAGAAAGTGGGAGCAAAAGTAATTGAGATCCATGGTGGCTCAGGAGTGTTGACCGGTGCAGGGTGTGGTAGAAGCCGGTTACTGGGTAGGGGAGCCAGATACGGAGGCTCAGCTGGGCTTGGGGCAGGTCTTCGGGAAATGGAGGGGTATGGAGAAGGTTACCAGCCGTTACCAGAGTTTTTCTCTGCATTGGGAATTTCTAAGGTGTGTTTTTGTTTTTAAAATAATATCTGTACTTTCAAAAATATGGTTTCTCTGCTGCAAGGGAAACACATTTATTTTGTGAAACTAAGTGTACCTAGTTAACAGTTTCCATTTATTAATTTCTGGAATTGTGTTTTGGTTACTTGGAATGTGTGTGTGTATTTTCTTTTCTTTCTTTCTTTTTTTTTTTTTGAGGCAGAGTCTCGCTCTGTCGCCAGGCTGGAGTGCAGTGGTGCCATCTTGGCTCACTGCAGTCTCCCCTTCCCTGGTTCAAGCGATTCTCCCGCCTCAGCCTCCCAAAGTACTAGGATTACAGGTGTGAGCCACTGGGCCTGGCCTATTTTCTTTCTATTACAAGTCCCTTGCGGGAAGGAGGGTTGTCACTCCTATTCTAAATGAATAGAAGTTCTGTCTTAGAAATTTTCCCATTTCACAGGTATTCAAAGAGGACCAAATTTCATCTTCGTTCCCTGCCTGTGTCCTGGAATCAGTTAAGAAGAAAGACAGGAGTAAGGTGGTCTTCAATTCAGCCAGTCTTCAATTGTTGGAGACCAAAATTTACCTTTATGCTGATCAGGGTTAGAGCTGCTGTGCAGAACATGGCTTATCTCTGTGGGCAAGTGGCCTTCCTGAGGCTCATCTCCAGAGCTGTGCAGCATCATGTTGCCCTCAGGAGAGGCCAGAGGGTGGGACTGGCTCTGCGTGCATGCTCACTCCCTCCTTCCAGATTCACTGAGCCTGTTTTCCTTCCGTATGAAGAGGTAAGAAAGTGACACCTGGAAAAGATGTACTTTCCCAAGGTCACACAGATAGCTGGCAACAGGTTTTTCTCCTGGGCTCTAGAGGCCTTTGCTCTGAGTACAAAGGGCATGGTTATGGGCTTGGCCAGGACTTGTGTTCACCACATTCTGCTTCTGTGCTTTTAGCTTTGGTTTCTGCATCTATACCATGGGGTTAAAATTTCTACCCTCGGGATTCCCGGGAGGGTTACCTAAGGTATAACTGTTGAATGACCGGAACCAGTGCTTGGCACTCAGAATCAGCAATGTAAATATCACTCAGCCAGCCTGGGGCACTTTCCTCTATCAAACCTTACCAACCTTTTTTTTTTTTTTTTTTTTTTAACTGAGGCAGGGTCTTACTGTCTTGCCCAGGCTGGGGTGGAGTGTGGCACAATCTCCATTCACTGTAGCCTCCGCTTCACAGGCTCAATCGATTCTCCCGCCTCCAAGTAGCTGGGACTATAGGCACGTGCCATCACACCTGGCTAGTTTTTGTATTTTTCGTAGAGACAGGTTTTCACCATGTTACCTAGGCTGGTCTCAAACTCCTGAGCTCAAAGCCATCTGCCTGCCTTGGGCTTCGAAAATGCTGGGATTACAGGTGTGAGCCACCATGTCCAGCCTTGTTGTTCTTTCTTTTTAATCACCCTGCGTTGGCACCTCAGAAAACATGGTGATTGGAGTTTAGCTCTCAGCAGGGTGGGACTTGGATGTTGACTGTTTAACTTTGATTTTTTAGGAGAAAAAAATTTGTTCCTAAGGAAGTCAAGTTCTAAATTGAAAGACTTTTATATATTACACACACCCTAGAAAAAGTTGGGTTACACTTGCGATTGATTTTGAAGTAGAGCATTGAACTATGTGTCCTGTTTAATGGCTTTCCATTCTAAACATTCTCCTTTCTTCTCTGGGACGTTCTTTAGGTGCTTAAGTGTTCTGTTTTGTTATGCATGTTAGAGGACTCTATATGAACAAGTTCCTAGAGGAAGAAATTGGTGACTTAGATGAAAGGGTGAAAAAGGTGAAACCTTCACATTATTGTGTAAGGGATTGGCCCAGAATGTGTGAAATTTGATGTAGTCCTTGTCTTCGTTTTTTCCTTAGATGTTCTGGATGAAACAGTTCCCCCTGCCACACGTGGAGATGAGGATGTGGCTCTAGGCAGGGCATATCCTGTGTTTAAGACTGTGTTGACTCTTCTCTTACGGTGTCTGCCACTGGTTTCCTGCCTAGGTCTTTAGTTTTGAGTGAAGTACAGCTGTGAAGTCCTAGACTTGTAATGCTAACGCGTTCATTATGTTAAATTCAGTTTTTTTTCTTTTCTCTGCTTCACATCAGCCTTTAGCAGGTTTCCAGTCCAGCTTTGGTAGCTGGACTGCCGCTCTCCTTGACCCGTCCCTTTGTAAGCAGCAGACCACGGCCAGGGTTGGGAGGCAGCTGGGCCACTGACCCCAGTGCTAAGGAAAGGTGGAGCTGGAGGCCCCTTCCTCCTAGCCTCCGGCTTCCTGTGCACGCCACCAAGGAGGAAAAGGAGCTGGAGCACGTGTGAACCCTCAGGTTATACAAGCAACACTTCTGTGCAACAAAGAAAATGTAAATTGCTGTAAATTACCAAAAAAAAAAAAAAAAAAAAAAAAATTGCTGGCAATCTGCTTTCCAGAGCAGATGGAGGGTAGCTTTTATTTATACATTGGTCAGCTTGTTTTTGTTTTTAATGGATAGAGAAGCTTTTTTATTTCACAGATTACAACTGCATATCTTTACCTGAGGGAGCTCAGGTTCGCTCTATCTATCAGCTTCCACATGTCATCTCTGTATGTGCAGTTGGTGTCTGCATTAAGGAGGCCAGACAGCCTTGTGGTGTTGGTGCCTCTGTTCTGTGTCTAAAGCTATTTATTTGGGGGTGACCGCCCCATGAGCGGCACATCAAAGTGGTGTTCAGTTATGCTGGCCAAGGGCTGAATTGCATTGTTTTTATTTTTATTTCCAAGGTTATTTTATTTTTTACACACGAAAACCTTTTCCCCTCCTAGATTTTACTCTTTTTTTTCTGATTAACAAAGATGTACAGTCTGAGGAGAAGTTCTTGAAAATTTTGTAAAGATGTTGAAATTTTTGTATGGAAAGAGAAACAAAGTGGAGGCCCATTCTAAATCTCACCAATCAGGCAGAAACTATTTCTCATGCTGGATGCGGTTTTTTTCTCTCTCTCTCTTCATTAAAGAGAGGGGGGTCTTTTCATTAAAAAACTCTTCTGTAGGCTTCACTTAACAGCACTTGTATGGTCCTTAGGAGATGAAGGTGTTTTGTCATTTCTGGAGTGCTGCACATGTAGTTTTCTTTTTAAATTGTCAGTGGCCATGGCCAGATTATGATTCCCTACTAAGTTGCCAGTTGTGCTAGTACCCCGCCCTCCAAAATCCATATTGACCTTCTGTATCAAAATGGCTACGTCCTCAGAAACCAGAAGTGGGCAAGCGTTAGGGTCTCAGCATGCTTTGCGTTTTCCTCCTTTCTTTCACTTGTGTGCCTTCATTGGCTTTGAATCAGACAGACCTGGGTAGGAACCTCACCTAGCCCCTCCATTAACTTTGTGTCCTCAGGCAAAATAAATCTCCCTAAGCCTCTATTTCCTATTCGCAAAATAGGGATGATAGTATTGCCCAATTCCAGGGTTATTGTAAGAATTCAGAGGCAAGTTGTGAAGGGTGTGGCATGGTGTCTGGAATGGGTGATGATACAATTCCCTAAGGGGAGCTGCTGCCACCTCTGTGCTGGGTATTCTGCCTGTGCCCCATCCCAAGAATTTGGGTTGGCTAATCTTGCCCTGTCTGGTTTTGGATGAGGGACCAGGAAAGAAAGGGAGGCAGGATAGGGGAGGTGTCGCTGAGAAAAACCTTTTTCCCTCTTCAAGTATTTGTTTCAGGCAGCACCTGAACCCTCAAAGACTGATGGGGGCTGGTCCTGGTCCTGGGTCACCCCAGCAGGGTTCAGTGAAGTGGGCCAGGGACACCAGACCCTGGGCTTTCTCCCTGCAGGGGGATCTGCCTCCCTGGCCTCACCTCTTGTGGTCTTCTATGCGTGTTCACTCCTTATTCACTCTGAGCCTTCTGACTCTGACCAACCTGTGTTCCTGGCATTCTTTTGATGATGTAAGTGTTTCACACCCTATCTGCAACCAAGCAGGAGGACGGAGACGATTTCTGCAGTGAAGAGTACCTCTGGAAATTGCTTTTGTGAAGTTCTTTGAGGTGTTAATCACCTAACTTTTATTTGAATTGCTCTGACTTATCATTTAATAACTCCAGAGGACTTTTTACTTCCTTGGCAAGAGGAGGAAGGTGATGCCTCAGATAAAACCAAAACTTAGAGCTGCGCTTCTGAAGGAAATTGCTGCTCAGATAGAGCTGGATGTGTAGGTGTTCTCCATGGGCCCATGCTGTGCCTCTACCAGTGTCCTGAATTGATGGCAGCAGAGGGGTATCTTTCTTCGTTCTTCATCATGTATTGCCTGAGGCAGAACAAATACTTGTATACTTGGGATTTCAGCCATGCCTTTTAAGGACTGTGAACAGACTTATCAAAGAGCCATCTTGAGAGGCCTGTAGGGCGGAAGGAGAATACAGGACAAGAAAGTGGATGGAATTAATGGGAACAAGAGTGATATAAAACAGTTTAACCCCCTATGGCCCTCTTCAGACTTTTACATTTGTCTATTTTTATTTATTTAAAAAATTTTAACTTTTGTGGGTACATAGGTATATATATTTATGGGGTACATAAGATTTTTTGATACAGGCATATAATGTGTAATAATCATATCAGAGTAAATGGGGTATTCATCACCTCAAGCATTCATCATTTGTATTACAAACAATCCATATTCTTTTAGTTATTTTATTTTATTATTTTATTTATTTGTTTGTTTATTTTGAGACGGAGTCTCACTCTGTCGCCCAGGCTGAAGTGCAGTGGCGCGATCTCAGCTCACTGCAACCCCTACCTCCTGGGTTCAAGCGATCCTGTTGCCTCAGCCTCCTGTGTAGCTGGGATTACAGGCCTGTGCTACCTTGCCCAGCTAATTATTGTATTTTTAGTAGAGATGGAGTTTCACCATGTTGGCCAGGCTGGTCTTTGAACTCCTGATCTCAGATGATCCACCATGTTGGCCAGGCTGGTCTTTGAACTCCTGATCTCAGATGATCCACCCACCTCGGCCTCCCAGAGTGCTGGGATTACAGGCGTGAGCTATCGCACCCGGCCTATTATTTATTTTTGAGAGATAGGATCTTGCTCTGTTGCCCAGGCTGAGTCATGCTCACTGTATCCTCTACCTTCTGGACTCAGGCAGTCCTCCCACCTCAGCTTCCCAAGTAGCTGGAACCACAGGTGCACAACCACCACTCCTGGCTAGTATTTTTATTTTTTGTTCAGACGGTGGGGAGGCTCTTGCTATGTTGCCCAGGCTGATCTCGAACTCCTGGGCTCAAGCAATCCTCCTGCCTCCGCCTTCCAAAGTGCTAGGATTACAGGTATGAGCCATTGTGGCTAGCCTGGTCTACAGAAATGTCTAATTTTCTTCAGACTTTCTTCTCCCTTCAAATTAGGTTCATCTGGCAGAGTGGCTACTCCATTTGTTTGCAAGCCTCTGCCCTTGATGTTCAGATTCCTGTTGCTGGTGGAGCCGGCTGAGTTTCCCAGATGGGCTCCACCTGCCTCCTTGGTTGCTGCAGCATTCATTGCTTCATGCTTCCTGTCTGGCTCGCCTCCAAATGAGTCTGTTCATTTCCTTTCTCTGGAAACTGTCCTTATCACTGAGGTTCGAAAGTTCCATAAAGGATATGGCAGTTTTGAGACTTGACCTCCAAACTTTGACCTTAATAAAAAACTGGTTTTTTAAACCCAGTTAACCTGAATGAGTGGACTATGGCTTTTAATTGCTGTTAGCTGAAGGAGATGTATGGCTGCTGGGTGACACCTTGAACAGTGAGGTGTTATATATAATCTTGAATTAGGGGTGGTGCTTGTGTCACCACTCGGAATTACCTTGTCAGTCTCACTTCCCTCCTGGCTTCTTGGCAATCCTCTTCTATTAATGTTTTCAGTTAATTTTCTTACTATCTGGTGAACTTACTTTGTATTTATTGTTTGGGATTGTGTTGTAGATGGTATTAATATTTGAAAACTTACTGTTGAAAAGGACTGTAGTCCAGTGGCTTCTTTTAATAACCAGGGAAAACAGTCCATGACAACACGCCTGCCTTTGAAAACCTAAGAATCCACTGCTTTTTCCATTGAGACGGAGCCCACAGAGATCTCGGAGAGGACGGCTGCAGCAAGAGTGCTGACTCCCGTGCAGCCACATTCCTTTTCTAATTGTCAAAGCTGATTAGTGGATTTGGATGTGCGTGGCTCAGAGGCCTCTAATAATCTTTCCTTTCTTACATAGCTCACCTAGAATTTGAAGAAAATTAAACCAGTTGTGAAATATATCACCCTTCAGAAATGAACAGCATCTTAATTGATTCTCTTTGAAAACACGTCAAATTGGGATTTCTGAGTGTAATCTGGTATGCCTTGAGGTTGGGACCTCATGCTGGGGCACTCAGAGGAGACTGGTCCACCTCCAAGTTTGTTTTCTGGCTCCAAACAAATGAGTGGCTGTTTGACTGTTGGCACACTACCCGGTTTTAAAAGTACAACCATATAGGGTTATGGAGGGCTGGTAACCAGGGGGTTTAAAAAGTGAGGTCATGGAAGGCCCAGATGAAGCTCTTTTAATGTGTATCACAACTGCAATTAATCTTATTAACATGCTGGGCCTGTTCCTGCTTTTGCTGCCCCGAGTGTGCGAGAGTATTTAGGGGGCACGCTTTGAAGGATTCTTGTTCTTTGATGATGCACATGGATAACAGAAGTACATCAAACTTTGTATCTGGCATTATAAAGGCCTTTTGTATGCCTCTGTAGATTCATTCAGTTTTGAGAAGAGAGCAAAAAGCTTCATGCCAGTTGATAAGATGTACAAAAGAGAGTGGCTTGCAAATGCAGTCTTGCAACAGTGAGCTCTATGACCAGATCAGAATCAGCTGAACAGGAATGGAGCCCTCTTCTCTATCCAGCACTGAGGTAGTTCCAGCACAGTATTCTGGGAGTGAAAGATGAAAAAAAAAAAAAAAAAACAGCCAGGCACAGTGGCTTATGCCTGTAATCCCAAAACTTTGGGAAGCCGAGGTAGGAGGATTGCTTGAGCCTGGGAGGCGGAGGTTGCAGTGAGTCGATGTGGCCCCACCGCACTTCAGCCTGGGCGACAGAGTGAGACCCTGTCTCAAACAAACGAAAGTGTAAAAGCATTGTTGTGTATTTGGGAAGCAAAAGTATGCACAGGAAGCAACAAGGCATAGAAGGTGTTGTGGATCCTAAACCTGAACTGATGAGAGTAGCATGGGGGTTCTGAGGACAGGGAGGTAACTGAGGGCTGTTGTGGTTAGGATGGCTTCCTGGGTGGGGTGGGCCTTGAACGCAGAGGATCACCAGGTGAGGAGCAGGGTGGGGTGCAAGTGGTGCTCTTAGCTTGCACTGACTGGTAGGGCAGGACATAGTGAGAAGTAAAGTTGGAGTATAGCAGCAGCGGATGGTATGCTTTGGTTTTCTGTGTGCACTCTTGCTCTCTTGTTTTTCTTCCATACAAGTGTATTTAAGGAAGGCTAGTATAGTACTCCAGCCTTATAAGGTTGCTGCTTCATTTTATTTTTGTAGACCATGTGTTAGAAGTTGTCTAAAATACCCACCTAGACTCCTCCCTGCTTCTTGTTTAACAAGTAACATTAAGGACCAAGAAAGAGGTTGTTTAAAATTTCAGGTTCAACAGATGGGGATTGTGTGTGCTGATAATCCTCTAATGAATAGAATCTGCTCACTTCAATGAATAATAAGAAAAAAGAAATATTTGTTCCTTTATAATGTACTCATTTGCTCATAGTTAAGGAATGTCACATTCATAACATTAAAAATTTCTTAAGGTTTTCTTGCTGTGTCCTTTAACTGGTTTATTTTTTAATTTTTTAAATTTTAAATGGAGATGGGGGTTTTGCAATGTTGCCCAGGTTGGTCTCGAACTCCTGGGCTCAAGCGATCCTCCCATCTCGGCCTCCCAAAGTGCTAGGATTACAGGCATGAGCCATGGTGCCTGGCCTGGTTTCTTAACTGCAGGATTTCTTAGAGCCTTGAACATTATAAGGAACACTGGGAATCTCTAAGAGGAGTGAAGGAGGAGGAAGAACAGGAGGGCCTTTTCTGTCCACAGCACATTTTGGAGGATTGGTGTTCCATGGAACACTCTTTGGGGAGCATGGCCCCTGCTGTTCTGCAATGTTGTGTGCATTGCCCTTGTTCATTCCAATTGCCCTCTGTTTTTTCACTTACTTTTCGTGCCCTGAGATGACAGTGATGCATCTATTGCTACAAGGAGGATTGGGGGATGGGGGAGAGGCTGTTAAGTCCCTCTCTAACCTTTTCCTTGCTGTTGGAAACATGAACAAAGTGAACATCTTATGTGGCTGCACTAAAAAAGTTGCCTGCTTACAAACTGAATTCAGGCAAGATGAACTCCTGAATCCTCACATAACTGAAAATAGAGCCCCACCCTGTATCCTGCCATTAAAAAAAAAAAAAAATCCTGTCATCTGGCAGGGGGAAAAGAAATCCCAGCCCTAGAGTGGCCAGGATGATTCAGCATGCCAGGGCCATACACCAAGATAAGCATTGAGTCTCTAGATGTGGCACCATGGCAGATTATCAACACTGGTGCCGTGAGAACACTGCAGCAAGGAGCACACTGTACTTTTAAGGACAAGAACAGCAGCACCAAACACCCCAAAAACAACTGTTCTGATTCTTTCCTTCAGGGGTAGAAATTTTTTTTTTTTTTGAGGTGGAGATTCACTCTTGTTGCCCAGGCTGGAGTGCAGTGGCTCAACCTCCGCCTCCAGGGTTCAAGTGATTCTCCTGCCTCAGCCTCCCGAGTAGCTGGGACTACAGGCGCACACTACCACACCCAGCTAATTTTTCTATTTTTAGTAGAGACGAGGTCTCCCCGTGTTGCCCAGGCTGGTATTGAACTCCTGGGCTCCAAGGATCCACCTGCCTGGACCTCCCAAAGTGCTGGGATTACAGGAATGAGCCACTGTGCCTGGTCTGTAGCATTGCTCTAGAACATCCTGTTTTACACTGTTTTATTGTGGATCTTTTCCTTCCTTGTTCTTCATTTACATCTCTGTCTATTATAGTCTGTATTTGCAGTGTTTACTACAGTAATTCGATGAAGCTTAAAATTCAGTTTTCATTTCCAGGGCTCAGAAGCCACATGTTGCTCATGGCTGCTCTGATGGACAGCATAGTTACAGGACATTTCCTCCACTGCAGAAAACACTGCTGGATAGCCCTGATTATATCAATAATGCTGATCATTATTTGAGAAAACTTTCTGGGCTCCCTCAACACCTGTGCTTACTTTATTATTGTAAAACAATTTTTTGTGGGTGCATACCACCATGCCCAGCTATTTCTTTGTTTGTTTTTTTTAGAGACAGGGTGTGCTATGTTGCCCAGGCTGGCCTTGAACTCCTGGGCTCAGGTGACCCTCCTGCCTCAGTTTCCCAAAGTGCTGGGATTACAGGCGTGAGACACCGTGCTTGATGACTCTGCCTACTTTAATATCTTAGAGGTTTTGGTGCTGAAAGTAAAGAACATTGGACAGACATCAAATGTAAATGCAAAACTGTCCCAGGTGGCTCTTCTCATACATTTCACTAGGGTTGAGCAAGACATGGTCCCCACCTGGAAGACCCTCCTAGGGCTTTGTAGCTCTGTGTGACAATTCTCTTTGTATTCATCACATGGCCTCCACTTTGTATACCTAAAAGACTCCTGAGAACAGTATTTTTCCCTATTAATCATATTTTAAAATCTAGTTTAGGAGCACCTAACTTCATATGCTGAAATTTTCTTTTGAAATTTCCTTTTGAAACCCCCACAGTGCTTGCTCTGTAGCTCCTGGAAATCACTTGTTTACTTCATACCAGGCTTCGGTGCAAACCTGCTTTGGTTTGCTTATAAGTCCCTCCAGGAATTCAATGGAAATGTCTCTCCCGGAGAATGTTTTTCTCTTTCAGTCTGGTCCATGGTACTTTATTTGATGTCGTTATTAGAAGACATCTAGAGGAGTCAAGACCTAGGTTCAGTTCAGTTTGAGCTAGCCTTGAATTCCATTTGCAACATGGGATGGGCCCACTGCTCCAATAAATGTGCTGTTTTCCGTGTGAAAGGTGCTTGATGTTTTGCTCTATGCGATTCCTAGGCTAGAACTTGTTCTATCTGTTATTACACTGGGTATCCCAGTCTGTTGATCATCAGCAGGTGACTGCCTATTGCCAAAACAGACGAGATGAAAAGTAGGAATTCATGATTTCGGAATCTAGCCTTACTTGGAGAAAGCACCTTTTGGCCTGGGAAGTTTACCCTTCTAGGCAGACCCAGGCTGGACCCCAAACCTGACCAGGTGTCAGAGCACCTGTGAGAGCTGTGGGACCTCCCAGTGGCAGGGTGATGGTACCACTTACTGAGTGTCATGCCGCTGGCATCAGGCACTGTGCATATATTGTCCCCCACTCAATCAGAGCATCTGTGCTATTAATGTTTGCTCTTTTTTGTTTGTTTTTGGTAAAAGGTCTTTATTTTTTTAAAGAGATCTGTAATACCAAAAAAAAAAAAAAAAAGATAAAAAAACACCCAAAAACCTCTTGTGGGGCTGGGGTGGGGAGTGAGGTAAACTTTCCTAGGCTGTCAGGCAGGCAAAGGCAGAAAGGCGTCCACAGCTGTCTCTCACAGCTTTGAGTGCTTGGCATGGAGCCTGGCACCAATGGGCAATCAATCAATAGTTGTTGAATAGTGGCTTGTATTATATCTTCATAACAGTTGTATAAAGTAGGTATTCTTTTGCACATTTTACAGTGATGAGAAAACTGAGGCCCAGAGAGGTTAAGCAACTTGCCTCTGGTCACACAGCTAGAATGTGGCAGAGCTGTGTGATTTTAGACCTAGGTATGTCTAAATCATCGTCCACAGGCTGTCACTAAGCTAAAATAGAGGAAATGATAGGGCCACATTCACCTTTTCACTCTCTTTTGAACAGTCACTATTTTTTTGAGGGGGGAGCGGGGACAGAGTCTTGCTGTGTTGTCCAGGCTGGAGTGCAATGGCACAGTCTCAGCCCACTGCAACATCTGCCTCCCAGGTTCAAGTGATTCTCCTGCTGCAGCCTGCTGAGTATCTAGGATTACAGGTGTGCCACCACACCCAGCTAATTTTTGTATTTTTGTAGATGGGGTTTCACCATGTTGGCCAGGCTGGTCTTGAACTCCTGACCTCATGATCCACCCACCTTGGCCTCCCAAAGTGTTGGGATTTACAGGCGTGAGTCACTGCGCCTGGCCCGAATAGTCACTCTTAATTGCACTATGTTTATTGGGCATTTTGTTATGTTTTTAATTTTGATATACTTTCACAGTTATAGAAAAATTAACCAAAAGAGTATAAACAATTTTCATACCCGTTACCCAGATTTGTTGGGGGCATATTCTTCGAAAGTGTGAGTTGTGAGCCTGTGGGATTGGGCCACATTTCTTGAGTAGAGCCTGGGCCATGCTGTGTGAGAACTCCTGGGTGCCTGTGAGGTTGGGTGTGTCCCATCTGAGAAAGTTCGCTGCTGAAAAACAGTGACGTAACCCCACCCAGGAACTGAAGCGAGCCTAAGATCAGCTCTCCCGGGCTTGCTGGCTGGAAACAATGAGGGAAGAAGAGTATAGGATTTGCGAAATATTTTTTTGTGGAAGAACTCTTCCTCTGAGAAACTGCTGGAGGGTTTGGGGAATACAAAACAAAACTGACTTATGAAAAGATGACTTGTAACTCAGCAAGCAGACACTCTCAGGCGTGGCATGATGCCCTCACTGCCTGCCAAGAACAATAACTGACACATTATCCACAGACGACTGAACCCCATGCCGTTTCCTCTCCTGAAAGGCCAGGGTTGACACGTGGTGTTGTATCTATCCCACGTCTGCTGCACCGTTTTCTTTTAACCCTTCCTTCTTGCTCCCACCCCTTTACCTGTGAGAGCTACTGTGCCCCTCCTGGGTTTCATTTTCTTCTCTTCGTTTTTCCTGGGCATACAGCTGCATTCCTAGAGATTGTGGTTCTGATTCATAATCAGTGTATACGGAGGAAGGGGGAGGATTCTACTCTGTGAGCGGACAGGAGCGTCTGTTTTAAAGGGGTAAACAATTGGGAAGTTTGTAGAGTTAAGGGTCTTCCTCTGATGCTAAATGAAACCACCGTCCTCTGTTCCAAGGCCTGAGCTTATGACTTCTTTGTTACCAGACCCAGAGAAACAGTGTTTGGTGGCCACTTTGGAAGCAGTTTGTCCTTTGACCTTTCCCCCTCCACTTGTGCAGACACCAAGCCCTGTGAGGATGGGCGTGGTGTCTGCTGCTGAGCCTGACTGCCCCACACTTAGGCAGGTGCCTGGCACATGGCAGAAGCTCAGCAAATATTTGCCGAATGATGAGGCTTGGGTGTATGATTGCTACATTTTTGGCTTTAAAAGTACAGCATCAGGGCCCTTTGGGTTTTACCTACTTTTCTGGGATATACTTTCCTATCCTTTTTTTTTTTTTTTTTTTTCAGATGGAGTCTAGCTCTGTTTCCCAGGCTGGAGTGCAATGGCGTGATCTCTGCTTACTGCAACCTCTGCCTCCCGGGTTCAAGCGATTCTCTTACCTCAGCCTCCCAAGTAGCTGGGACTACAGGTGCTTGGCACCACGCCTGGCTAATTTTTGTATTTTTAGTAGAGACAGGGTTTTACCACATTGGCCAGGCTGGTCTCCAACCCCTGACCTCAGGTTATCCGTCCACCTCGGCCTCCCAAAGTGCTGGGATTACAGGTGTGAGCTACCACGCCCAGCCAGTTTCCTTAGTTTTTAATCTCTGAGAAGGAAATATAATTGTTACATAAGGATGTCTCGGTTATCTATGTGTGGATGATCCAGGGAAAATCTCTCTTTCCAGACTGGCTTACTCTTTGGATTTTCCTCAAGCTTCTGGGTCTGCCTGTGTGAAGGGGCCTAAGGCTGGGTGTTAAGTCCCATAGCATCAGCAAAACCTGTAATTTAGGGTTAACCAGCTTTGCTTAACCCTGTTCTTTGCTCTTAATCACTCCCATTACCCCTTTTCCTTCTCCTCGTTCTTAGAATTCTCATGTGAGTGGTGGTAAGCCCCTAGGATGTATGTATGCTGCTGTGTATGTATGTGCTTTGCCATTTCCTGTGTTTTTAATGGTGAGCCTTTGGTGATTCCTCACATGGAACTCTTTTGCCCTTGGTCATACCTGTGAAAGCAGCACCAGATCTTTTCAATCGGATTATTCTAGGCCTGGTCACACCTGTGAAGGCGCCTCTACATCTTTGCAATGGTCAGATCAGCATAGTCCAGGAAGCACCTTAGAGGAGGTGATTGACTCTAGTTCCTTGTTTGGTAGAAAATGAGGGAACAGGCTCAGAGAAGTGAAGCCCAAGGCACAGAGTTAGCTGGTGACAGACTCAGGACTGGAGCCCAAGTCTTGCAGGTGTGGTGCACTTTCTGCAACACCCCTTTGCCCTGCCAACTTCCCATCCCACATCCATGAGATTTTAAGTCCTTTATTGTACACTTTTTAGTATATGCTTTGAAGAGTCTTTGGACAGTTAAAACAATGTACAATCCAAGACTACTTCATTTTCTTCTTCAGCTATGACTGGTGCCCAGCTAATTGTGGATTGGTAAGAACAAGACAGAGATGTGATACGTGTTTAAAACTTCCTTGGGGCTCAGTGCAGTGGCTCATACCTGTAATCCCAGCACTTTAGGAGACTAAGGTAGGAGGATTGCTTCAACCCAGGAGTTCAAGAGCAGCCTGGGCAACATAGCCAGACCTCATCTGTACAAAAAATTAGCTAGGTGCAGTAGTGCTTGCCTGTAGTCCCAGCTATTCAGGAGACTGAGGTGGGAGGATCGCTTGAACTCAGGAGGTCAAGGCTGCAGTGAGCTGTGATTATGCCCCTGCACACCAGCCTGGGTGATAAAGTGAGACTTGTCTCAAACAAAACAAAACACTTTCTTGGAAGTAGTCACTGGAGCTTTTGAAAGCTTATTTTAATCCACAGCTTTTCCCCCACCAAACACTAATACCAAAAATAAGATTACTTTGGGGTTTTACATTGGCAAATAGGATGCTCCCAAGGGACTTTGAAGCGTACCCCTGAAGCTAGGGGGCGAACACATTATCTTGTGCTGGTATTTATCCTGTATTACCTGTATACTGACCCATTAGACTTCACCAGGTTGGTGCTGACATTGAAAAGTCACCAAGATAATTTGTAGTCAGCACATTCCTCTTAGGGTCTAAAGTCAAAGATCTTGAGGTTTGAATGGATCAAGAGCCTTTTCTTACTGAACGTGGTATTGATGCAAGTTCTGTAGTAGCCCCTCCTGGTGTATTTACGACACTAGCTTCCAGTGGGCAGATGGAAACCAGTGCCTGCCTGGAGACTATCCAGCTGTGAGAATGGTGTGATGTGTCTGGCAGAAAGAGGCGTGTTTACAAAGGCTTTATTTTGCAGGCGTAAATCATTGGATTTTAACTGTTCTTCCTCTCCTTGTGTTGAATCTGATTATGCAGGCTTTCTGTAAGTTTTTAAATGTTTACCCACACTAGACCCTTGGGGACCGACTGGATTTAGTGGGAACACCCTAGAAGACCTGGATTAAAGTGGAACTTGGTCTCTCAACTAGTTGGGTTGTCCTTGGACAAACTGCTTGGCCTCTGTAAATCTTCTGTCCTTATCTGTAGCATAGGGGTGCTAATTAGCATTAGCTCATTGTTGGGAGGATTAAATGAGAACACCCCTGTGGAAGCACTTAGAGCTTCCAGTAAAGTTTGGAGTTAGGGAGGGTTAGCAGGCTTTCATTTGCTTCCACTGAACAGTTACATTTTTTTTCAGCAGTTTAATTTGCTGAAACTGGTGTAATAATGCCTCCTTGATTAGGTCGTTGGGAGAAATAAAGTCAATACAAGTTAGGTGCCTGATGTGCTTCGTCAGGGTGACAAAATGCTGTCATTTGGTCATTTGTGATCACGTCTGCTGCTGCATAATGTCATGCACTGGTGGGACTCTTTAGACAGCTAATTATTGATAAATTCTTCACAGTGAGGAGGATTTAACCGATGTTTCTCCCTCTAGAGTGTAGGGAGGTAGAGAAGTGGGTGAGACTGGAAGGGTGGGAAGGAGAAGTCTGGCTGCTTGTATCTTGGCCTGGGGATTTGTTTGGAAGATGGATTACCCTCTGGTAGTTGTGTACAGTTTACAGGTCAGGGATACTTCTAGCTGCTGACAAGTTAGTTTTTTTAAAAAATATATCCCCTAGGAAGACTGTAGTCTGAAAGAATGAGAACCGTAATTGGTGGATGAGCCTGGAGAGTTTGAAAGTAAGAGAGAAAGGGAAGCATCGAGGGAGTTGGGGCGGGGCGGGGGAGAGAGTGTGTGTGTGTGTGTTTCAAGGTAATGTGCGAGAACAACACGGTTCTTGTGTGGGTTGTAATTTTTTTTTTTTTTTGAGACAGAGTCGCACTCTGTCACCCAGGCTAGAGCACAGTGGCACAATTATAGCTCACTACAGCCTCGACCTCTGGGCTGAGGTGATCCTCCTACCTCAGCCTCCTAAGTAGGTGGGACTACAGGTGCGCACCACTGCACCCAGCTAATTTTTATATTTTTTGTAGAGATAGTTTCCTCATGTTGCCCAGCCTGGTCACAATCTCCAGGGCTCAAGCTCTGCCCCCCTTGGCCTCTCAAAGTCCTGGGATTGCAGGCTTGTGCCACCGTGCCCAGCCCTTGTGTGGAATTTTTTAAAAATCCTGACTTATCCTCTTTTATTTTTGAGACAGAGGTTTGCTCTTGTTGCCCAGGCTGAAGTGCAATGGCATGATCACAGCTCACCGCAGCCTCTGCCTCTCAATCAAAGTGATTCTCCTGCCTCAGCCTCCTGAGTAGCTGGGTTTACAGGCATGCACCACCATGCCCAGCTAATTTCATATTTTTAGTAGAGACAGGGTTTCTCCATTTTGGTCAGGGTGGTCTCAGACTCCCAACCTCAGGTGATCCGCCCACCTCAGCGTCCCAAAGTGCTGAGATTACAGGCGTGAGCCACCGCACCCAGCCTATCCGCAGTTTTTTCTATGATTGCTCACATGTGACATGGCTTGTTTTTCTTCTAGGATGTTGAGAAAGAGAAGGAAACCCACAGTTACCTCAGCAAAGAGGAGATCAAAGAGAAAGTTCATAAATACAACTTAGCAGTCACAGACAAGTTGAAGATGACCTTGGTAAGTACCCACAATACTATTTGGGTTGACACCTGTCAAAAAACAAATATGAATTGTTGGTACTACAATCTGTAGTTCTAAATATCTGAATAACATTTGTAGAAGGGTAGTAGTCACGGTATACAGAACAGGAAAATGCAATATTTCTGTGACTTTCAATTTAAATCTGTATTGTGAAGTAACTTTGTCTCAAAAATCGGTTGCTGGGTTAACCTTAAAAAAGGGAAACACTTACAATTTTATTTTAAAAGATTTTGTGACCTACCCCTCCTTTCTCAAAGGATTTTTAGCATCATTGCCTAACATACAGAAATAGTGACTCAGATTCTAAGAAGACCTCAGGTAAGGGGTTTTTTTTTTGAAACAAGATTTTGCTCTGTCACCCGAGCTGGAGTGCAGTGGCACGATCACTGCTTACTGCAGCCTCGACCTCCGGGCTCAAGTAATCCTCCCACCTCAGCCTCCCAAGTAGCTGGGACCACAGGCGCTTGCCACTAATTTTTGTAGTTTTTTGTAGAGACGGGGTTTTGCCATGTCACCTAGGCTCATCTCAAATTCCTTGGCCCAAGGGATCTGCCCACCTTGGCCTCCCAAAGTGCTGGGATTACAGGTATCAGAAGCCCGTAAGTTTTTGTCATGTACAAAATAAGTATGGAAGTGTCAGGGAAAGGATTTTGAGCCCATGGATTGGAATATAGAGGTATATAATAGGACAGTTTTCTCTGCCGGTCATTAGTGTAAGACGAGGTACTTAATACTCAGTGTCTTCCACGTCGCCGTCGCAGGCTTCCACAGCATTGCACCACACTGTTTGAAGCATGCAGAGTCGGTGTACAGGAGGGAGAAAGCTCAGGGCCTGGTGACAGGGAAACAAGAGCTGACAGTAGAGCTAGAGTATTCATGTTCCTTTAAACTTAGCTGGCATCTAGGTCTCGCCTACCCATTGGGTGGCCCGCCTTCTTCACGGCACTTGTCAGCCCTTGGTGCCAGTTTCCAGGGCACTTGAACCCCTGTCTTTCAGTCTGTTTACTGTGAACTGACAGAGTTTGGTAAAGGACAGGGTGATTGGTTTAAAACAGGCCCTACCGAATCCGGTGATTCTTGGGGAGGAGCTTTTGGATAGAAACCCTCGTGGTAAAGGACCCCTCCCTGGTAGAACTCCTCCAAAAAGAGGGGAGAGGAACAGAGAATCCCAAGGTAACTCTTCATCGTTCCAGCAGCAAGATTTCTTTTTCAAACACATTTTTTCATCAAAGGAGAATTCCATTTTTTTTTCTTTCCCCATAGAGACTAAAACAGATACAAATTATCCATATCATTTTAAAGATAAAAATTTTAGGCTGGGCACAGTGGCTCACACCTGTAATCCCAGCATTTTGGGAGGCTGAGGCGGGTGGATCACTTGAAGTCAAGAGTTGGATGGTGGCTCACACCTGTAATCCCAGCACTTTGGGAGGCCAAGGCGGGCAGATCACGAGGTCAGGAGATGGAGACCATTCTGGCTAACACAGTGAAACCCGGTCTCTACTAAAAATACAAAATTAGCCGGGCGTGGTGGCAGGCGCCTGTAGTCCTAGCTACTCAGGAGGCTGAGGCAGGAGAATAGCGTGAACCCGGGAGGCGGAACTTGGAGTGAGCCGAGATTGTGCCACTGCACTCCAGCCTGAGCGACAGAGCAAGACTCCATCTCAAAAAGAAAAAAAGTTCGAGACCAGCCTAGTCAACATGGCAAAACCCCATCTCTACTAAAAACAGAAAAATTAGCCAGGCGTAGTGGCGGGCGCCTGCAGCCCCCACTACTCAGGAGGATGACTTGAACTCAGGAAGTTGAGGCTGCAGTGAGCTGTGTTTGTGCCACTGCGCTCCAGCCTGGGTGAGAGAGTGAGACCCTGTCTCAAAAACAGAAAAAAAAAAAAAAAAGAACAATTTTCAATTGGGATTTTAATCATTTGGGATTGGAAATTGATCTTGCGGGAAGGAAGAAAAATAACACACCATAAAGGTAGTTTTAAATGTTCTACTTTAACTGTGGCATTTATATGTAACACTTGACAGTTTGTTTTAATAAAACATTACAGTAAATCTTTTCTAAATATACTGTTTTTGTTTGTTTGTTTTTGAGATGGAGTCTCACTCTGTCGCCCAGGCTGAAGTGTAATGGCATAATCTCGGCTCACTGCAACCTCCGCCTCTGGGTTCAAGAGATTCTCCTGCCTCAGCCTTTTGAGTAGCTGGGATTACAGGCGCCCACCACCACACTTAGCTAATTTTTTGTGTGTGTTTTTAGTAGAGATAGGATTTTACCCTGTTGGCCACGCTGGTCTCAAACTCCTGACTTCCAGTGATCTGCTTGCCTCGTCCTCCCAAAGTGCTGGGATTATAGAAATGAGCCACTGCGCCTGGCCCCAAATATACTGAATAGAAAAATAAAAATAAAAAGCGAAGACCAAACTGTTATTACTGTTTTTGTCAACTAAGAAATGGTAATTCTGCCATCAGCGAAGATAGTTGTTTTTAAGATCTGTACTGTGAAGTATAGTGGCTTGAATTTGTTTGTTTTTTTTTTTGAGACAGAGTCTCGCTCTGTTGCCCAGGCTGGAGTGCAATGGCGTGATCTTGGCTTGCTGCAACCTCCACCTTCTGGTTTCAAGCGATTGAATTTGTTTTTAAAATGCTGCTTAAGAGACCTGAAATGCATCCTATGCTGTATGGCATATATGCTGTGTTAAAAAGTTTAAGCAAAGTTGGTAATTCAGTGCATATGAATATAGCCACTAGGAATGAAAATAGCCTATTTTCTTTCTGTCTCCTCATTGTTGACTTTGGTATTTCAGAGCCCTAATTGTGACCTTCCTTTTGCATATAATAGTCGCCAGTTGAGGATGTTGTTTCCTTTGAGCCTGTAGCCTAGACATATCCCCCAAGCTTTAATAAGTTTTGTGGTTTGGCTAGCATCTGCTTCATTGGATTGTAACCTCGCAAATGGGCCCTGACCTTTTGCCAGTAGCTTCAGAGGCATGAGTCTGGGGCCAGCAGTCGGCCACAGCATCAGGAGGCTTCTTCAGTTGCCACATCTGCCCTGCAGACCTTGCCTCTGGAAGCACTTTGCCTGGTGTGTTAACTGCCCTCTGAGGTCATTCCCTTGGGGGCAATCTTTAGTGAAGTTTTGCCACAAACCTCCAAGAGAAGAGAACAAAGGAGTGTTTCACCTTCCCGTTTTGTTTTGATATGCTCCTTCCCTCAAGTGCCACCATCCACCCAGCTAAGTGTGTGCTTCTCTCCCTGCTTCAGAATTCAAATGGGATTTACACTGGCTTCATTAAAGTACAGATGGAACTCTGCAGACCTCCACAGACTTCTCCAAATTCTGGAAAACTCTCTCGCAGTAGCAATGGCTGTATGAATACACTTCATATCAGCAGCACAAACACTGTCGGGGAAGTGATCGAGGCCCTGCTCAAAAAGTTTCTCGTGACTGAGAGCCCTGCCAAGTTTGCACTTTATAAGCGTTGTCACAGGGAAGACCAAGGTACGCTGCCAGCTTAAAAGGAAAATGGTCTGTGCTTCTACTTACATCTGCTATTCTCATTAGCAGAGGGAAGACTGGTGGGTCTCATCCATGTCAATTATGTCAGAGCTTGGAGTCCAATGCTGGAAGCCATGGTGATCTTAGCATGCACTTAGTGCTTCCTGGCTGTCCACATTTTTGAGTTGGACAGTTGTGGGTCTGAGGAGCTTGGAAGCATCCATATGCAATGGGCAGTTATGGAGTATTTTGTGGTGTTGTTGGGGGGATGGGGCGGGGGCTGTTTGTTGTTGTTGTTAGGAGTGGCTTTGATTTAAATTTTCTTTAGGACACAAAAGAGTGCCTCTGTGTTTAAAGTTTTCAACAGCACATTCCACATTTGTTGTGCATCAGTACATGGAGTGGTTTGGTGGACCTGTGCTGAGACCTTGTGACTGGGGAGGCACATGTGCATCACAGCACATTTCAGCGTACTGATGCAAATGGCCCAGCCCTGGGCTCTCCTGATTCCTTAGCTTGTCTCACTTGGTGTTACACCGGGACATTTTGGTACTCTGCCCCCCAGAGGCTCATAAAATGAGTGAATAACATTTTGATCTAGGGTCTGACTAAACTTCATATCCACATTCAGGGGATAGAAAGAGAATATTAAATATTAAATTACTGTATGAAACAGAATGAGATATTCCAGGTCAGGCAGTAACCAGAAATTGATACCAGTGGTAGACAGTAGTGATTCAGTGATTCACTACATGCGATTTGAAATTGGGGTGTGTGTGTGTGTGTGTGTGTGTGGGTGTGTACAATAAACTATTGAAGCTTTCTTTAGTTTTTCTGGGTAAAGCCTCATGTAGCTATAGAAGAAAATATATTAACCTTGACATGATAGTAATGTTCTTCAGTTACACAGGATGAAACCCAGCTCATTGCTGAGTATTCATACATCTTTTTAAAAACATACCATGGGGCTAGACCCCGTGGAATACAAAGATGAACAGACCAGGGTTCCTACCTCCAGAGGTCACAAGCTTAGTATTGTGGGGGAAGTTTATATCTACAGGGAAATTGGCAAGGCAGTGCATCTGGAAGTGCCACAATAATGTAGAGAAGCTCGATGGCATTTTTATCTGCCAGTTTCTTTGCCTGCTCACCTGGACTTCAGCTGTACAATCTGAAAGTAATAGTGACTTGTTGAAATATTACCCCCATGGCTGGCAAATCCTTTAACATGATTGGCAGTGTCACTGTATGTGTGTGTCTAGCATGAGACATGGCTGTGCTTGAAGCTACCAGAGCTTATATTCTGATTTCTCAGTTTGTAGCTGCTAATTCTTAATCTGTAGAGAGATTTGCTTCTAGAACTCTTGTTTTTATGTTCTTTGGATGGCATATACATTTTTTAAAATTTGTCTTTTGTTTGTTTGAGACAGAGTCTTGCTCTGTTGCCCAGGCTAGAGTGCAGTGGCACAATCTTGGCTCACTGCAATCTCCGCCTCCTGGGTTCCAGTGATTCTCCTGCCTCAGCCTCCCAAGTAGCTGCAATTACAAGTGCCCACCACCATGCCCAGCTAACTTTTGTATTTTTAGTAGAGACAGGGTTTCACCATGTTGGTGGCCAGACTGGTCTCAAACTCCTGACTTCAGGCAATCCGCCTGTCTCGGCCTCCCAAAGTGCTGGGATTACAGGCGCAAGCCCCTGGCTTTGGTTTTTGAGACAGCGTCTTACTCTGTCGCCTAGGCTGGAGTACCATGGCACCATCATAGCTCATTGTAACCTTGAACTCCTGGGCTCAAGTGATCCTCAGTCTCCTGAGTAGCTAGGACTGTAGGTGGGCACCATTTTGCCTGGCTAATTAGAAGAAAAAAAAAAAAAAATTTTTTTTTTTTTTTTTTTTTTTTTTGGGAGACCGGGGCTTTGCTGTGTTGCCCTGGCTGGTCTTGAACTCTTGGCCTCAGGTGATCCTCCTGCCTCAGCCTTTCAAAGTGTTGGGATTACAGGTGCGAGCCAGCATAGCTGGCCTATTTTTACTGTTTTTAAAAGAGTTGTAGACCCATTTTTAGGTTGATTGTTTTCTTTTTTTTTTTTCATTTTTTAAAAAAATTTATTTATTTTTTTGAGAGAGTTTCACTCTTGTTGCCCAGGCAGGAGCACAATGGCACGATCTCAGCTCGCTGCAACCTCCACCTCCCAGGTTCAAGCGATTCTCCTGCCTCAGCCTCCCAAGTAGCTGGAATTACAGGTGCCCACCACCATGCCCGGCTAATTTTTTGTATTTTTAGTAGAGACAGGGTTTCACTATGTTGGCCAGGCTGGTCTCAAACTCCTGGCCTCAAACTCCTAGCCTCAGGCGATCTGCCCACTCGGCCTCCCAAAGTACTGGGATTACAGGCGTGAGCCACCATGCCTGGCTCTTATCTCTGTTTTCTAAAAGGAAGGGCAGAGCTAACTATAAGCGTATTTTGGGACTAATACCTATTAAAATTTATTCTTGAAAATAATTTCCTCCTTAATCAAGGCACAGTTTATATTTGAACAGAAACAGAATAGATTTTATTCCACTGTAGGCTACTGGTATTAAATAATAAGATGAGCCAATTGGCAACTTAGAGACTAGGGTAACTTGAATGGTTACCTTGATCTGGAGGAGGGGATCACAATGGGGAAATGGTCTCAGGAATGGCTGAATACTCTGTAACATGCTGCTTGTTTCCTTACCCAGTCTACGCCTGCAAGCTCTCAGACCGGGAACATCCACTCTACCTGCGTTTGGTAGCAGGGCCCAGAACAGACACGCTTAGTTTTGTTCTTCGTGAACATGAAATTGGAGAGGTAAGTTATTGTTCACTATTGCTTTACACTGTACAGAACAGCTGGCCCTATTTAATTGCAGTAGCCTAGTGACTTGGCTATTGATGGGGGATGGGAAGAGAGGAGAGTTGGAGGGCAGGGAGAGGGAGAGAGATTTTAAATTGTCAGAAATGAACCCAAAGTTAGCCTACAATGTCGTTCTCTTATAACCTTATGTTATTAGTCTGTCAGAGATGGGAGAAAATAAAATTTTTTTACTTGATCTCCATCCAGAGAGTCATTTTCACCCCTTCCCACCTCCAAAATACTCCAGTCCAGCTGAACTTTGAAAGTTGACACTCACCATGTGTTTGCTGCTAACAAAAGTCTCCAGGCTAATTCCCTTCTAAAGGAAATAAAAGGAAATTTGATCTCTTTACCATGGAAGACATTTAGCTTTCTAGAATCTTTTTTTCCCCCTTTGCCCAGTCAACTGATTAAGAAATTATGTTTCCATGTGCATCATTTACCATGTTGTCTCCAGGGAGGATTGTATTTAGCCAGTTCAGTAGAAGAAAAAAAGCACTTGAGCCTGCCCTCTAGATCAAGTGTCAGCTTTAAATGACACTTGAGCAAATCCCAAGCTCCTGTCCCAGTCTTCTGTCTGGAAACAGGAAATGGTATGAAATGTCCTACATGGTGCAGTTGAGAATAGGGTTTCTAGGTTAAAAGTTGGGAAACACTCTGTTTCCTACTGTTTGTTAGATTAGTAGCATGACCTTGGGTAAATCTTCTCATCTTTTAGCCTTCAGTTTTAAAATCTGTTGAGTGGGACTAAACACTTTACAAGGTGGCTTTGAGTCACAATTAGAAATGTATACATGGAAGTGAAGGGAGTTTTAGGAAGACAGTGGTTTTAGATGTTTTTGAAGTTTCTTTTGATTCTGGTGTTTTGAAGCTTTTCAAGACATTCAGACTCATTTTGGGGAGAAGGCAGGGTGCAGAGTCTGACTTGGTTTTGCAGTTGGGCAGCATTCCCTCTGCCAGCTTAAGCCAGACACATGAGCATAGTCTAGTCAGTGTTTTATTTTTCTTGTACTTAGTGTTTTAAGTAGCAACTAGAACTACACTGGGCAAGAATTTTATTCACTTATTTTATTTTATTTTAATTATAATTAGAGATGGGGTCTCGCTACATTGCCCAAGCTGGTCTCAAACTCCTGGGCTCAAGCGATCCTCCCCCCTCAGCCTCCCAAAGTGCTGAGATTACAAGTGTGAGCCACTGCACCTGGCCTTAACTTAGGTTTGAAATTGACTTGACATTGGGTTGTATTGTTCCGGACTGCTGTACTGGACTTCTGTATGGTGTTCTTGTTTCTCAGTTATCTGAGGAAAACTGAACTGAAGGAAGAAATTTCCACAGCTGTTAGGGGGTGGGAGGGATATTTATATGATGTCTTTATTTTGGAGACTTCCACATAGGTGAAAGATAATCTGTTGAAATTTTAAAAATTAACAGAATATTCTAACGTGGAATTTTGCTCTCCTCCTCCATGTTGCTCATTTTTGTTTGAATAACCAGCCTAAACTTATCTCCAGGAATTCTTCTACCACTGAGCCCACTTGGTGGATTTACTTATTTTTCTCTATTTGTTTGTATTTGGTTATTTTGAACCTTTTCTCTACCCCATCAGACAGCAATTCTCCACCAGAATCCAGGGTCGCCTTTGGGAGAGGAGGATGTGTTTGGAAAAAACCTCCTAGATGATGCCAGATACCCTCCTTGACATTCACTGCTTCTATTTTTTAAAATTTGTTTTAATTGTTTTTTTTTTTTCTTTTTAAAGAGACTGGGTCTTGCACTGTCACCCATGCTGGAGTGCAGTGGCGCAATCATGGCTCACTGTAGCCTCAAACTCCTGGGCTCAAGCTGTCCTCCCACCTCAGCCTCCTGAGTAGCTGAGACTACAGGAATGTACCGCCACAACCAGATAATTTTTAAATTTTTTGTAGAGACAGGGTGTCACTATATTGCCCAGGCTGGTCTCAAACTTCTGGCCTTGAACTTCTGGGCTCAAGTGATCTCCTGCCTCAGCATTCCAAAGTGCTGGGATTATAGGCATGAGACACCATGCCCAGCCTAAAAACTTATTTTGTGCCTGCTAAATAAGTACTAGGAGCTGTTAGGAAAACAAAGCTCAGAGCCTCAAGGCAAGAGATAAACTCTAAATAGGAGAAGTATGGCAGCTGTGGTGTAGGCAAGGTGCAGGTGAGATAGATAGTAAGCTAATAATTGTAATTTTAAAATCTTGGTTGTGATGAGGGCTCTGTGAAGGCTTTTGATACACTTAGTCCCGGGTGGGAAGAGAGGGGAGGAAGATGTGGAAAGCTGCTTAGAGAAAGTAGCATTTAAGCTGAGATGGGGAGGATGAGTAGTTCATAGCCAGGCAAAGAGGAGGAGGGGAGAATGCGTGCCACTTGGGTAGAGAGTGAAATTCAGTGAGAGAGAGATGGGGCAGGAGAGTTTAGAGTCTTTCAGACTTAGCCTCAGCAACTAAGGGAAGTCGTCGGATGGTTCTAAGCAGGAGAGAGTCTTGGCCAGATGTGCATTTTACAAAGGATGTTCTGTTTGGGGAACAGATCAGGGAGCATAAGAGCCAAGTGAGGAGGCCAGGTAGGAAGCTGTCCCAGCGATGCAGGGATAGATGATGGTAGCTAGCACCAAGGGGCCATACCGAGGGAGAAAAGGCTGAGTGGAGAACTGTTAGGGAGTGATAAGATTGATTATGCGAGGTAAGAAAGAAGTCAGTTACAATGAGGACTCGAGGTTGAGATGGAAGGAGTGTCCAGTTGTTTTTAATGCTGCTGGGGGTCAAATCAGGTAAGGACTGAAAGTGTCTAATAGACTTAGGGATACGGAGGCCCCTGGCTTTTAGGGAGATAGTCTTGAACAACAGTGGGAGGAGAGGGTAGGAAGGTGATTGGTGTGAGCTGGGGTGGGAGTGGGAGTAGAGGGAGTCCTTAGGCTGGCAACACCCCAGCTCTTGCAGACCACACCTTCTGCGGCCTGGGGCTGGGAGGGGAGGGCAGCCGCACCTCCGGGAGCTCCCAGTCGGCATTCCTAAGTCTGACTGATCATTAAACACCTGGCGTTTTTCTTCCTTTGTTTCCTGACAGTGGGAAGCCTTCAGCCTTCCAGAACTACAGAATTTCTTGCGTATCTTGGACAAGGAAGAAGATGAGCAGCTGCAGAACCTGAGGAGGCGCTACGCAGCCTACAGACACAAGCTGCAAGAAGCCCTCCGCGAGGTGTGGAAGCCTGATTAAAGGGGGGCTCCCTGCCCGCGAGGCCCGGTGCGGGACCGATGTACAAAACAACAGCAAGTGCCTCTCTTCTCAGAGGGCTGCTGTCTTGCCCCTCTATGCTAGGGTCTTCCCCTTTCTATCTGTAGATTTTGTTCCCCAAACCTGGTCACACAGCATCCTGCACCTTAGCGTCCCACGTAAGGGACGCTGCAAGCTTATTGTTCAGCACCGCAGTGTTACCTCTTGGCAAGCTGTGAATCTGTAGCGCCGTCAGGAGCATTCGAGGGTGCTTGGAAGCATGAACTCTGGGGGTGTTTTTTTTTTTTTTTTTGGTTGTTTTAATTATGTGATGATGCTGTTAAGCTTACGGATATGCTGTTGATGTTTTAAAAAGCTTAACTAGGAATCTTTCTGAATACTTGTCCTATTTTGAAACTACCTGTCTGGTTTTTGTTTTGTTTTTTTTTCTTTTTTTAATGTCAGAGGAATCTATCCATGTGAATCGAAAGGCACAGGAATCTAGGAACTCTGAGGAATTTATTGTGAAGGATTTTGTTAGGGGTTGACACAGAAAGGAAAGTGTAAGTTTGGAAGAAGGCATGTGGGGTGGTGGCGAGCACTGCGGGCTGTGGAAGGTGACTTGGCTTTTCAGTTAGGGGTAGTGGAGAAAGGGATAGTTGCTTGTAAATGAGTTAAAAGCATTCAGTGTGGAGATGTTAAACTCATTTTAGGATCGCTTGGTTTCCTGGTGGGTAAAATGTGGGAACAGAGCCAGAGGCAGGAGCTAAACCAAAAGGAGGGCCCTATGAACTCTGCAACCAACCGACCAGAAAATCAGGCAGGTGGAGCCTGCTGACCTGGGCAGAGGTAGGCCTCACACTGGACCTGACCCTCTTCATTCTGCCCTTTTGGAGTGGAAGGTCTAATTGGTGTAGCTGCTGTGCATAGGCAGGACAGTGACCATTCACTAACTCTTGCTAAGTTACATACAGTATATAATTTTCCTCACCCAGGTGGTTTTCGAAGTTGAGATGGAATTCGGGTAGGGGCAGCTGTTTTTCCGTTGATTGGTAGCTGGGATATTTATCAAGTAAACTTTTGTGACAATCACCGCCTTCCCTTTTATTCCACCTTTCCTTTTCCTTTCTTCCCTTTTTTCTTTCCTTCCCTTCTCTTTCCCACCCTACCTTGTTCCTTCCCTCCTTTTCTCCCGCCAACTTTCTTTTCTACATTGAAATCTGTTCTTACATAATATAGAACAGGGCAATTGAATGAGGACCCAATCCTACCAGATCTTTAGTTCTAAAGGGCAACTTGACTGTGAGTAGGAGGGCCCCCCAAGAAAGGGAGGAAAGTCCACACCCAGCTAACCACACAGCAGGGCTTCATTATGGAAATATTTTAACAAAAGTACATGTTATTACCAACCAAAGAAATGCATGTGCAATAGAAGCCTTCCTTAAAACAGGCTAAATAACCTCATTTTATGCAGCAGTTTAATCTGAGAACAGAGGGAAAGGTGTGCAGTGGTTCCAGAGGGGCCTTATATTCTATTTTTAGTCTAGATATTTTTTGTTTATAAATTCCCAAGGAATTGTTAACACTTTGGTGACACCTAATGGATTCTTTTTGAAATTCCAAGGTGCTTCAGTTCTTTGCCTAAGTGAACTGTGCCTTTTATTGCAAATCTGTTCCTCTCTTGGTGGCTCTTCTGACTTTTCGGAGAACACCCATCTTATTGGAGGCAGACCTAAGTTGTTATGCTGTGCCACACAATCTACTGAGACAATCAGATCTTCCTAAGCATTTAAGGAAAGTTGAAAAAAATAGAATTAGCAGCTATCAAATATGTATGGCACATCTTGTTTAATTTTGCATGTAACTTCTCTTTAGTACATTGATGAGGTTTTAGTGACATTATCATCCAACACTTTACCTTTATTGTTCAGGGAATGCCTTCGTGATGTTTTTTTTTACTGGTTTTACTATTCAGACTATGGCCTGGGTTTGAGTATATTGTTATTACCACCTGATTTTTAAATTATTCATCCCAGTTAACTTATATTTTGTGAAGCATTTGTTTCTCAGATTAAGACACTGTTAGAACCTAAAGTAGTAGCTTATGGGTATCTGTGAATTTTTTTTTTTTTTTTTTTTTTTACTTGAAGTAGATTGTCTGAATAGGCATCCTTATTTGTATTTATCCAGAACCTCGCTCACTGTCATGTGCACTACAGATTGCAATTTGGAAACTTACTGTATTGAAATTCTGTCAGTTCATGGTTCTTGAAGACTGATGTCCTTTCCCAAACACTGGTTACTGCAGCAGCATTTTTAATGTGTAAGTGAAGAAAAAAGGCCACTAAGGCCAAAGATTTTTTAAGAACCATTGTGCAAATCATTATGTTAAACTATCTAAGCTTTGCTGTAATACTGTTTTCTCTTCAATATGTGATGGTACAGGAAAGATGTTAAATGAAGGGGGGTAGTATTGCAGGAGAGCATTTTAAATGGCAGAAGTAAAAAGTTATAATATTTATAATTTTGATGGGTTTAAGCTTATTTTTGTAGGGAAGATTTTTCCTCCCTAAAATTGTTTCTAGAATGGCAAAATTGTTTCCATTATTAAAAATTGAAGTTATTAGTTGATGTTTGTGTGTATGATAATATGCTAGATTTAAAAAGGTCACAGGAGTGGGCTGAGCTGCTTTTGCAGATACACAGGGACACATGCTGGAATGCAACAACTTTACTAAGTTTGGGTGGGTCATATTTATTCTCCCAGATGTCATTTTCTCTTTGCCTTATCCTCTGAGGAAAAATAACCTTAAGCTCACACCGCATATTCCTATTTTATTTAAAACAATTGTTTTAATTTTTGAAATATACACATTTAAAAGTATAAAAAGTATGCATAAGAGGGAGGCCGAGAGTGAAAAAATAAAAATAAAAAAGCATGCGAACAGTTTACAGGATTATTATATAAAATGGACAACCCATGGCCATTACCAAAATAGAACTTTGTCAGATCTTTCGAAATCTCCCTCCACCCCTGTTGTTGCCCTGAGGTCTCCTACCCCTGAAACACACCATTTCAACATAAAGTGAGTATTTGTATTTTTTTTGGTCACCGTGACTACGTTACACATATGGGATGGAGAGTGTCTGGGGAACCCGCAGGGATGATGGGGTTCCGCCCTGTGCGCACCTGCACTTCGTCTTTGTCCTGTGGTGTTCAGCTTCCATGCCTGCTGTTGGGAGTGTTTTTACTACTACACTGCCCCCTGGAGGGGCTGATGAAATAGGAGCAAGGCTGGCACCAGGTGGTAGAGGCCTTTCACGTACCATAGCTGCTCTCTAAATAAAAATGCTGTGATAGAAAATTATGGCTTTGTATAATTCTGCTTACTACTGAAACATTCAGAGGAATCAGGTTTGGGGGTTCTACTTGGGTTACTACCCATGGTGCGTGGGGATTTTTATATTTTTATCACCCCCCCCCCCCCCCCCCCCCCCCGCTTTTTGTTGGAGATAGAGTCTCACTCAATCGCCCAGGCTGGAGTGCAGTGGCATGATCTTGGCTCACTGTAACCTCCACATCCCAGGTTCAAGCAATTCTCCTGCCTCAGCCTCCCTAGTAGCTGGGATCACAGGTGCCTGCCACCACACCTGACTAACTGGGTTTTTTTGTATTTTTTAGTAGTGACGGGGTTTCTCCATGTTGGCTAGGCTGGTCTCAAACTCCTGACCTCAAGTGACCCACCCACCTTGGCTTCTCAAAGTGCTGGGATTACAGGTAGGAATTTTTTTTTTTTTTAAAGTCAATTTTTATTACTAAAAAACCTTTTTTTTTTTTTTTAAAAGATAGAGTTTCACTCTTGTCTCCCAGGCTGGAGTGCAGTGGCATGATCTGGGCTCACTACAACCTCCACCTCCTAGGTTCAAGCGGTTGTCCTGCCTCAGCCTCCCTGAGTAACTGGGATTACAGGCATGAGCCACCATGCCTGGCTCACATGAATATTTATTGAAGCAACAGTTATCATTTGGCGACAAGTTCAGAGACACTGTCAGATAACCCTAATTAGGTGTTTTGTTTTATTGAAAGAAGGGTGCCGGGCGCAGTGGCTCATGCCTGTAATCCCAGCACTTTGGGAGGCTGAGGTGGGCAGATCATGAGGTCAGGAATTTGAGACCAGCCTGACCAAACAGTGAAACCCTGTCTCTACTAAAAATACAAAAATTAGCCGGGCATGGTGGCGCGTGCCTGTAATCCCAGCCACTCAGGAGGCTGAGGCAGGAGAATTGCTTGAACCAGGGAGGCTGAGGTTGCAGTGAGCCGAGATCGCCCCATTGCACTCCAGCCTGGGTGACAAAGTGAAACTCTGTCTCAAAATACAAAAAAAAGATCCGACACCATCCTGGCTAACCCGGTGAAACCCCGTCTCTACTAAAAAAATACAAAAAAACTAGCCGGGCGAGATGGCGGGTGCCTGTAGTCCCAGCTACTCGGGAGACTGAGGCAGGAGAATGGCGTGAACCCGGGAGGCGGAGCTTGCAGTGAGCTGAGATCCGGCCACTGCACTCCAGCCTGGGCGACAAAGCGAGACTCCGTCTCAAAAAAAAAAAAAAAACAAAAACAAAAAAGAAAGAAGGGGGGCAGGCGTTGTGGCTCATGCCTGTAATCCCAGCACTCTGGGAGGCCAAGGCGGGCTGATCACTTGAGGCCAGGAGTTCAAGACAGCTTGGCCAATATGGCAAAACCCCTTCTGTGCTAAAAATATAAAAATCAGCCAGGCGTGGTGGCACACGACTGCAGTCTCAGCTACTCAAGAGGCTGAGGCAGGAAAATCGCTTGAACCCGGGAGGTGGGGGCTACAGTGAGCCGTGATTGTGCCACTGTACTCCAACCTGGTCAACAGAGCAAGACTCTATCCAAAAAAAAAAAGAGTGTGGTGGTGAAGGTCTACACTACAATAGCCAATGCTAACAAAGTGCTTACTATGTGCTAGGCATGCTTCTGAAATGCTTAGTATGTATTAACTCATTGACTCCCCCATGACGTTACCACACTATTTCTTCATATCCCTTTTTTTAAAAATGTGGAAACAGACATGTTGAGGTTTAGCAGTTTGCTCAAGGCCACTGTGTGAGTGAGTGGCAGAGCCAGCCACTGCCCCGTTCCTCTACCATCTTTTCCTGTAAGTGCTCTCTAGTTTCTCAGTTACATCGCCTATTGAGTAAAGGAGCAAAAGTCTGTTAAATTGCCGTAATGGACAGTTCACCCAGAAGCGTAACTGTTTTGGTGCCATTGGGGTTTGTTGATGTCAGTGTGTTCTCATCCATTTTGGTTCATTTATCATTTCATTTAGGTGATTATACTAAGTCACATAGAAAGAAATGCTGACCTGTGTTTTCTTTTTGTTTTTTTGGGATGGGGTCTCACCTTGTCCCCCAGGCTGTAGTGTAGTGGCGTGATTACGGCTCACTGCAGCCTTAACCTTCTGGGCTTGAGAGATCCTCCCATCTCAGCCTCTCAAGTAGCTGGGACTACAGGTGCCTGCCACCACATCCAGCTAATTTTTTTTTTTTTCATTTTTGTAAAGATGGAGTCAGGCTGTGTTACCCACGCTAGTCTCCAACTCCTGGGCTTAAGCGATCCTCCTGCTTTGGCCTCCTAAAGTGCTGGGATTACAGCCACCATGCCCAGCCCAGACCTGTGTTTTCATTTAGAGGTTCTGTTGCATGGGGTGAAATGACAAGGCAGGTAACCAAACTTAGTGGTCTCACTGCAGTTGGTAAGACAATTCTCCTGGAGCCACCAGAAGAACAGCTTCAGTACTACAGAGTGCTATAGGAGCCACGAAACTTGTGTAAAGGTTTGAGTCATGGAACCATCCCCCCAAAGAAGACTCATCCTCTGCAAAGAGACACTAGGAGGTAAGTATTCAAAGTTTAAAGCGTGTGCTTGTGTGGTGTGAATCACTGCTTGCTTAATTGAATGTACAAGAAAGAAGTTCTATATAAGGATAAAGGTCAGGGGGCAGGTGTGGTGAAGGCTGGAACAGGAGGGAGTGGGGACTAGTTGGGTTATATACCAACAACTCTGAAGCTAAATCATTTCTTCCATCTGCAAGCTTGGATCTGGGTTTGGGTTTTTGTTTTTTGTCTTTTGGGGTTTTTTTTTTTTTTTTTTTTTTTGCCTGTTGGTTTTGGTTTCATTTGGTTTTGTTTTTTGACAAATCTTTCCCTATTCTAGGAGATGAGAATAGCAGGGTACAGGATAGACCCTTTGATCTTAAATAGTAGTTTCCAAAGGATGATTGTGGTTCTCACGTGTTTGGCTGAGGCTGCATTTGGCAGCAAGTGAACTCTGAAAGCTCTCTTCTTCCTGTTTCTGAGAAATGTGAGCACCTTTCAGTATTATTTACATACAAACAACAAAACATCAGGGCTCTTTGTAAACTTCAAAAGAAACTGGGATTTGACTTTGTTTTGGGGAGGGAGTTATTTCAATCAGGAGAGTTCATTTTTTTTTCCTCTTTCTAAACGAGGAGTTCTGATTACAATGCGCCTGGGTCATTAAGGGCATCTATCTGGTTTGTGTTTGCTGGCATATGTACTGCTGGCTGTTGAGCCACGCTTTGTGGGCACGTGGGATTCATTAAGCTCTCTGTGGTTCCTGTCTCTGAAGTGGCTTTCTAGGGAGGCTCTGCTCTAGAGCGTTTTTCCATTTACAGGTGCAATAAAATTTGTTTAAATTTTGAAAGTTCTGAAGCAGCAAACTTTAGTGCCTTGCCAAAACTTGGAATTCTGAATTACTACTGTTGCAGGCAGGGAGGCAACAACTTAAATTCAAACCTTTTACTCAGGACTCTAAATGGTGTCTTCAGATTCTTTTAAAGATGGTCAACATTTCAAATATTTTTCTTGCATATGTGATCTTTGCAAGGAAAACATTCATAGTCAATTTTGTTTTGGTCAGATTGAGCATATCAAGGCCTTATCAATAAAAGATGCTTGACTGAGCAGGTAAGGGCAACCATAGAAATTGAGGAACACAAAGACCAGCTTTCAGAAAACTTCCAGTTCTTTTTTTTTTTTTTTTTTGAGACAGAGTCTCGCTCGTCGCCCAGGCTGGAATGCAGTGGCTCGGTCTTGGGTCACTGCAGCATCCGCCTCCCAAGGTCAAGCGATTCTCCTGACTCAGCCTCCTGAGTAGCTGGGATTACAGGCACCCACCACCACGCCCAGCTAGTTTTTGTATTTTTAGTAGAGACAGGATTTCACCATGTTTGGTCAGGCTGGTCTTGAACTGCTAACTTCAGGTGATCCACCCGCCTCGGCCTCCCAAAGTGCTGGGATTACAGAGGTGAGCCACTGTGCCCAGCCATCAGAAAACTTCCAGTCCTATCGCCTCTATCTAAATACAATTTGTATAGGAGTTTGTGTGTGCTGGGGAAGAAAGTGGGATTTAAGGAAGATAAGGGTATAGGGTGGTGTTGGGGAGGCCAGAAACAATGTCCCCTCTATCATGGAAAGTTATTTGTTATGAAGGTGGTAGTTAGGAAAAGGCAACGGTTAGGATCTGTTGGAAAAGACTTCAAGACAAAATGAGGTTATCACAGTATGTCTTCACAGACTGCCTTTGGAACTATGGAAGGTGCTGACTTTTGTTTTTTTGAGATAGGTCTTGCTGTGTCACACAGTGGCATGATCATAGCTCACTGAAGCCTCAAGTTTCTAGGCTCAAGCGATCATCCCACCTCAGCCTCCCAAGTAGCTGGGACTAGAGGGGCATCAATGCCATCATGCCCAGCAAATTTTTAAATTTTTTGTAGAGATGAGGTCTGGCTATGTTGCCCAGGCTGGTCTCGAACTCCTGGCCTCATGATCTTTCTGTCTTGACCTCTCAAGACACTAGGATTATAGGTGTAAGCCACTGCCCAGGCTGATTTTTTAAAGGCAGATTTTTCTGTTCCCCGACTCTGAAGCTACTTAATCTGAATCTCTAGTACTGGCCCCTGAGAATCTGCCATTTTAATAAGTGCTCCATATTTTTTCAAATGCCAACTGCAAAACCTAGAGCTCTCCAGAGGGTTTGTGAGGCTGAAGGGATACATCATTGTGCATAGAGTATTTCCCTCATACCCCTTGTTTTGAAATTTTAAATAAATTGCTTCCAAATTGAGAGTAAAGACTAGCCTGCAAAGAGGCTTTCTGATCTGCCTCACTTAGCCTGGAAAGGACAATTCTATATATCCTGTTCCCCTGGACCATGGCTAATTGGATCTTAGGCCTCTGCTGAAAGGCCATTGATCAACTAGATTTTCTCAAAACTTAAATAATGTATTTAGAGACAGAGTCTCGCTCTGTTCCCATGCTGGTGTGCAGTGGTGTGATCTTGGCTCACTGCAGCCTCCACCTCCACCTCCCGGGTTCAAGTGATTCTCATGCCTTAGCCTCCCAATTAGCTGAGATTACAGGTGCCCATCACCATGCCTGGCGGATTTTTTTTTTTTTTTTTTTTTTTTAGTAGGGATGGTGTTTTGCCACGTTGGTCAGGCTGGTCTCGAACTCCTGGCCTCAAGTGATCTGTCTACCTCAGCCTCCCAAAGTGCTGGGATTACAGGTGCAAGCCACTGCACCTGGCCTCAAAATTTTACATAAACAAGAATTCTAGTTAGTAAGGAATATTTATAGACCAGGAGCTGAGCCCACCATTGGGCCTTGTATCATGGGCAGAGAGAGATGGCAGGGAAAGCAGAATGAAGCAGAGAAGCAGAGAGGAGAGGCTGTGCGGCCTCTGGGAGGTGGAGGGAGTACATTTAGAACCTACCTGATGTGTTCCAGCTGTTGGGTGCTTCATGGTAACACTCTTTCCTTCGTAAAGGATTACTTTTGTTTACATAAGCTCTGTACTCATGTGCCCATTTTTACTATAGGATCAAGCATGGAAATGGTAGAGGAAAATTTATAGCACTAAATATCTATATTAGAAAAGATGAAAGATCTTAAACCAATGACATCAGCTTCCACCTTAAGAAATGAAAAGAAAAGCAAGTTACACACAAAGATGCAGAAGAAAGGAAATACTAAAGATGTAATGAATAATAAAGGGTAATGAAATTAAAAACAAAATTAATGAAACTAAAGTTGATTCTTTGAGATCAACAAAATTGGTAAACCACTAGGCAGACTGATCAGGAAAGAGGCAAATTACCAATGTCAGGAACAAGAGAGTTATCATTACTACAGATATACTTGATGTGTTCAGATGTTAGGTCTTTGCATTGAAATAAATTTCCTTATGGCTAGGCATGGTGGCTCATGCATGTAATCCCAGCACTTTGGGAGGCTGAGGCAAGCAGATCATCTGAGGTCAGGAGTTTGAGACCAGGCTGGCCAACATGGCGAAACCCCCGTCTCTATTAAAAATACGAAAAATCAGCCCGATGTGGTGGCGCATGTCTGTAATCCCAGCTACTTGGGAGACTGAGACTGGAGAATCTCTTGAACCTGGGAGGCAGAGGTTGCAGTGAGCCGAGGTTGTGTCACTGCACTCCAGCCTGGGTGACAGAGACAGAGTGGGACTCCCTCTTGAAAAAAAAAATTACTCTTATTACTCTTATTCTGTTCTCGCTCTCTCTCATATATATGTGTGTATATATATATATACCTCTATTATCTATTGGCTAGCTTTGAAGAAGCTTGCCAAAAGACAAGTGCTGATATTGCTGCTGCTACCAACTTCATGGGTCTTTCAGGAATTTACCGTTTACAAGTGTCTGCAGTATGAAGCTTTAATGCATGTGATCTATACCTAACATTTAAGCTTCCACATTATTGGAAACACAGTTGGGTCTACATGTGGTCTCCTCTTTCCCTCCCTCCTTTCCATCTTATTTAATGTCCTTGTATCCTGTGATATCTGTATTCTGTTTTGTTTTGTTTTGTTTTGTTTGTTTGTTTTGAGATGGGTTCTTGCTCTGTCACCCAGGCTGGAGTGCAGTGACACAATCTCAGCTCACTGCAAGCTCCGCCTCCCAGGTTCACGCCATTCTTCTGCCTCAGCCTCCCGAGTAGCTGGGACTACAGGTACCCACCACCACACCCGGCTAATTTTTTTTGTATTTTTTTAGTAGAGACGGGGTTTTACCATGTTAGCCAGAATGGTCTTGATCTCCTGACCTCGTGATCTGCCCGCCTCGGCCTCCCAAAGTGCTGGGATTACAGGTGTGAGCCACTTCGCCCAGCCAATTTATTTTTTAATTGAGATGGAGTTTCACTCTTGTTGCCCAGGTGGAGTGCAATGGCACGATCTCGGCTCACGGCAACCTCCGCATCCTGGGTTCAAGCGATTCTCCTGCTTCAGCCTGCCGAATCGCTGGGATTACAGGCATACGTCACCACACCCGGCTGATTTTGTATTTTTGGTAGAGACGGGGGTTTCTCCATGTTGGTCAGGCTGATCTCGAACTCCTGACCTCAGGTGATCTGCCCGCCTCAGCCTCCCAAAGTACTGGGATTACAGGTATGGGCCACTGCGCCTGGCCTGTTTTTTTTTTCAAGCCTGTGCTGCCTGGTCCCATGACCCACCCCCAAGAACTGGGTAGATTATGATGAGTGAGAACATCTGAACTCTGTTTATGAAAATCAGTCCGTGTGTAGTGTAAATTGTTAAGTGTCATAGAGATAAAATTCAGTGTACTGTGAGTGTATAATTTAGGAGGACAGAGAAGGCATCCTTGAGAAAGTGATTTAGAGCTGAGATCTGAAGGAGGAAGAGGAGTTACCTAGAAGAATTAATAACTTACATGAACATGTTCTGCATGGTGGGGACTGGTATTTGAGGTCTTTCTTTTTGACAGTGTGTTTTATCAGGATTACTCTTGCTGGTTTTTCGCCCCCCATGGCAAAAACCTCAATTACTTTTATACCAACCTGTAATATTATAAGCAAAGAACTTTAGGCCTAAATAATTCTCCTCACATTAAGAGTTCATCTTTGGCAAGGGTGGAGTTAAAATTAACAGTCGTAGGCTGGGTGCACTGGCTTCCACCTGTAAACCCAGCATTTTGGGAGGCTGAGGCAGGAGAATCACCTGAGGTCAGGAGTTCTAGACCAGCCTGGCCAACATGGCGAAACTGCTTCTCTACTAAAAATGCAAAAATTAGGCAGGCACAGTGGCACCCAGCTCTCAGCCACTTGGGAGACTGAGGCAGGAGAATTGCTTGAATCAGGGAGGTGGAGGTTGCAGTGAGCCGAGATCGCATCACTGCATTCCAGCCTGCAAGCGAGCAAGACTCTGTCCCCCCAGAAAAAAAAAAAAAAGTTTGCAATGGCAATTGCTCTGGATCAAACCTATTTTTTCCACTTGTAAAATGGAGAGGACATCACTTGTTTGCTTACCTCACAAGGCTGCCGTGAGGACCAAATAAGATCGGGAATGTGCAAGTATCTTGTGCATTGTAATTCCTGGTATAGCGTGAGATGGTATTATTTCCCAACTATTTGTTCCTACAATAATGTGGCTGCTTCACTACTGGGCCAATGATAGATGCTTATCTACCATTCTAGAGGCATCCTAGGTGCCAGTTTCCAAGATGGACATTTTTCCAAGCAGAAAGGGTTTTGTTTTGTTTTCTTTTCTTTTAAAAATTCATGGTCGGAGGCCGGGCACGGTGGCTCAAGCCTGTAATCCCAGCACTTTGGGAGGCCGAGACGGGCAGATCACGAGGTCAGGAGCTCGAGACCATCCTGGCTAACACGGTGAAACCCCGGCTCTACTAAAAAATACAAAAAACTAGCCGGGCGCGGTGGCGGGCACCTGTAGTCCCAGCTACTCAGGAGGCTGAGGCAGGAGAATGGTGTGAACCCAGGAGGCGGAGCTTGCAGTGAGCCGAGATTGCACTACTGCACTCCTGATTTGGACAACAGGTGCCAGCCTGGGCGACAGAGTGAGACTCTATCTCAAAAAAAAAAAAAAAAATCCACGGCCGGGCATGGTGGCTCATGCCTGTAATCCCAGCACTTTGGGAGGCCGAGGTGGGTGGATCGCCTGAGGTCAGGAGTTCAAGATCAGCCTGGCCAACATAGTGAAACCCCGTCTCTACTGAAAAAACACAGAAAATTAGCTGGGCATGGTGGCGAGCACCTGTAATCCCAGCTACTCAGGAAACGGAGGCAGGAGAATCGCTTGAACTTGGGAGTTGGAGGTTGCAGTGAGCCGAGATTGTGCCATTGGACTCCAGCCTGGGCAACAAGAGCAAAACTCTGTCTCAAAAAAAATAATAAATTAAAACATAAAATAAAAAATTCATGCTATGGGAAGGAAATGGAGTTAAAAGCAAAACATTCAAGATTCTTCGGGTGATTGGTAGGCCAGACCATTTAGTACCTTGCCTTGTGCTCCCTGTAAATACAGTCACAAAGTATTCTTTCTTCCTTGACAAGATAGAGTGGGCTCTATCTTGCTCAGAGCGGCTGGGACTGGGGATGCCCAGGTTTTCATATCAATGTAAGGGACAGAGTGATGTTGCATGATCCAAACCAGACGGCTGTGGTGCAGTGGGGAGCCTTGACCTTTGTTTCTAGGCCATGATTTTATGCATGTAAATTCTCCCCTAGACAGTAGTCTCCTTGGAGACTGGGCCATATCTTCAGCTCACTTTGCATCTCTCCTAGCCGCAGGGCACAGCATTTGGGAGACTAAACATTTCATAGACATATCTGGAAACAGTCAGTTGGGCAGCTTTGAGACAAGAAGGTGCCCCTCTACAGAGAGACCCGGAGCTGCAGCTTCCTGCTGCTCCTCATCCAGCCAGTGTTCACCTTCGGCTGAACTCTTAAACAAGACCTTTGATGGCATTACAGGAAGAAGAGAGGGGCCAGGATGATTGCAGGCCAGAGTGTTGTTATCCCCGGCTGTGCAGAGGACCAGACATGGCATCATGGGCTTCATCCTCTGTGGGAGCATTGCTGGGCATTGAGCTTTAGGCTGAAGCCTGCCCTGATAGATGACAAAATGAGTACTTACTTGCTCCAGACTGCTGGAAAGAACCCAAGTTGTCGTGTTGATCTCAGGCCTAATTAGTGTGCGGCTCACCTAATCTGTGAGACGCTGGATAAAAGGGACTGGGAGGAAAAGTACACAAAGCAGCCCCTTTCTTAGGGACGTAAGTGGGAACAGAATCCATTGTGCATCTGAGCTACTTTCCCAGCATCGGGAGGAGAAAGGGAGAAGTGACTGATGATCTTGATTTGGACAACAGGTGCCTCGGAAACCCAGCTAGAATCTTGGCGTACTGCAGCTGCTGAGGGGCTGCTCTCCCAAGCTGTGACTCTCCCTCGCACCAGCTTTTCAGAGTTGTGAAGACCCGCTAGAGAGAAAACTTGGGACTTGTGACTGGAGCTTGCCAGCCAAGAATCCATTAAAATATTTTCCAACATGTGCTGAGAACATTTTAGCAACCATTCCAACGAAGAAGCTTCCACTTGGTTTTAGTAACAATAGCTGGGAACCAGTGCTTATTTCTATTATTTTAGTATGTCATGTACATATTTTCCCCCACTTTGGAGACAATCTGAGCCTCTACCACTAGACAGCTCTGCCCTGCCCTGTAGTAAAAAGGGCTCCCTGCTAGATGCACCAGAAGCCGATACCATGACACTGGGTTTTTTGTTGTTTTTGAGAAAAACTTTATATTATATATAAGTTGACTCACAAGGAGATAGGCGTGTCAAGCTCAAATATTTCTCCCTGTGCTGTCTTTAAGGCAGGCAGAAATTTTATTAGAAAAGATTAGATAGGCATGCTGGCACATGCCTATAGCATGTCTGTAGTCCCAGCTGCTTGGGAGGCTGAGACAGGAGGATCGTTTGAGCACAGGTGCCATTACACTCCAGCCTAGGTGACAGACTGAGACCCTGTCTCCAAAAAAAAAAAAAAAAGATTTAGGCCAGGCACCATGGCTCATCCCTGTAATCCCAGCACTTTGGGAGACAGGTGGGAGGATCACTTAAGGCCAGGAGTTCAAGAACAGCATGGGAAACATAGTGAGACCCCACTCCATCTCTACTAAAAATTAAAAAAAAATAGCTGGCTATGGTGCCACGTGCCTGTAGTCCCAGCTACTTGGGAGGCTAAGGCAGGAGGATTGCTTGAGGCTGGGTGGTTGAGGCTGCAGTGAGCCATGATCACAACACTGTACTCCAGTTTAGGCAACATAGCAAGCCCGTGTCTCAAACCACCCCTGCAAAACCCCCAAAACATACAGCCCCATCTCTACAAAAAAACAAAAAGGAGTTTGGGGGTGGATTAGCAGGTGCTTGGTGGCAGGAAAATTGAGGTCTGGAAAGTCCTTGCGTGCATGTAGTTATTTCTTTATGCAAGCTCATGGGTGAAAGGTGCAAATTTGGGGAGTTCATATGAAACATGCAGTGGAAATTCAGGCTGTGATGTCAGACTCATTCTATGCAAAATCTAGTTAGCTAGTTTTCTTTTAAAATATGCTATCCCATAAATTAAAGAATTTTACTGTGTTTAATCCTTTGGGGGCACAGTTTTAATTTTAGCTTTTTATTTTTATTTATTTATTTTTTTGAGATGGACTTTCACTCTTGTTGCCCAGGCTGGAGTACAGTGGTGCAATCGGGTTCAAGCAATTCTCCTGCTTCAGCCTCCTGAGTAGGGATTATAGGCACCCGCCACCATGCCCGGCTAATTTTTGTATTTTTAGTAGGGGGGGTGGTTTCACCATGTTGCCCAGGCTGGTCTTGAACTCTTGACCTCAGGTGATCCACCTGCTGCACCACTTGGACCTCACCAAAGATCTACTTTGTTGTCATTGATATGGCAGTAGTTTTCTCCCAGAGTTATCCAAGAGAGAGCAAGGCAGAAGTGGCCATGTCTTTTGGGACCTAGTTGTGGAAGTCACACAGCATCACAGGTGCCCTGTTCTATTGGTCACATGGACCAACCGTGATGCATTGTGGGAGGAAACTGCACAAGGATAATTAGGCGCCATCTTGGAGGCTGGCTACCACAGCCATGCTGGAAACAGTTAAATGAGGCATACAGAGAGGAGCCCTCTTCTTAATTGTTTTCTGCCAGCCAGGCTGTAGCACAGGACAAGAAGACACTTGAATGGCCGTGGTACATTCTCATCTTAGCCTGAAACCAGTTTCCCTGTAAGTACAGGTATGAGAGATGAGTTCTCTTTTCAGTCTACATAATAATATCCTGGAGGAATAGAATAATTCCCTTTTTTTTTTTTTTTTGAGATGGAGTCTCACTCTGTAGCCCAGGCTGGAGTGCAGTGGCGCAATCTCGGCTCACTGCAAGCTCCGCCTCCCGGGTTCAGGCCATTCTCCTGCCTCAGCCTCCCGAGTAACTGGGACTACAGGCGCCCGCCACCACGCCCGGCTAATTTTTTTTTTTTGTATTTTTAGTAGAGACGGGGTTTCACCGTGTTAGCCAGGATGGTCTCGATCTCCTGACCTCGTGATCCACCCGCCTTGGCCTCCCAAAGTGCAGGGATTACAGGCGTGAGCCACCACGCCTGGCCAGAATAATTCCCTTTCATAACTAAGCTCACCACCAGTCAGAGTAGGCACTCGCACATGTAATGAGGTGGAGACACAGCCTCACAGATCATGGTGACAACAGAGTTAATGGAAAGATGGCTTTGAAACCACATCTTTGAAATTCTGACTCTTCTTTGACAATTAGCTTTGTGAGTTTGGATAAATTAAGCTGAGGGAAATAAATCTATCTTATGGAGCTGTTTTTATCCCCCCAAAACGATAATTACAAGCATCCTTGTATCTCTCTATCCTTTGAGAACCTATCGTCATCAGTTAAGAGGTGCAGGTTACGATGACATATACAGGTATCAGTCTCACCAGCAGGTGATCATGAAATCTTCCTCTCGAAGACTAAGATTTAGAACTGTCAAGGACGGGCGCAGTGGCTCACGCCTGTAATCCCAGCACATTGGGAGGCCAAGGCAGGTGGATCACGAGGTCAGGAGTTGGAGACCAGTCTGGCCAACGTGGTGAAGCCCCATCTCTATTAAAAATACAAAAATCAGCCTGGCGTGGTGGCGGGCGCCTGTAATCTCAGCTACTCGGGAGGCTGAGGCAGGAGAATTGCTTGAACCTGGGAGGCGGAGGTTGCAGTGAGCCGAGATTGCGCCGCTGCACTCCAGTCTGCGCGACAGAGCAAGACTCCATCTCAAAAAAAAAAAAAAAAAAGATTTAGAAATGTCATCTACTCTACCGTACTCCAGGAGCTAGCTCCCGTGTCCCATATCTAAATCTTGTCTTATTCAGTGATTCTAGGCCATCAGTAGAGATCTCAGCACGATGCTTTCAGCTTGTATCCTTTGGGCTCTCTGGTTGTCAGCTCTCGCCTCAACAGACTTTCGTGTACACATATGACCAGCCCTTTATATCCACTGGTGGTGGCTGGGTGCAGTGGTTCATGCCCATTATCCCAGCACTTTCGGAGGCCAAGGCAGGTGGATCTCTTGAGCCCAGGAGTTCGAGACTAGCCTGGGCAACATGGCAAAACCCCGTCTCTGTAAGAAATACAAAAATTAGCTGGGCACGGTGGTGTGTAACTATAGTCTCAGGTACTTTGGGAGGCTGAGATGGGAGGATCAGTTGAGCTTGGGAGACAGAGGTTGTGGTAAGCCAAGATAGGGCCACTGCATCCAACCTGGGCGACAGAGCGAGACCCTGTCTCAAAAAATAAAAATAGATTAAATCCACTGGTGGCAGAGAAAGATGAAACAAACACCACTTCTGTAGGGAATTTGGTTCCCTACAGGGCAGGGTCGTTTCAGTGGGAATAGCTGGGATAAGTTAAAAAAAATGGATCTAATGGAGTCTGTATCTTCACTCTGAGTCTATGCAAGTGAAGATTCTCTTCCTCCTTATTGATGGCTCGACTGTGATGTAATCAAATTTCCAATGTTTAGGATGGTAATTTAGTGACTTTATGGGTGCTGTGTACCATCTTGCGTTTCTATTAGTATTTGGTCAGTGATCACAGGGACTCTCCTTTCTCTTCCGCCTTTCTCTAGTATTTAGACAAAGACCAGACGAGGTAGCTCTCAGAACTAAATCTGACCCGATGCTTAACCTTGTTATCCTTTCCCTTTAAGTCATCAGTTTAAGGTCTTGATGTCTTGTCTTGAAATCTGAAAGGCCAGTACCCACTTTTCTTTCCCATGTTTCTTGGCCTTAGGTCCCAGGTTAAAAAAAAAAAAAAATCTCACTTAAGCATTTAGGTCTACTATTGCTATTTTTGGCCTGATCTAGCATTCTAGCCCTTCTGGAGGGCTAGAAACATCCAGCCAGGTGATCCCCTGCTACTGAACAGCTGACAGCTCTTGGGAGAGGCAATCCACTATGAACCCCAAGCATCCTTGCACCTCCTTGCTGGATATGCCAAGAACGCAAGGTCCTGGCCGTTGTTTTGAGAGAGTTCCACTCTTGTCACCCAGGCTGGAGTGCAGTGGTGCGATCTTGGCTCACTGTAACCTCCGCCTCCCAGGTTCAAGCAAGTCTCCTGCCTCAGCCTCCCAAGTAGCTGGGATTACAGGCATGCATCACTGCACCCAGCTAATTTTTGTATTTTTAGTAGAGACAAGGTTTCACCATGTTGGCCAGGCTGACCACTTTTTGGACATTCCTCAGCGTTGTCTGTAGTGAGCAGTTTGAGGGATAAGTTGATGTCTTTTTCTGGAACAAAGAGCAGCCTGAGTGCTTGCTATAAAACAACAGGCTCAGCTGGGTGCGGTGGCGCACACCTGTAATCCCAGCACTTTGGGAGGCTGAGGTGGGTGGATCACCTGAGGTCAGGAGTTTGAGACCAGCCTGGCCAACATGGCAAAACCCTGTCTTTACTAAAAATACAAAAATTAGCCAGGCATGGTGGTGTGTGCCTGTAATCCCAGCTACTCGGGAGGCCGAGGCATGAGAATTGCTTGAACCCAGGAGGCAGAGGGTGCAGTGAGCCACGATTGCACAACTGTACTCCAGCCCGGACAAAGGCTCCCCAAGCCTAATGTTCTTTTCCTGTAACAAAACCCACTGCATGTGCAGGCATCCCTCTGTGCCCTTTGCATCGTACCTGTAGGACTTGGGTGTAAGTGTGAACTGACAGGCTCTTACTGCTTGCTGTGCTGTACTAAAGTCCTTTGTCTTTATCCCAGGAGTCTCATGAAATAACAGACCTACTTAATTAGCTTGCAAGAAGAGTACAAATCCCAGACCCTAATAAATGACCTTAAAATTGTGATATACCCAAATCACCTATTTTTCATTTTTACAATTTAAATGTTTTTTATAACAACAGAGTCTTGCTGTGTTGCCCAGGCAGGTCTTCCAACTCCAGAGAGCTCAAGTGATCCTCCTGCCTCGGCCTCTCAAAGTGCTGAGATTAAAGGCGTGAACCATTGCCCCGGCCCAAATCACCTGTTTTTCTGATAGTAATCTGGCAATTTTATGAGTGCCTAACATTGTTTTCTATGTGGTCTTCAGAATTGCTAAGATATGAGGCAACCTATAAGCTCTGGGGTTGGCAAATTATGACCTACTTGTTTTTGAAAATAAAATTGTATTGGAACACAGTCGCACACTTATCTATTGTCTATGGCTACTTTTGTGTTACAACAGCAAAGGTAAATAGCTCTGATAGTGACCACATAGCCTGGCAGCCTAAAATACTGGCCGTCTATCCCTTTAAGAAGTTTGCTGACCCCGTAAGAAGTCATTCCTCATCTAGAGCAATGGATCACATGGCAAACCACCTTTGAAGGCGAGCTGAGTCTGTTTCAAAGCCGGCCAAGATAAGACTTTTTCTCCAAAGCTGTAAATACACAAAGATTTATCAGGAAATATTTTCTACATGGTACTTCATTCAGGGGTTATCAATCAGTAGGAGCCATGTATGTAAGAGCTATACAGATAGAGACTATACGATCTGACTAGAAAGCCCATTTCCAGTACTAGGTGAGTGATTAAAACAAACTGCATCAGAAGAAAGCATCTTGTCAAAATTACTATTTGTGAACTAAAACAAAGGACACATTCCCACTAGAACAGAAATAAATTTTAATTCATTGAAAAGTGCAGCAGTGAACAGGGTCCTTTTAAAGGGCACTTTCTAAGTAAGTCAAATGACTGAAATGACACAGAGCAAGGGCAGAATAGGAACAGAGGATGCAAACACAGGAAGTTACAAAATTCAGTGGGAACTAAGTGGTGATAAAACTCAAGAACCTAACTCTACCCATCTAATTCCATTGGTGGATCAGCTGAAATAACTTTTGCTTTAATATGAATCCTGGGACAACTTTCCTTTAAAAAAGCACTAAACCTTAGTTTAGACACTTAATAAGTTTAAGAACACTTCTCACAGAATAAGGTAAAACTTCCATGGCTTTCATGACTATTTTGTACAAGAGCCCTAGTGTTGTCAATTACAATGTGTTTGCGGGCCGGGCACAGTGGCTCAGACCTGTAGTCCCAGCACTTTGGGAGGTCGAGGCGGGTGAATCGCCTGAGGTCAGGAGTTCAATCAGCCTGGCCAACATGGTGAAACCCAGTATCTACTAAAGTTACAAAAATCAGCCAGGCATGGTGGCGGGCACCTATAATCTCAGCTACTTGGGACGCTGAGGCAGGAGAATTGCTGGAACCCAGGAGGTGGAAATTGCAGTGAGGCGAGATCATGCCATTGCACTCCAGCCTGAGTGACAACAGCGAGACTTCATCTCAAAAAAAAAAAAAAAAAAAAAGAGTGTTTGCAACAGCACCGTTTGTCAAATCCAAAGATGCTCAAAAGATGTTCCCTACTTTGTGTGAGAGGGACAGCTTTGTAACAGGAAATCGTATAAGGCAAACTCTCTATTCATTCCTAAGGCCTCTGTTCATTCCTAATGTTTATATGGTTCTCTATTCTGAAGGGCACCAATATGGACTTCACCTTCTTAACATGGAAAATCAAAATCTAAATGAATACAATTAAAAGGAGAAGGCAAGCTTCTTGCAGTGGGTCCCTAAAACATTATGAAAACATCAGTGCATTGTGTAGTCTGTTACGCTATCAACTGAGGTCTCTTTATGGAAGATTTTAGCACAGATTCAGAATGGAGCCAGTCCAAGAAAAAAAGTAGAATTGAAAGCTATTTGAAGGTTAGACAGGAAATATACCAAAAAGAGAAGAGCGTAGAGACAGGGCTGCACCACACCCCACCAGGCAAGCACACCCACTGAACTGAGAGTGAGTGGTGTGGCAGAGGTGCTGTCAGCAGCTGACTATGTCACTCTTACGAGTTCTGCTCTTAGAAACCAGCATAAAACTGAATAATCTGCAAATAACCAGCAAAAAACTGAATGACATCACAGTCCAAGACCTGGTAAGAGTTGGTTTCTTTTTATTTGGAAATAACTATAGTCAACTTTCATTAATGTGGAAGTTGACTGATAATGTTAAGAATCAAAGTGAAAAAGAAAGCCGATACCCATATTCAACAATGTAGTTTGCTTTTAGTTACAACATTTTTTGCATTTCCTCTTCTAAAACATTCACAGCAGAGGTGTCCATTTCACTTGCCTATTTCACCTTTAGATACCACCTCAGTTGCTGGGATCATGTGAGGTAAAGGAATAAATCCAATGGCTATTAGCCCAATATGACTATCTGCAATTCTGATAGAAAAGCTACTTTCAGCCATGTCTTACAAAGTGCTTAAAGCTGGATAGAAGACTTTAAATATAGCTAAAATCGCTTATTGCCTGAGTTGAACAAGTTATAAACCACAGCTCTTCCTCCTCCCCTGCTGTCTCACCACCAATTAGTCTTCTTGTGAAGAAAACATTAGAAATGGAACTGGTTTTTGAGTCAAGAAACATAAAAATTTAGGTGTTCTAGACCAAGCATGGTGGCTCATGCCTGTAATCTCAGCACTCTGGGAGGCCAAGGTGGGTGGATCACAAGGTCAGGAGTTCAAGACCAGCCTGGCCAACATGGTGAAACTCCATCTCTACTAAAAATACAAAAAATTAGCCAGGCATAGTGGTGCGTGCCTATAATCCCAGCTACTCAGGAGGCTGAGGCAGAATCGCTTGAACCCAGGAGGCAAAGGTTGCAGTGAGCCGAGATCATGCCATTGCACTCCAGCCTGGGTGACATAGCAAGACTCTGTCACCCTCCGCCAAAAATAAAAAAAATTTACATATTCTCAACAGTGAAGAAACCTGAATAGATTTGATTCTGACAGGGGGAATACTGATAATTAACAATACTCCAAAACTCAGGAAGAACCCATCTAAAAGGGGAGAAGGTAGAGTAAAGTAGTTGATACTTTGCACCAACTGTAAGAAAATTTTCCATCTTGAAACAAATGAAGAGAAAGGCAGAAAAATGCAGATTAGAGCCAACGACTTCATGCATGGAACTGAAATTCAAGCTCCCTGCTGGACAGGCACTTCCTTCCTTTATCCCCGGTACAGTCCTTCCACCTGTCTGTTCAAGAGCCCTGTCTTCAGAACACCCTGTAAGAGACAACCCTCACCAACTCTTGGCAGTTCTTCTCTGCTGATGTTTCTAAGCCACTTTATTTTCAGATCTCAGAGGGGCGTCTCAAGAGAAGGGACCTTGCTCAATCCTTCCAGGGTTAACCGGCACTCCCTGTGGTTGGCAGCCACTGGAAAGTAGATGGCTATCACCTTCAAGAGCTATCTGGAATTGGCCTTTATCACAAGCTTACTGCTCTATTTCAGTGCAGCACCAGCCTAGAATTCCCAAGAACATGAACAGAGCTTGGGTGACATGTTTTGAATTTGCAACCTTACCACACTGTGATGAACATCATAAAAAAATGTATCTCTGCTTCTCTATCACAATGGTACTTGTTCTTACTCGGATGATTCAGCTCTGATGGTTACTCTTCAAGCCATGTGATGTTAGTATTTTTGATAGTGAAGTGCTCAATCTGAAATGCTACACAGGTCCTTTGATTTTAGGTCAAGCTTATATATCAAAAGGTGTATCTGTGTGTGTGTGTGTGTGTGTGTGTGTGTCCCCTAAAGTACTGCCATTTATCTGAATGGATTTACAAATTCAGACTTTAACCACATGAGAAATAATCAAGAACTGTGGCCCCAGGACAAAAAGAATATGGTGAGAACAAAGACCTCAGGAGTGTCCTTATCAGCTGAAGGAAGAGACCAGAGACAGCCACTCCTGACACATGGGCAGAGTTCACAGTTTAACACATTGCACGAGGAAGTCAGCCGATTGGGCTGCTTTTTCAAACAGGACTTAAAGCCAGTCCAGAAACTCTTCCAGGTGTGGTCTTGAAGACTAGCTACAGACACCTACTATAATCACTTCATCAGAAAGAGGCGTGCAGGGATCCATCTGCAGAGGCTGTGTGAGGTTGCTACAGAAGATGTTTGGAAAATCTTCGAGTCCTGACACTGCCGTGATTGCTGAACATGAGGCGGGGGTCAAACCTGTATCTGGGGAGGAAAAACCAAATGTAACATTAGCTCTCGCTAGTTTCTCACCCAGAATATTATTCAGTGGAAAGGATAGCACGAATTGGTGTAAAAGAAACAGATCACCAGAAGGGACTCTAGTGAGAAAGTCTATGGTACAAAACATGAGCCCTCGACAGTTCCGAACATTTACATCACCAGTCAGCACACACAAAGTCACACAGTGCAAGTCAAAAGGAGAAAAACAAGTAGGTTAATCCTGAAAGGTGCCAGAAGGCAGCAAGATTTGAGATTTTTTTCTTTTGAGGGAGTAGGAGTGGATCAATTGTTGCATTATTATAGTGCTTGTGTTCAAGTCACCCTTATTTTATTTAATAATGGTTCCAATCCACAAGAGTAGTGGTGCTGCCAATTCAGAAACGCCAAAGAGAAGCCATAAAGTGATCCCCTTAAGTGAAAAAGTGAATGCTCTTGACTTAATAAGGAAAGAAAAAATCGTACAGTGAGACTGCTAAGACCTACAGCAGACTCACCATAAGCATGAGTCATTTTTGGTGGGAGGGCTGTCAGGGGGACAGAGTCACAGTCTGTCGCCCAGGCTGGAGTGCAGTGGCACAGTCTTAGCTCACTGCAACCTCCACCTCTCAGGCTCAAGTGATTCTCCCGCCTTAGCCTCCTGAGTAGCTAGGAACATAGGCATGGCCACACCTGGTTAATTTTTGTGTTGTTTTTTTTCTGTAGAGACAGTTTCACCATGTTGCCCAGCCTGGTCTAGAACTCCTGGGCTCATGTGATCTGCATGCCTTGGTCTCCCAAAGTGCTGGGATTACAAACGTGCCCACTGCGCCCAGCCAAGAATGAATCTTCTATCTGTGAAATCATGAAGAAGGAAAAAAGAATTCTAGTTTTGCTGCCACACCTTAAACTGCAAAAGTTAGGGCCACGGTGCATGACAAAAGCTTAGTTAAGATGGAAAAGGCATAAAATTTGATGGTAGAAGACACAAATGGAAACATCTTCAGACTGACGGCAACTGGGCCTGGCACTATCCTTGTGGCTTCATGCAGCCACTGTGGGTTCTGGAGTAGATCCTCTGTGGATAAGGGGGAGACTACTGCATTTTAGAACAGCAATTGACCAATATTTTTTGTAAAGGGCCAGATAATACATATTTTAGGGTATGGGAGCCATACAGTCTCTGTCCCAAACATTCTCCTTTGCTGCTGAAGCACACAAGCAGCCAAAACCAGGTAAAAGAATGTGTGAGGCTGTGTTCCAGCAGGTGGGGCTAGATTGGGCTCACAACATCTGATGACCCCATCTTGGAGGAAAAGAAGAGCCCCATGTTTGGTGGGGAGCAGGGCTGTACCTCTGGCTAAAGCACCAACTGGCAGTGGAGAACAAAAATTTCAAAAGCTTATTTTCCCAGCACAACAGGCTGGTGCACTAAGAACACAGTATTCCCTCCAAAGCAGAAGAATCATCATCTCACAGCAAAAAGGGCTCCCTTTGCCTTCCAGAACAGCATGACTACTAGAAAAAACTTGGCCAAGTAAATGAAGAGAAAGGAAACTTACCTGGGGTCAAAAACCCCTGGAGTGCGACAGGTCGGCCCAGAACAGGACTGTAACATCATTAACCGATAGTTCATCTTTCCTAAAAGCTCTGGGTCTATGCTTTTAGCAATGTTAGTGATTTGGTCTGGGTCTGCAGTCAGATTATAGACTTCTACAAACACCTAGAGGACACGAAAGGATGGAGGAAAGAAAAGAGCAAGGGTTAGCTGTGAAGAAATACTCTTAATGTGATTTATTTCTAAATGGGAAGGGAGGAGGTAGATAAAAAAAATCAAGGCCCTGGAGACTCTCAATCTGGTCTCAAGATCCTCAAAGAGCTCACTGCTTCCTTGAGATGAGGGAGCATCTGTTCTGGGGGTTCAGTTGCTTCGGGTCTCCAGCCACACAGCCTGTGCCTTCAGGCAGAGGCAAGAAGGGGTATGGGGAAGAAATGCATTATCTTCTGTAATTAAAACAGAACAGAAGGCAGGAGTTTCCAATGGTAAGGTCTCAGAAACAAGACTTGGCAATAAAGTTACTAAAGCAAGAGCGAACATTTAAAGGTGATTTTTGCCCTAGAATTGTAAAGTTCAAATGAGAATGGATATGAAAGTACTCTTGCCTGTGTTATACAAATGTTAAGTTTTCCTATTTTAAAAAGTAGTTGTGGATATACTGGGGAAGGACACAGTACTAATTATTATTTCTAAAATAAGACAGGTCTTACTCTATAATCTGTATGCTGTTCTCCAAATTGGAGTCAAATGTTAGGCTAGAAAGATGGTAGGTAATTTTGCCTATAATGGCTTCAGGTAGCTGCCCACACACTATCACTTATAAAGTAGTGATTGAACTGATAAACATCATGGGGGAGCAGGGAACAGGAACTGAGTTTGAGGGAAGCTCTCTTGCTTGTCCAAAGTGCTTATCAGCTGCAAATGGAGTGGAGAATGAGTCCATTTCTGAGAAACACAGATGGGCATCTGTTCCAGATGGTCAGATAAGGGTTGCCAGATGGGGCAGGTAAGCATATGCTGATAAACAGTAAGAAACCACAAGGGACTAGAGTCCATGGGATCCTTCAGATAAATCCACACCAAACTGTGTTGGCCAAAAACCACCTTCTTCCATGGATGGACTCCTGGGCCTCTGACCCCTACTCTAATCTACTAGAGCAGCAGTGGATTATGCTGTGGTGGGAACAGGAGTTTCTGAATACACCAGGTGCTGGTAAGCTTTCTAGGAAAGGCTCCAACTCAAGTGAAGTTGGCTTCACTTGAAAGTAAAAGTTCTTTCACCCCAAACTACCAGGGAAGCTAACAGACAAAGCATTTATCATTCTGAAAACATGAACTGTGCATTTAAAGTGTGTATTTGGGTGGTGGTAGGAGTGGAGAGAACTCCATTCAGAAAGATTAGTTAGAGAAGTGACACATGGCCTTACAACAGAAGGAAACCTAAAGTGAAGCACAGATAAGAAACACAACCTCTTCCCTAGGGAGCAGCCTTGGAATTGCTATTTTATGCCACCAAGTCCAGCCAACAAAGCACCAGCAAGAAAGCAGTGGGGGAAGTGCAGGCAGAAGTCCCTCTTACCTCCTGGTCATCAAACTCGCAATACTGCAAATTCCACAACGCTGACATTGTCCTCACACAGGCATAGGTATTGTTATAAGCATCTTCACATACACAGTCTGGGAAACATTGCTGTAGGGATATTTCAAAATTTAAATGAAGACAGTTGTTCCATAGTAACAAATACCTAGTTGCCTAGAAGGGCAATCAGCTTGGCTCATGCCAGACATGCAATTTGACAGCAATTAGAAAACCTTCCATGGAGAAGCCAGTAACTCAAAAATAGATGTGAGGCTTTGTTCCTTTGGCTAACTTGATCAAGGTATATGGGTTGTTCCATTTGTAGACTGTTGCCATCCTTGTCTGCTAAACTCTTGACAAGAATTACTTATAATGGGCACCTGTAAAATGTATGGGTTGGCAAGGAGAAGAAATCAACTCAAGTGACTTTTTTTTTTTTTTTTCTGAGATAAGAGTCTCGCTCCCATCATGCAGGCTGAAGTGCAATGGTGCGATCTTGGCTCACTGCAACTTCTACCTCCTGGGTTCAAGCGATTCTCCTGCCTCAGCCTCCTGAGTAGCACAGGCATGCACCACTACACCCGGCTAATTTTTGTATTTGTAGTAGAGATGGGGTTTTGGCATGTTGGCCAGGCTGGTCTCGAACTCCTGATCTCAGATGATCCACCTGCCTTGGCCTCCCAAAGTGCTAGGATTACCAGGCGTGATCCACAGCACCTGGCCCAAATGACTCATTTCTAAGAGCTACTAGGAACTATCACCCTAAAAAGTTGGAGGAGAAGGCTAAAATGAGTTTTGTGGAATCATTTGCAGGTAAGTTATTTATGAGTGTTTTTATCACCAAGTACAACTTAAATCTAACTTCCGTCTACCATATGATCTGTTATTGCACTTTTGGTTGGTTCATTACACTGTAACACTTTGGTGTTAGAAGAATCAATCAACTCCAAATGGAAGCCGATTTTTCCCTTCTCCAAAGTGAGGCCAACATGGCTGTTCCCCTTTTTGTGACCTGGCTGGCTGCCACCAATGTGAGGCACTCATAATGGCATGGTTACAGGCAGGAACTACATCTCTCTACTTCATGCCTCAGTAACATCCCTAATTAAAAAAACTGGTAATGTTATTGGGAGGGGCAGAAGAACAGGGAAGAGGAATTGATAAGAACATGGGTGGATACATGCACTTGCTACATAAATTGGAAGAATTAACAGCGCACATTCTGATGACAGGTCGGCAGCATCATTTCCAAGATCACTGGATTTACCTTTGTCCATCTACTAACCACTCACAGTCAGTGAGAAATGAAGAGGACTCAGATGAAAGGTTTCAATACTTCACACATGGAAACCAGCACCTTGCCACATTATCAGTGAGAAATCTGTCTAAGTCGATTCAAGCTATTACTCACAGATACGCCAGGACTCAGGGAAGGGCATGTTGGGTCAGTGACGTTACGGCCTTCTCCTTGGTATTCCACCAGGACATCTGATCGCCAGGTCAAGTTACTGGCACCTCTCTAGATAAAAGAGCAAGTGGAGTTTCTGTGAGGCACATAGACTATGATAAAGATCACAAAGTAACTGACTTCTAAAGGGGACTTGGGAGTCAAAAGTAATTGGACTGTTCATTCAGTAACTGAAGGGAATGACTAAAACAGGTGCACACGAAAGCTACTGAGCAGCATGTTTGGTACTTAAGGGCCTTTCCAAGTGATGGTCAAATGCTTTGAAAATTTAATAGCTCCTTTCCAAGGCTACTTCCATGAATCAGGTCAGCAATGGAACCTGACAAGGTAACTAAGCAAGAATCAAAGTTACAGTGCAAGTTGCTGAAAGTCCAGACTAGAATAAATAATACTGTCATATGCTCTATGTAAGAACTGTTTTAAGCTCAGACTAAGGAACTTATAACCTAATAGAAACAAGGACAATAAAGAAATATTCCGCAGACTTGTGTGCAAAGGACTGTGACAGGTTCAAAGCACCTCTTGATGGTCAAAATGAAGGTATAGTACATTAACTCACTCTTCAATGTACATTCATGGTGTGGAAGGAAAGAAGTGGCAGCATTTGAAAGGAGCAAGTTTAAGACACAAATGGTGAAAGGAGAAAGAATCTAGGAATAGGAGCAAGTTTTAGATTCAAAGAACATGAATATAGGTTGAACACAGACCACTTAGATGTGTGGCTTCCTGAAACCCAGGTTTCAGACGAGGAAGCAGTGCACAGTGAGGGTGGAGAGGCAGGCTGGTACCACACAGGAAAAGGCCCTGAACATCATGCTGCCCAGGCTTGTCCTAGAAACAATAGGAGGTTTTTGAGCAGGGAGGTAACACAATCAAGGCAGTGATTTAGAAAAGTAAGCTTAGTGGCAGAATCTAGAGACAGAATGGAGATATGCAAAGACAGGAAGACCAGGTTAGAAGCTGCTCTTAAAATGGTCAAAGTCTGGTTGGCAGCTTGGTGAAATGCAGAATTTCAGGTCCTACTCTAGCTCTAACAAGCCAAAGCCTGCATTTTAGTAAGACCTCTTGGTGATTTCCATGCATAGTAAAAATCTGAGAAGCACTGTTCTAAAAAAGTGGTCCTTAAAGTGTGGTTCCCAGGACAAGCAGCATCACCGGGAAACTTGTTACAAATGCAAATTCTTAGTTCCTAACATAGGTAGACAGCAACCTGGGTTTCAGCAAGTCCCACGGGCAATTCTAGGGAATGCCTGTTTGAGAATCACTGCTCTAAAGAATGCTAAACATGGGTCAGTACAGTGGGGAATGGGTAACAGCTTGTGCAAGGCCTTGAATGCCGCAGCCACCTGAAAAGGGGGAGTTAGAGATAGGAATTATTTCCTAACTTTCTGTTCTACAATGAAACTTGAACAATCCTGTGTGGCTCAGGATCTCAGAAATCATGACTCGCTGGAGACTTAAAAAGCTCAGGATGGCTGGGCGCGGTGGCTCACGCCTGTAATCCCAGCACTTTGTGAGGCCGAGGTGGGCGGATCACCTGAGGTCAGGAGTTCAAGACTAACCTGGCCAAATGGTGAAACACCGTCTCTACTAAAAAATACCAAAAAACTAGCTGGACGTGGTGGTGTACACCTGTGGTCCCAGCTACTTGGGAGGCTGAGGCAGGATAATTGCTTGAACCCAGGCGGCAGAGGTTGTGGTGAGCTGAGATCGCACCACTGTACCCCAGCCTAGGCAACAGAGCAAGACTGTCTTGGAAAATGAGAAAGAAAAAAAAAAAAAAAGCTCATGCTGCCAAACCTGAGCCATGGAAGCTGGAAGGTGGAATTGAGTGAACTGTCAGAATTGAGTGAACTTCAAAATCCCACCCTTGAATGTCAAAGCGTCCAGGGGAGTCTGAGAAGCCTAGATCAGTGGTTCCTGAACTTTGCTGCATATTAAAAATCACCAGGGAAATTTGAAAAATCCCAAGGGATTCTATCTCATGCCAATTAAATCAGAATCTCTAAGGGTGAGGCCCAGGCATTAGTATTTTAGTTTCCGAGTGATTCTGATGTCTGACCAAGTCTGAGACTCACGGTCTGTAGGGGTTGTTAAACTTTTTTTGTAAAAGGCCACAGAGTAAATACTTAGGCTCCTGGCTATACAGTTTCTGTCACATCTACTCAGGTAGCAGGAAGCAGCCATCAACCATACATAAATGAACGAGTGTGGCTGTGTTCTGATATAACTTTATTTACAGAAACCAGGGTGGGCTAGATTTGGCCCACAGGTTGTAGTCTGCCAACTGCTAGTCCAGCAGAACTTGCTGGCTGACACGTTCTCGATCTCTGCTGTTCAATATGATGGCTACTGAGCACATGATGTGCGGCTAGTGCAACCGAAGAACTGAATTTCATTTTTAATTTAAATAAGTAGCCACACATGGCTAATTAACTGTTCTACTACATCAGTATTTCATCGGAATAACCTCCAAAAACAAAACATGAACAAGGAAAAGAACCAAGTCTTAAGTGGCACTTCGAGAACTGTGCAGAGAAATTATACACAGCATAATGATTTTTACCCCTAGAGTGAATCAGTGTTTTTTTCTAATTAGAAATAAACTTAATTAAGACTTGTATGAAAAATTAAAAGATGTAAAATTTCCTCTAACTGATCTATAGCTTAAATGCAGTTCCAACCAAAAGCCAACGTTTTTCAGGTAATCTGAAAAGCTGATTCTGAAGTTTATGTGGAAGATAGGGGCTAGGATCCCCATGAGAACAATAAGCAGAAAGGTATGCCTATGCAAATCGAGATTTAGTTACACAGCTTTATAAGACAAAATGATATTGGCACAGGGATAGATCGATCCATGGAGCAAAAAAGACAACTGAGTATCTATAGAGCAAAAAAAAAAAAAAAAAAAAAAGAAAAGAAATTTTAGATACATCAAGGACTTGGATGTAAGAGGCAGAGCTACAAAAGTTTCAGAGGAAAATATAGGAGAATAGCTTTCTGGCTTCGAAGTTTAGAAGCATCTTTATAAATATACAAAGGACACTAAACATTAAAAGAAACAATACATACATTCAATTCCTGGAGTGCAGTGGTGCGATCTCTGCTCACTACAACCTCCACCTCCTTGGCTCAAACAGTCCTGCTACCTCAGCCTTCTGAGTAGTTGGGACTATAGATGCACACCACCATGCCTGGCTAATTTTCTGCATTTTTTGTAGAGACTGGGTCTTGCCATGTTGCCCAGGCTGGTCTTGAACTCCTGGACTCAAAAGATCAGGCTGCCTTGGCCTCCCAAATTGTTGGGATTACAGGCGTGAGCCATTGTACCTGGCTCCCATATCTTAATATATGGAAAAGACAAGTCATAAAAGGAGACTATGATACACAAAAATGCAGAGGCATTTCTCAAGGGAAGAAACACAAAAAGGCACAAATGAAAAGTGATTCCCTGATCAGTAACACAATTAAAAACAACAACAACAACAAAAAAACGGACAAAGGATCCAAATATGAACACATCTCCAAAGAAGATATACAAATAGCTGACAAATGCCGGGCGCTGTGGCACACGCCTGTAACAGCACTTTGGGAGGCCAAGGTGGGCGGATCACGAGGTCAGGAGATCGAGACCATCCTGGCTAACAGTGAAATCCCATCTCTACTAAAAATACAAAAAGAATTAGCCGGGCGTTGTGGCGGGCACCTGTGGTCCCAGCTACTCGGGGGGCTGAGGCAGGAGAATGGTGTGAACCCGGGAGGCGGAGTTTGCAGTGAGCCGAGATGGCACCATTGCACTCCCGCCTGGGCGACAGAGCGAGACTCTGCCAAAAAAAAAAAAAAAAAAAAAATGGCTGACAGACACATGATGAAATGCTAACCATCAATAGTCAGCAGGGAAATACAAATCAAAACCACAATGAGATACCACCTTCACACCTACTACAATAATCACAAAGACAGATAATAGCAAGTGTTGGCTCACACTCATAATCCCAGCACTTTTGGAGGCTAAAGGGGGAGGATCTTTTTTTTTTTCCTTAAAATCTTCTTGGAAAACATGTGAGGATCTCTTGAGCCCAGGAGTTTGAGAACAGCCTGAGCAATGTAGGAAGACCTCATTTCTGCTAAAAAAAAAAAAAAAAAAAAAATTTGCCAGATGTGGTAGCCAGTCACTGTAGTCCCAGCCACGGGGCGGGGGGGGGGGGGGGGGGGGCTGTGGTGGATCCTCTGAGCCTGGGAGACTGAGGCTGCAGTGAGCTGTGATCAGCAACACTTCGCTCCAGCCTCGGTGATAGTGCAAGACTATCTCAAAAACAAACAAAAACATCACAATTGCATTATTCATAATAGCCAAAGAGTGGAAACAGCCCAAATTATCTGATGAATGGATAAACAAAATGTGATACATTCACGCACAGGTGGTTATTTGGCACTAAAACAGAACAAGGTACTGACACACGTTACAATGATATGATCCTTGAAAACACTATGCTCAGTGAAAAAACCAGTTACAAGAGGCCACATGGTATGTAATTTCATTTATATGAGAAGTTCAGAACAGACAAATCTATACAGACATAAAGTAGATTCGTGGTGGGAAAGGAAGCAACAGATCTAATCAATTCCCTGCACCACAGTTTAATCAATTCTCTACTAGGTATGTGGATTTCCAGTTTTCTCCTATTAGAGTGACTACTGTGTCTAGGGGTTTAGGGTGATGAAAATGCTCTTAGATGATGATGGTTGTGACTATACCAACAACTATTGGACACCTAAAAAATGATTTTATTTTGAGATGGAGTTTCACTCTTGTTGCCCAGGCTGGAGTGCAATGGCGCAATTTCCGCTCACTGCAACCTCCACCTCCTGGATTGAAGTGATTCTCCTGCCTCAGCCTCCCCAGTAGCTGGGATTACAGGTGCCTGCAACCATGCCCAGCTTTTTTGTACTTTTAGTAGAGACGGGTTCACCATTTTGGCCAGGATGGTCTTGAACTCCTGACCCCAGGTAATCCACCCACCTTTGGCCTCCCAAAGTGTTGGGATTACAGGCATGAGTCACCGAGCCCAGCCAACACTTGAAATGAGTGAATTGTATGGTATGGGAATTAAGCTGTTAAAAAATAATTCACCTCATTATTAAACAAACAGATGCACAGTAAGACCAAATGCCACATTTCACTCACCAGACAGGCAGAAGTTAACTTGTCTGTTTTTGACGTGTGTACTCTGAAGTGGTATGTCTTATTAAACTAACCTCCTGACAGGTTATACTGATTACACTTGTATGAAAAGTATATAAAGTACTTTCCAAATTCTCAGACTTCTAAAATCTTGGGTGTTTTAAAAATCTTTGCCAGTTCACAGATAGAGGTCTCCTTCAGTTAAGCATTTCCGTGATTATCACTGAAGTAATCTTTTTGCATTTGTTTGCCATTTTTAATTCTTCTACAAGTTGATTAGCCACTTTTTTTGCCCATTTTCCCACAGGGATATTAATCTTTGTTAAGAACTCATGTATTTGGACTAATGACTTTTTACATATGCTGCCAATGTGTTCCCAACCTGTCACCTCTCTTTATTTATGGTGGGTATTCTTGGAGGAGAGCAAAAGAGGGGAGGAAACAGAACTCTCAATTTCACATGTGGTCTAATTTTTTATTTTAGAAAACTCCTTCCCACCACAAGATTTTCTGCCCCCCAAATTTAATAGTATTATTTAATGTTTAAATTTTTAAGTCTTTACACAACCCAGAATTTATTGCGGTCTTGGCTCAGGCCTGATTGAGGGCTCTATACTTACCAAAATGGGCAAAAAGGACATCCCATCCATCTGTGTCTTATTTAGGTCGTAGCCAGCAATGTCCAAAATAGTAGGACCCAAGTCAATGTTGGCAACCAGCATCTATGAGAAAGAGGGAAAAACAATCTAAAAGACAGCTGGTCTCATTTTCCTTTTCTATCTATACTAAAGTTCTCTTCCCCCCACCCCACCCATGAGACAACAACACTTATATTACCTTTTATACAGCCCATGCTTTGGTCTGTTTCATAGATTCAAATATAACTATAATAACTTAAAACAAAATATAAAGTCTTATATGGCTTGTATAATAGTATATCCCCCGGGTAAGTGACATATTTATTCTACCCATTCTGTTATTGATCAAAATGTTTTTTGAAAACTCCTTTGGAACTGCTTTGAGTTCACTGTGAATCATGAGAAAAATATTGGTCTAATTATTTTATACAAAGTGTCTTACAACTTGATTATTCAGATTAACTAAACTTGACTTCAAATGAACTCCAGACATTTTGGAAGACCTCAAAAATGGAATGTTTGCCACCAATGAGAATTATTAGCTCTTTTTATAGCTTCTCAAAGGGACAACACTGCCAAAATATGTTTGCAACAGGCTGTGAAGGCTGCAGAAAATTTATTCCAAAAATATAGCAATACAAGATTTTTTAAGAGCAAAAAACTTAGATGTTTTTAAACATTCTAGAAACTAAAGGCATTGTCCTGTATTTATGCTTTGACTTATTTCCTTGGTTATCAGACTATTTTCCTTCTGTAGACAACGCCTCTACAGGGCCTAATCCAGAGTAGCCTAATAGAAACATAAAGGGGACCCCACATGCAATTAAAAATTGTCCAACAACCACATTAAAATAAAAACAGGTAAAACTGTATATATTTTATTTAACCTCCTATAAAAATATCTGAATATTAATATTTCAACATGTAAACAATATTTTTTAAAAAATCAACGAGATTTAACTTTTTGTGAACCAAGTCTTTGAAATCTGGTATTTCACAATAATAACACATCTCCATTTGGACTATCCACATTTCAAGTGCTCAACAGCCACAAGTGGACAGTGCAGGCCTAGACAGAACGTAAGCATAGAAGTCACTTGGTCACAGGCTAGAAAAATCTTCAAGCGCTGAAACACTCCATCAGGGAAACAAAGAGGAAATGAGAAAAACTGGGAACTACAGTTTACTGTGCCAGGTATTTGACGTTTATTTTCATTTATTCCTCATCACAGTCCTTGGACACAGTATTTATAGGTGAAGAAATGAAACACAAGAAGTGACTGGAGCAAAGTTACCAGCTTATAACTGGAAAAGCCATCACTTACTGACAGGAAATAACAGTCTTCAAAACTGCTGAGAACACTTAGATCATCTTAGGAGAGGCCAAACAGGGAGATAAAACAAAACAAAAACACCCCAGCCCTGCAACTATTAATTTAAAAACAAAACCAAAAGTACACATATGAAAGGCAAAAAAAAAAAAAAAAAAATGTTCAGAATATTATCAGGGGCCAGGTGTCCTGATGGCTAGGACAGCTCTTAGAGGGCAGTGATAAATATCCTGGCTCTGAATCAATTAGTCTAACTCTGCAGCTGTCAGGAATTACCGCCCAGAGGCAGACACTTTAGGAGAAAGGCAATCCATGTGTTACTCAGTGGGGGAAAAACCTCACACACAAAAAACGATGTCTCCAGGGATGATACAAGACCCACTGCTACAGATAACTTTCCTGGTTCCAAATCCCCCAGGCAAACTGAGCAGCTTGGAAAACAGTCATCAAGTGTGAGTGTCAATATGGAAGAGGTCACAGCAGGAAAGGAGGGTCAAAGAGAGACACCATCTCCAGAATGAGATCAAGACAACAAGCCATCTACAGACCCTGAAGTGTGACTAACAGATCTTCAGTGACGCCTGTAACATGAATGAGGTGAAGCCAATACCTCAGATACTATGATGTTCAAGGCAGTTTTAAAAGAAAAGAGGAAACATCAAAAAACCCACAGAGATATAAAATGGTGACTGTCATCTCACCAAAAATTGCAAGAGCCAACACCTGTATAATGGGAGGCTTGCTCCTTTTTTGTTGAGGTGGGAGGAAGCTCTTTCTTTTTGTTTTGTTTGAGACAGGGTCTCATTCTGTCACCCAAGCTGGAGTGCAGTGGCACAATCACAGCTCACTGTGGCCCTGACCTCCCAGATTCAACTGATCCTCCTGCCTCAGCATCCAGAGCAACTGGGACTACAGGTGCACACCATGATGCCCAGCTAATTTTTGTATTATTTATTTTTAGTAGAGATGGGGTTTCTGCCATGTTGCCCGGGCTGGTCTCAAATTTCTGAATTCAAGTGATCCACCTGCTTTGGCCTCCCAAAGTGCTGGGATTACAGGTGTGAGCCACTGCACCCAGCCGAGACTCTTTCTAATGGCATTTTGCTCTCTGGAGAGAAAGGGGTAAGATCCAGTGTAAATCCAAAGTCACTAAGATTCAGCACAAGTACCGTAAGCACAAGTCATTCCAGGACTCTTTCTCCCTAGAAATCTATAATTATCACACTCCCCTAAATATAATGGATAAACTGCCTCCTCTTCTAGAATGTTATCTGAATAAGCAGTCTCAAAATTAGCATAGTATATCAGGAGATGGGAGACTTCTAGCAAACAGCACGTATGAATGAAGAGTTAAAAAGAATTACACCTACCTCTGGTTTTTATATAACCAAGAATTTGGGTGGATTCAACCATCAATGTGATGACTTTGAGAAACATTAGTTTCAGGGTATTGCTTTTGTCTAGTAAAAATATAAAAATTCATTTATGGGCTGAGCACAGTGGCTCTCGCTGGTAATCCCAGCGAGATTATCACTGGGATTACAGGCGTGAGCCACCGTGTCCAGCCTAATTTTTGTATTTTTAGTAGAGACAAGGTTTCACCATGTTGGCCAGACTGGTCTCGAATTCTTGACCTCAGGTGATCTACCTGTCTTGTCCTCCCAAAGTGCTAGGATTACAGGCATGAGCCACTGTGCCCAGCCAAAAAAATAAATTATTTGATAAATCACACTCTCTCAGGTTGAGAATGTTCTTAGCAATCAAGTATATAAATATCCTAATCAAATGAAAGTCCTTAGAAAACCCTGGGGTAGACTGGCTGTGGCGGCTCATGCCTGTAATGAGGGGAGGAGGGCTGATTGCTTGAGCCCAGTGTTCCAGAACAGCCTGGGCAATGTAATGAAACTCCATCTCTACAAAAAAAAAAAAAAAAAAAAAAAAACACACACACACACACACACACACACAAAACAAAAATTAGCTGGGCATGGTGGTGTGCACCTAAGGTAAGCTACTCAGGAGGCTGAGGTAGGATGATCACCTGAGCCTGGGAGGTGGAGGATGCAGTGAGCCAAGATTATGCCACCGCGCTCCAGCCTAAGTTACAGAGCAAGACTCTGTCTCAAAACAAACAAACAAACAAATAAACACTCTTGGGGCTTAAATCAAGGGGTATCATGCATTGAACCTGCTTATTCTTGCTCTGAAAGAATGACACTGTTGCATAATTACTGAAAAGAACAAGATGGCAATGGGCTCTCAGAACACATCAGGTTTTCAAACAGACACCCAAACCCTGATGTTGAATTTCTGTAGAGTTATCAAAGAAAAGGCTCCAAGCACACCAGGAAGCACCCCAAATCCACTTAGTGAAAAGCACTGTAACTGCATGAGAAAGTGCAGAATCCCATTATCTTGGTTGCTTCAGCTGGACCTGCCCCTCAGTTCCAGTTTTCCTGACAAGGAAGAAAGTGGGTTCCACCTGATAATGGAGGCTTAACATCCTCTTATTTTCACAAAACTAGGGGAACCAAGGCTGATTTTGTCCAAAGCCAATAGGTGGTCTTCCTGACTACCCAGCTCACTTCTATTTCCCTGGGACCACGCTATATCATTCTAGTTCTCCTACTAACCTTTTCCTTTCTAGAATTCCTTTTGCAGAACTTCTACCACCAAAGCTAAACTAGTCAGAGGAGAAAACGTCAATAACCAGTCTTTGACATCTATACATACGACCTTGTCCCAGTTCTCCCGCATAGCCAACACACAGCTAAGTCCACCAGTCAGTTAAATGTGCACTGATCTGGCTGTCGAGGCTGCTGACAGCTCAGCTCATTATGCCCAACTCACAAGCCAGTGCCACTCACACAGAACGGCTGGTACTGAGACAACTGTGCTGCCAACACATGATACATCACCCATCGTTTCTGACATTCTCTGTGCCAGGGGAAAGCTGGGGCATTTCATGCTTCTCAAATTACACCTGTCAATGCAGCAATGTACAAACACATGGGATCTGAGAATGCACAGACTTAACTTTCAGTCCCTGATCTGCCACTTATTTGCAACCTTGGCAAAAATCCATTCAACTAATGTGGATGTTCCCCAGTGTATGTTAGGGGCTGGATATTTTAAGTTTAGATAGTTCCTCTTTTCTAGGACATCCTAGACTAAAAAAGACAAACTCAGTAGGGTGTGACAAGTGTGAGGCCAGCTGGGAACATATAGGAAGGGCATCTACCCCACGTGGGAGTAGAAGTATGAAGCGACTTCCCAAAGGGAGCCCTAAACCAAAGCCCTAAAGGACAATTAACTTGGCCAGCTGAAGGGGGTGCGAGACGGGCATTGCAGAAAGAAGGAACAGTCACTTGTACAAAGGCCAGGAGGTCAGAGAGAGGGGGCCACTTAGGAAGTACAAGGAGTTCAGTACAACTGCTACCTTCTGTCTCTTCAACAAGCCTAGCTTATCCTTACATCTGAGCCTTTGCATTTACCGTACTGCTCAGGACACTATTCCCACAGATCTCTGCATGGCTAAATCCTTTTCAACATCCACGTCTGCTTTAATGCCTCAGAGGCTTTCACCGACCACTGTAGCTTAAATATCTTGTACTCCCTGACACAGGGATTTCAGAACTGATCTTGTGGCCAGGCGCAGTGGCTCATGCCTGCAATCCCAGCACTTTGGGAGAAGGCGGGCAGATCACAAGGTCAGGAGATTGAGACCCTATCTCTACTTAAAAAAAAAAAGAAAAGGCCGGGCGTGGTGGCTCAAGCCTGTAATCCCAGCACTTTGGGAGGCCGAGACGGGCGGATCACGAGGTCAGGAGATCGAGACCATGCTGGCTAACACGGTGAAACCCCGTCTCTACTAAAAAAAATACAAAAAACT